>NC_044911.1:16329286-16651265 GCF_001633185.2 Quercus lobata | reverse complement strand
AAAATTGGCTAATCTTCAAAAAAGAGGGATTGATTGTGAGATTGAATGAATCAAATAAAAAGAATGAATTTTTGAGAATTCAATTTTCCTCTCAAGATGAAAAGATGAAAAGTTTGGAACAACAATTAGCTGAATCTGAAGCTAAACTTGAAAATTTGTCTAATACCAAACCTGCTGTTGATAACAAATCTATTTCTATTTTTGTTCTTGTTAAGCCTAAAGACAAAATTTGTATTCCTCCTTTCAAGAGGGATTATAAGGAAAAGTTTTATGTTGCTAGGTTAGACAAAGGTAAAAGTTTTGATGTAGACGTTGAAGTTTCTAAACCTAAGTCTAAACCTACTGTTAGAGAGCATAAGAAATTTGTTTTTGTGCCTACCTGTCATCTTTGTGGTGTTGTTGGTCATATTAGACCAAATTTTTCTTTGCTAAGGCAAAAACCAAAATCTGAGACTAGATTTGTTGTTAGGAATACTGATATTCCTAAATTTGTTCATATTTGTCACTTTTGTGGTGTTTTCGGTCACATTTGTCCTAACTGTCATAAATTGAAAATTAAGTATTCTGTGTTTAAGTCTAAGATATGTGTCCTTCCATAAGTCTTGATAAATTATTTCATATATTTTTGAAAAATTTAAGCTTGTCGGCTTGTGAAAGGAAATTGCAGGATTTCGGTCTTTCTTAGAAGAATGGTGTAATCCCTCAAATACACTCTATTTCTCGAGAAATTATAGAGTCTTCTGGTGGACCATGTCATTTGTCCACCATTCTACTAAAAAACTTCCACTTGTTTAAAATTGCTGAGTCAGTAATTAATTTCTGTTTAAAATTTTTTTCTAACTAACAATTTTAAACAGGTGGAAGTTTTTTAGTGGAATGGTAGACCACATCACTTATCCACCATGTGGATCTTATAATTTCTCCTGTTTCTCATGGTTTTTCACCTACAAAGCCAAAGATGCGAGCTATATGGGTGAGAAAAGACTTGCTAAGGTGAGTGTTGTTTACTTGTCCCTGATTTAATTCTTTCAATTATTTGTGGACATGTTTACTTTCTATTTTTGGCTATCTGGTTTTTAGTTTGTTTTGATTTTTTTTTTTTTAAAAAAAACCAAAAACATTGAAAAATTTTCAAAAAGAAAAAAATGTTTTATTTTGTGTCTATTTTTTATTTTTCTTGAGAATTACATGAATTATGATATCTCTCTCTTGATTTAGAACATGCTTGATATTGGGGAGAAACTTAAATAGTGTTTGTTGCATAACTTAAATAGTATTTTGAGATAAATACTATTTTGTATGAGTATGTACTAGTTTGTACATGTACTCATGGGTTAATTAAGAAATTGATATTTCTTATTTGTGTACCCTCTATAGCTTAGTTGAGCATTGTCATGCATAGTTGTTGCATTTTATTCTTTAGCATAATGTGTGTTTTCTATTTTTGGTCATAAAAATTTTGAAAATCCAAAAAGATCTTTATTTTTCTGTATTACACATCACCTAGTGTGTTATTGAGGTTGGCCTATGAATTTACATTTCATGACTATGTACCTTGTTTTGCTTTGATGAGCTTTAATTTTTCTGCACTTTGCTAATTTGTGCTATGTAGTGCTTATATTGTGTGAGTTGTTTATAGTTTTTAATCACATGTTCTTGATTTTGAAGTCAAATTATTTTTATTGTAAGGACTAAAAAATCCTAGGAGAAAGGCATAAATAACCATCTCACCATTGTTACTCGCCAATCATGAACACCTATGTCCAAATCATAAAAGTCGTGTTTGGTAAGGAGTAGCACTTGCACAGCTTAAGGTGTTATTGTACATTAGATAAAAGAAGCAAAAAGAAAAATGAAAAACAAAAAGAAAATTATGCTCCAAAAGAAAAAGAAAAGGCAAAATCAAAATATACAAAAAAAAATGCAAGTTTCCAAGCGTGTTTTCTAGGAGATGTGAGAGTTATATAATGTAAATTTTTAGGTGATAGTCACTTTCAAACTTATGTGATGAATAATGTAGAAATTGTGCTTATTTTTTGTCTACATATCACCTTGTGAGTATCTCATACACATACTAGTTGCACACACCACACGCAAATCTTTGTTAAACTCTATACATATGATTGTGTGTCAAGTTTTGTGGCCATCCTAAATTTAACTTCTTGATGTGTTTAATGCATTTTGGGGGAGTGAGGAAAGAAAAGATTAAAAAATTTTGTTAAATTTGAATTTTTCTTAGAAAAGTTTGGTTTTGTAAAACATTTGAAATCATGAACATGCATCTCATATCATAAAAACTGTTTTTCAAATGTTTCTGTAGAAAAGTTTTCTAGATTTTTCAAAAATTCTGTTTCTTTAGGATTCAATTGATCGAGTTTGTCTTTCGACCGATCGAAAAGGAAAAAGAAAATTCTAGTTTTAATCTCATACTCTCGGGTTGCCTCGATTCCTCTCGATTAGTCGAATCTGTTTTTAATTGTTTTTTGATTCCTAGTTCGATTCCTTTCAACTGATCGAAACTAGAAAGTTTTTGGTTTTTACTTTCTTGATCAATCTGTCTTTTTATGCATCATTTTTGTTAGGATTCACAAGCATTATATTGTTTTCTTTATCCATCTTGCATTTTTGCAGTCATATCTCTCATTGTTACTTTGCTAAATTGGGTACTCAACTTGATTTAAAATTTGATTGATTAATTTTTGAGTTCTCTACATTCTAGTATATGCTATTTTTTTTATGTATGAACTACAGAAAATTTTTATTTTTTGAGATATGGTGGAAAATACATGGGCAAATATTTTCTCTAAAACACTTAGCATGCTGAATTTTTATATCATTGAGAACTATTTTGTATAGTCTTAATTGATTGTACTTGGAATGTTTGCATGCATCTATTTATGGGTTACATAGTGTCAATTTGCATATATTGAAAGAGAGAATATTTTTCTTCATGTGTATCCTTAGCTTATTTTTTTTTTTTTGTTAGGTTTGTGTCTTTTTATTTTTTCCCCACATCCTAAATTTTCCCCAAAATTGTTTTTCACAAAAGCTGTTTTGTTTTTCCTATTTTTATAGAGGGAGAAAGCTGTTTTTTTTAATTATAAAAAAAAAAAAAAAAAAAAAAAAAAAAAAAAACCCTGTGTTGTTCATAGGGGGAGTTGTTGCTCTTCATAGGGGGAGTTGCCTTTATATTCTATAAAGCTAAATTGTTTTGTGTTCCCCTGATTATATATTTTCTCTTATCCTCTGTTTTGTATGTTTTCTGTCTACCTTTTGATTGGGTTGTCTTTGCCAATATGTGACAAAAAGGGGGAGAAACAAATTTGAAAAAGGTTTTTAAATTGTTTTTATTTAGGGGAAGATGAAATTTTTTTTGAAAGGGGGAGAAAATAAATGTTTTTGAAATATCTAACTTAGGGGGAGAGTTAGTTTGCTTATAGTCTTATATTTGTTATTATTGTGTTTCATATTGTTTATCTGTCTTTATTTCCACACATGCGTTGATGTGCTCTTTTGAGTGTTTCAAGAAAGACAGGTACATTCTGATCAAGACCTTCTGCTTTTTCTTGTAACTTTTAGGTTTGAAGTCTTAGATTGGGATTTGTGATGTATTTGGGCATTTTATTGTAATTGGGTTGTTCTTGTCTTTGAGCATTTCATACTGTATATAAGTTTTGTCACGAATTGCCAAAGGAGGAGATTGTTAGGTTCTAAGAGTTTAGACCAATTGGCAAACCGTAAGCACAAACTTGTCTAGGTATAGATCTTAGAGTCTATAGAGTTTATTAGACAATACTCAAGGTGGTACAAGTTAGAACACAAGAACATACAAGCTGCAGAAATTAGAACACAAGAACATACAAGCTGCAGAAAGAAGAATTCAAATTTAGTGAAATCCGACCAATCGAAAATTAGATCCGACCAATCGAAAATCACAGACATGAAATTTCTGCAGAATTCTATTTCAGCCCAAACACTGCTTAAACGTTTTGGGTTTCAAGTAAAACACTTCTAGTATATAAAGGAAAACTCTAACTATGTTTTCAAAAAATTTGAGAGACTTTGGAAGTGCTCTTGTGAGATCTAAAAGGTATTATGCCTTCCTCTTTCAAAGTCACTACTGGAAATTATTTTCATATCACTAGATCCGGTAGATCTAAAGTTGCTGCATTAAGATCAACAATAGTTGATGATTTAAACCTTCAAGGGTAGACTTGAAGTCACAAACTGGAGAGTTTGTGTTGCTAAAACCTTTGAGTGAGATCTCAAAGTCACAAGCGAAGCGGCTTGTGTTGGTGTAAATCCAAGAAGAGAAGGAGTCCGTGGATTCGGAGCTTGCATGTGATCGTGTCAGTAAGTTACTACTGGGGTAGCAATAGATTTAGAGTTAAATCTAATTATAAAAACTTCAATCCTCTTATAGTGGATTTGTTTTGCCTTGAGAATAGTTAGGTCAAATCCTTTCCAAGATTTTACCTTGAAACGATTCGTTTCATCGATTTTCCTAGGTTATCATATCATGGTGTTATTTACTTTTCTGCTACTTTGCATGATATGATTTATTTGTGTTTAACCTAGATCTGAATAATTAATCTAAGTAATCACTTGGTTAATATATTAGGTTAAATAATCTGGTTTTAGGGGTCTAAACATATTAAATAATGATGACCCAAGAAAACTGATGAAATGAACCATTTCAAGGTAAAAAAATGGAGATTATTTAATCTAGCTATCCTTAAGGTAAACACATTCACTATGAGAGAATCGAAATTTTTAAAATCAGATTTAACCCTAAATCTATTGTTACCTCCAGTAGTAACTTACTGACACGACCACGTGCAAGTTTCGAATCTACGGACTCTTTCTCTTCTTGGATTTGCACCAATACAAGGTGCCTTGCTTGTGACTTTGAGATCCCACTCAAAGGTTTTAGATCACCATCAGTAATGATCTTGATGCAACAACTATGTTCTACCAAACGCTTGATTGTAGTTTTTGCTCTGGTAGATTCTTGTGTAGTTAGAAGGTACAAAACCTCTCATATCTCACAAAGAGTAACACACAAGTCTTTTCAGCACCTTCAAAACGTGGCTAGGGTTTCCCTTTTATATGTGGAGAAGTTTAGATGAAACGATAAACGTCTTCACGGGCTTGGACCTGTTTAAAAATTCTGTAGGAAAACTATACCTGTGATTTTTGATCGGTCGAGCCTAATTCTCGATTGGTCGAGCTTGACAGAAAATTTATTCATTTTTCTGCAGTTAGCTAAACTTGAACCTTGAAACAACCACTTTTAAGCATTGCTTAATATATGGACTAGACATGTTTTGTTCTCGGTTTGCCAATACACTAAAAATATGATTCTAAACATTTAAACCTAAATCTTTAGAACCTAACAGTTTTTTGTTTTTTGTTTTTTTAAATGAAAGCTATTGAAAGACTTTACTAATTTATTTTCTCTTTATTATTTATTTGTGCTCTATTTCATTTTGAGCTATCCTAAAATATGATAATAAAAGAGAAAAAAGATGAGTTCATTAGAGAATCATTGTTGTAAATGAAGCTAATGCCAAAGCTAATCAGAGAGATAAAAAACCTTCTTGCATTAATTAAGCCAATTTTGTACAAAGGAGGTTAGTCTTCAAACCAAGCCTTTTTATCCTTGATTAGGTGGCAACCGATTTCTATGTATTTTGTTCTCTCATGGAACATGAGATTGGTTGTTATGTGTAATGCGGCTTTATTATCACAGATTAGTAAAGCAGCCAATGTATGAGTAACTTGCAAATCGCAAAGAAGTTGGATGAGCCAAACTAATTCTCAAACTGTCGAGGCCATTGACATAGTGAGATTCCTTTATCATCAAAACATGCTACTTCAAGACCAAGGAAATATTTAAAGGACCTAGATCTTTTAGTTTGAACTAATTATGTAGTACAAGTTTCAACTCATTAACAACATGAAAGTCATTACTTTCAATCAAGAAATCATCCACATAAACACGTACTGTGCTAAAAGAGTGGTGGAAAACTTCACAAACCACAGTCGTGAAGTACGCTTAAGGCCGTACCAGGATTTGTTAAGTTTTCAAACTAGATGAGGCTCCCCCTTAGGCCCTTACCGTTAAAACCTAGTGTAAAGGGTCATATAAACCTCTTCATGAAGATCACCATGCAAAATTGTGTTTTTTACATCCAACTGAATAAGGAACCAGTTGTTCAGAACAACTTAAGTCAAGAGATAATGAGTGGTAACAACCTTTGAAACTAGAGAGAAAGTTATAAAATAATATAACCCTTCCTGCTGTGTGTACCTTTTGGCAACCAAATGTTCTTTGCGCCTTTCAAGAGCACCATCTAATTTATACTTCAGCTTGTAGACCTATTTGCACCCAATAGGGCACGTACCATGGGGAAGAGATGTAAGAATCAAAGTATTATTGGATTCTAATGTAGCAATTTTAGAGGCCATATCAGCTCTCCACTTAGGATATAGGATCTCTAATAGCCTTATGAAATAATTGAGGCTCCATATTATAAGATATGGACAAGACAAAAGCTTTATGAAAAGGTAAAAACTTGGAATAATTTCGTTCATTAGATAGAGAATGTGGTTGACCTGAGGAAGGACTAATTAATTGAGATGAAAGGTAAAGAAGATAAGCAACCAAATGGCAATGAAAATCCTGTAAATAGAAAGGAGGTTCCGGTGGCATAGAGGAAGATATAGCAGGGGTAGGAGAGCTAATAGGAACAGGAACAAAATTAGGTTTCTAGGAAGAAGTAACATTAGCAGAAATATTAGAAGCAGGTGAGTCAAACTTTAATATGGCCAAGGATAACACTAGGGTAGAAACAACATAAGGAGAAGGAAAATATGAAAGGTGTGATATAAATGAATGGTAAATATACGCTCATGAAAGACAACATCTCTAGAAATAAAGGATTCTTTAGAATCAATGTCAAACAACCTATAACCCTTGACACCAAAGGGGATACTAGATGAAAACTCATCTTCAAGCTCTTGGATCAAATTTTTGTTACTGAAGAGAAAGGTTTGCAGCATGGCATACGCATCCAAAAGTTCTAAGTGTTAGGGTTTTAGGTCGCAGTAGTAACAAAGTTAATCAACTCTTAGCTAAGTTATTAATTAGATAAATCATGCTTTAGATCTTAATTGAATAATTTCACACAAACATGGATCGCACGTAGAAAACTAATGAAACAAACCGTTTCAAAGTAAAACTTGGGAGCATTTAGTTATCAATCCTCAAAGTAACAAATCCACTAGAATATAATATAAGTTTATACAAAAAATTTAACTCTAAATCTAATACTATCTACTGTAATACTTACTAATGTGACCACACGTTGTTTTGAGATCCACTGACTCTTCTATTTCAAATTTTTTGCACACGAGCTCACCACTTGTGACTCCAAAAACACATCTTAAATATTTGTACCGGTAACTTGGTTGTAAACTAGATGCTGCAACTTCACTTTGATCATCAATCGAATCTTTTGTATGAACATAGGTCTTCGGTTGATTCTTTAATTAAGAGAGTTGGAAAATTTTAGATCTGTGTACAATGTACTACTCTCTCGTAGTATTAGAAAACATGCTTTGCTTTTATTGTGAACTTGAGATGCAAGTGCCCTAAATCAAACGGCTGATAGAATCTACTGTGGATCTAAATGCATGATTCTCGATTAGTCAAGATATGCATTTTGGCCTATCAACTTAAGTGTCTTTTGATATGTCAAGCTAGAGTCGAAATCCTGTACAGTAGCAGTTCAATTTTTTGTTTCTTTAATCTTCTATTGCTCGAACCTTGAATTATATTATTCAATAACTAACCTTAATATCAATTTAATAAGAGACAATCTAGATTCTAACTATTACAATTGTTCATAGTTTGACATCCTAATAATATAGACTTAACACTAAGGAATGCATAAATGGGTTGTTTACGGAAAAGAAGTTCTATGGTGACCTATTGCAGAGAATTAGGATAAGCAATCAATTGATGAGATAATTAAATACAATGCCCCCAAAGGATAATGGTAAGTTAGACTGAAATCTAAGAGCCTTAGTAACTATGATGCTATGTTGATGTTTTCTTTCAACAGCGGAATTCTGTTGATCAGTAGTAACACAAGTTGGTGTAAAAAAATACCTCTAGATGCATAGAATGAAAGCATGTTAAAATCAAGGCCATTATTAGTTCTAAATGATTTAAATTTTAAGGTTAAATTGATTCGCAACCACGACAAAAAAAATTACTACAGTAGGTTCCTAGCATCATATTTTAATTAATTTTATGAGATAAACCTAGATACATTAAGAATGATCATTTACAATGGTCAAAAAGATATTTTAAACCATTGATTGTTATTTTGGGGAAAGGACCCCAAATGTCACAATGAATTACATAAAAAACCATTTGAGATGAAACAAAAGTTTCATCTGCTTTGCTAATGGACAAACATAACAGTGGTTTATTTGCAAGTACAACATCAGGCACAACAAAATGTAAAAGACTAATCCTAGAGAAGGAAGGATGTCCTAATTTATTGTGCCACAAATGAGCAGAAGGAAACTGAGTGCACCATGTGATTTGTTGCACCGGTCTCAATTTCCCAAGTATGATTAGGAAAGGCGCATCTATGTACTTTTGAGTGGAAAACATGGAATTAATTTTAAAAATCAAGTTATCATAATGCTGAATAATTGAACCCTGTGCAAGGTGTTGCATAGATCCTAATCCGTACCCATATTTAAATGGGTCAGGTTGCCGAGCTAGTATATGGTGTACCTGGCATATATGCCAGGTACAAGATATAATTTTCGTTGGTTGTCACCCTATGTAACTCTCTCTCATTCTTTTTTTATTATTATTATTATTATTATTATTATATATATAGGCAAAATTACATTATTAGGCTGCGTTTAGCTCTATGTAAATTCATTTCTGAGTGTAAAATAGATTCAGGGGAAAATATTTTACAGAAAAGGAAAACATGTTTTGTTGTTTGACTATGTTGTGAAAATTATGCTGGAAAATTATTCCTTGTGTTTGGTCTTACATGTAAAAAACCTATTTTCAGAAAAGGGAAACACAAGTCAGCCCCCAACCATCACTTGGTCCAGCCACCGCCACCACCAAAGAAAAGCACAACCCACCACCAACCACCCAAAATACAGATCGAGAAGAGGAAAAAAACCACCCCATTGTTCCGTTACCACCAAAACACCACCACTAACACCACCACAATAACAACAAAATCTGAAATCAAAGAAAAAGAATATCAAACACAGAAATATGTGGGGGGTTTGGTTCGGGTTAGAGAGAAAAAGTGAGATGAGAAGATTAAGACCACCGTGGAGAAGAGAGGAAAGGTGAGACCGATCGAAGAGAGGGATGGTGAGACCGTTCCAGATCGAGCTATGGCGGTGGTGGATCAGGTTCATGCAAAGGTGGAGGAGGTGTTTGACTAGTTGGCAGTGAGGTGGAGTGAGAAGATAAGGGAGAAACTCACTGTGGGTTTGGAGGAAAACGACGGAGAGGTGCATTGGAGAGCCTGGTGGAGCACGGCCTGCAGTCGGTTGTCAAGATCGAAGCTCAACCTGTACTCGTCGGTGCACGGCTGGCGATCGGAGAGGGAGAAGAAGAGTCGAGGAAGAAGAGAGAAAAAAAAAATCTTGGCCGGCACGTGATCTAGGCAATGAGGGCGGCACGATTTGAGCTCGCCGGAGCTTGGTTGGGCGGCCACCTGTGCTCTCTCTTCTAGCTCACTCTCTCTTCTCTCTTCTTGCTCTTTCTCTCTCTCTTTGGGTGTCCCTAGAGTCCGGAAATCATTTGAAGGTAAAAACACAAGTGTAAATGATTTTCCAAGTCAAAAGACTTATTTTACAATCAAAGTTTAAGATTTTCCGGAAAAATTTATTTTACATGTGCACCCAAACACGCTGCTAGGTGTAAAATATTTTTCGGAAATCATTTACACCCAAAACAAACACAGCCTTAGTCCCTTATGTTTACCCTATGAGTGTAATTGATCTCTTAAGTTTTAAATGAGCGCTATTAGTCTCTCAAGTTTTATAAGTATACAATATTAGTCATTTTGTTAACTGCCGTTAGTAATGTTGCTTAATGTTCTAGCAATTTTTTTAATGATATGGCATTTTTTAATAAAAAAATTGCAAAAAATATATTACACATCATAAAACCATTAATACCAAGATACTTGACCTGGTAAGTAGCTAGTAAAATTCAAGAATTGAAGTGGGAGCAATGGTGGTTGACGACAAGATTTTTTCATTTTTAATCAAATTCTAGGTGGATATGGTTTGAGCAATGGGTCAAATTCAATGCTCGTTATCTTCAAAGTTCACTTTGTCTTCATTCAATATTAATTTCTCTCTCCGATCGAGCACCGCCATAGTTTTCTATTTAATCAAATTCTAATTCACATAGTTCCGTTAAACAAAGAAAATAATTGTTTGATATTCTTTTTAAAAAAATTTCCTTCGTAAATTGAATTGTTACCTTGTCAATGAAATTGAAGTTTAAAATTTTCACAAGTTGTACGAAAGTACCACTTGAAGATTCAGTATAACTTTGGTGGAAGGGACATCAGCTCCAACAAGGCGTTGACGATGACGTCGGTAACAATCAGCCTTGTCCTCCAATTCACAAGTAACCAAACCTCCACCATCAGCCACCATCAACAAAACCCAAACCCAAATACTGTTGGACTCAACCCAAAACTCCACACCAACTACATTTCGTCGGAAGCATCTTGCTGTCGACCACCGATTGCTACCACTATAGTTCTTGAATTTAATGTTACCGGTTGGTCCGGGTCAAGTATTTTGGCATTAATGGGTCTGAGATTCTGATGTGTAAAATAATTTTTGTAATTTTTTTATTAAAGAATGCTGGGGTCATTAAAAAAAAAAATGTTAGATCACTATTCTGTTAGTCACATAAACTATAACATTAACAGCAATTAACAGAAGGACTAATACCACTCATTATTAAAACCTAAGGGATTAATAACACTTATTTAAAACTTAAGAGGCTAATTTTGCTCAGAAAATAAACTTTAGAGACCAATAGTGTAATTTCGCCATATATATATATATATTCTTTTCAAAGAAATTGATTCAAATTGCCACCCTAGTCTTTTTCTTTCTTTAAAATTGTGACTATAATTTTTTTATTGGCATTAAATTAGTTACACCTTTGTGTGTATGTGTTCACTTGGTTAGTGAGAACTGAGAACTCTACGCCATAGGACTAATTTGGTCAAATTAAATACAATCGTCATAATGTTGTTAGTATGTAAATTCATAATTTTTCTTTTGTTTTGTTAATTATATGAAGGAGATATATCAGTAAAGATTTATAAAACATATTCATTCATCATAGTGCTAAACTTAATTATTCTATGAATTCATACTTCTTATAATTAAGTAAATATTCGAACAGTGAAAGATTTAGAAAACATATTTATCCATATTGTAACGTGGGACCTTTCCAATTGTTCAATGGTCATATACTCATATTTGAACTCAAGACAACTCCAATTGATAACCATAATGGTGCAAGTCTTTTGTCATTAGAGAACTCACCCTATGTAGTCTACATTCTCTTACTTCTAACCAAAAAAAAAAAAAATCCTTTTACTACATTTTGCTCGTGAATTATGTTAAGGGTTCATGCAAATTTAGAGCAACATGGTTATATATTTATTTTTTTTCTTGCTGAATCGATATGATGTTCATCTAGCATGTAGAGGAGGCTTTAATGTAAACACACTGACACGAGGGTTGTCCTCGTATTGTTTACATAGGGACAATTTAAAATGGGTGTCCAAGGACTAGAGAGGGGCCAAAGCAAAAGACAAGCAAACTCCCTTTGTTTTTGTAAGTCAAATTCGATGGGCAATAACCAAAGACAAAGAACCACGTTTGTTGGGATCGAAAAAGTATATGATGGATGAGTGAAGATTTGAAGGAATCTACATCAAATCAGAGCCTTTCCTCCTAATATAAAGAAAGAAAGAAACCATACAAAATAGGTACATATTAAAGGATGTCTTAACTTTTTAAGGCAATCGGTAATGAAATTTTAACATTACTTTTATAAAAAATTATCAATAAAATTAATTATTTTTTCATTTTTTCATTTTTTCATAAAATATTTTTAAAAAATTGTTCTTAAACCAATAACCAATGCACGAGGACATTCTTTAACATTTACCTACAAAACAAAATGCAACATCTTCCTTTGGACCACCTTATGCATATGATTTTGTGCAGAGGCAATTTTTTGAGTGTGTCGTCTTGTCCATCCTCAAAAGTTGTTCCCTTGGTTCATTGGGAAAACCCCAGTTGTTTCGCCTTTGGCTCAGTCCATGTGGTGCTGCAGATCACTACAGCTCGTATAAAATTCATCTTTTCTTTTGGAATCCAATTAGTGAACTAGCAGAAAATTTGGGTCTTTCAGATAATCTATGTCATGGCCTCATGGGCTCTAATTAGTCACTACAAAAGTCAACATATACGTATTGAGAATTTGAATTTTCATTACTGTTATTTTAGTGGCAATTACCCAATCAGCCATAGAACATAAGGAGTCTGTCTTCCAAGTTATATTTTCTTTTAATTTACTTCCACACCCAAATGATTAAAGTCCTAGTTCCTCGTCGGCCAACTAGTGCACATGCTCACCCTAGCTAGATCCTTCAATAGCTGGACAAGTTTCTGTTTCGCATGTGACCTTAAGGATATATACATGAGTCAGAAAATCTCAACATGGAGGGTACACGCATTATAGACCCACCAATGAGGCTGGCTTTAATGATATCAAAATCAATGTTTGGTGTCTGTCTACTAGGTGTGTTGCAGTGTAGCACAACTGGTTGGCAGCTTCTGATCTTTTAAAAAAATATTCAGAGTTCAAATCTATCATTCGCCAACTATCAAATTAAAATAATAATAATTAAAATAGAGAGTTTAGGAGCCACAAATAGAAAACTTAGGCTGTGTTTGGTTGCTGGAAATCGTTTTCCGGAAAATACATATTTTCCGGAAATGCTAATTTCCGGAAAAGGAAAATGTATTTGGGTGTTTGGCTGTTTCGGAAATCGTTTTACGGAAAATCAATTCCGGTGTTTGATTCGTCTAAGTATTTTACGGAAATCGTTTTACGGAAATTTAATTCCGGTGTTTGATTCGTCCAAATATTTTACGGAAAATACTTTACGGAAAACGTTTTCCCATGTTTGGTTCAGAAAATACTTTACGGAAAATAGTTTGGATCAACATAATCGAGCTGGAGTTAGAGCTTAAAAATAACTAGTTTGAAGCTATATTTTACTCTTATAGATAAAATTCAAGAACCTGCATTCCCTATACATATCTGTAACAATACTTTACAGAAAATTATGGTCATTTGGTTCAACATCAAACATAATCATTCGAATATATCCATAATATTTATATAAAAACAGCCACATCAATCGTTCACCATTGGCATTACACCTCAATGGCATACAAAAATGATACCTATTTATGGTATCTGAACAGTACAAATACATAATTTGGGCAATTGTATCATCCCAATAATACAAAAGAGTACATATATAATACATTGATAGGTCAATATTAATACTACAACATAAGTTAATTCCTAAATCTACCATCACAGTCAACATGAAATAAGCAAATCAAATTTGTGAGAAAAAATAACCATCTAACCATAGCTTCCTCAACCTAGCATTCTTGGCTAAAAATCCACGTGCCGTCTTCTCATTCTCACAAAGATGGTTGAAGGCAGTAGCGAGCATATCTTCGCTATATCCCTCCGCCATCATAGCCATTACCTCATTATACAAAGTTGTATAATCTACTGGGCCCCGATTAATTTCTTTCAGAGCGCCAGCTATTTCCTTCAGCTGATCAGACAGATCAGTCAGCACACTATCATCAACATTAGAAGCTGCACGCCCTCTTTTGCGGGACTTGGAAATTCCCGACCCAGTGGTGGATGATTCATTTGCGTTCTTCCCCTTTTCAGCCACACATTCCTCCACATTATCTGCAACAAACTCTGCACTATCCCCATTATCCCCATTATCTGGCTCATTTTCGATATCCACTCCGGACTTAGCAAAGCCACCTGTGGCTGTGTCCTTTCCCACCACAATCGCTAATTCATCGTAAAACTCAATTTTTTTGTTCAGATATTCGGCATGCTTCCGATGTGCCTGTAAGGGAGAAAAGAACGTGTATAACAATGCAATAATAACTTCTCTCATAAATTCAATATAAAAGACTATACAATAACAATTAAAGCAAATACTCCATACTTTTTCCTACATTTTCTCAGTAATCAAACAAGTAATGCAAAAAAACTCTCAAATAAGGATGAAACAAGTAAATACATTATGTTACTATTATGCACACTTTCCTAACATTATCAATCTTTTCTTTACCAAAGAAAATTGTAGCTCAGACACATATACACATATAGATAGATGAAAATGCATAGATATGTATAGATATAATACATAGGTAAGGTGACATGAAAGTTATGTTTGGAAAACCTTATAAAAGCAATGGAATTCTAAAAAGAATGACACTATAAATTTCATATAAAAGGCAAAAACATATATTATTATCTATATTAAGAAAATATAGTTGGAAGCCATACCATAACTTCTTCTTGGTAGGTTTTAGCGTCACAAGTTATCATTTTCAGATTTTCATCCCAACCGAATCCACTCTTCCTTCTAAGCTCTTGAATAGTTGCCCACATGGACCTTAGAGTCCGCATCCGGTTCTCCACAAATACAGGGTGGCACTCAACCCCGAAATGGGCCGTTATCTCCTTTGCTACAAGAGCAAAGGAGCCGGCCCTAAAAGTATTAGAGGGCTTATTGCCCTTTCCAGCCTCCTCTGTAAGTATTTTTAGCATCATCTCATGCATAGGTGGCAGCCACCTAAATTGCTTGCTACCACCAACTTTTTCTTTGCCCTTTGACATTACTACATATGAAAATAGTATAGTCAGAATAGCATTTAGTAATTACGCTCGGAACATGAATAACAAATCAAACACACATACAACCACGCTTATGAATGTGTACAACAGAATGGAACATGCTAACTATGGAAATGACAATGTAATACCATCAAATAACAATGTAATGCTAAAAATTCTTTTTCATTACATCACCAAAAGTCTATATTACATACATTGTCTTTACAAAAAAACAAAAAGGAAAAACACAATACAATCATAGAAATCTAAATAAAATACTACTCTCCACTCCTGATATAATCAGACCACATGGCTTGGCATATCTCATCTCTCTTAGCATTCCATGATCTACTATCTTCGACGGACTCCCGATGGGATTGTGTTTCTTGTTGGTGGTCACTAAGCTCTACTTGGTTCATTGCATCTTCCATAATATGGTCATTTGGTTCAACCCCCATAATGTGATTATGAACCACACAACACGCTAACACTACTTTCACTTGGGTTGGGAAAGACCAATATGGTTCTGCATCCAACACTCGAAAACGTTTTTTCACCACTCCAAACCCTCGCTCAATGGTAGTTCTCAATGAAGAGTGTTGGAGGTTGAACAATTCTTGCGCATTCTCAGGAGGACGATCACTAAACTCTTTCAAGTGATATCGTACACTCCGATACGGTGACAATATTCCATTTTTATTACCATACCCAGCATCACCAAGATAAAATTTACCTACATATATTAAAAAAAAAAAAACCAAATCACTACTATGTTTAGGAAAACACATAATATTTATTAAACTAACAAACCAAAAGGGTGAAGTAATCGTGTAATACCATTGGGAATTGAAAATCCCCCTGGCCTAGCAAATGCATCATTTAATACACGTGAATCATGTGCACTGCCTTCCCATCCAACCAACACATAGGTGAACTTTAAGTCAAAACTAATGGCAGCTAACACATTTTGCGTGGTTCCATCTTTGCGACCACGAAATCTTCCTTGTATTTCAGGTGGCACAGATGCACGAACATGTGTACCATCTATTGCTCCAACACAATCCTAATTTTCGACAAACATAATGGTTTAAAATTACATAAATCTTCACAATTTACAAAAACACACAAGTCGCAATATTTACCTTAAAATATGGGTAAAACCTTCTACTATTCCTTATCTCTGGAGGTGTATCTTCGCTACGCAGTCTTATTAGAGCTCTATATAATTTCAGGACCCCCCTAAGGACAATCTTGAAGTATCTATGAACAGTCTCAGTTGATCTATAGATCCGACTACCCATTACACGAAACCTCACATTATGACCAATAATATGCAAGAAAATGAACACTTGCTCCGTAACAGACATGTGAACAGTCGGACGTACGTGCTCCCCCTCAGTGAGGGTGTGACATAAGTGGTGGAAAGCTATAGGCTTCATCCTAAGTTGATTCACACAATGTCTCTCACTTCCATGCAAAACACTATTTATGTATTCCTCTCTCTCGGCGGCATGGTTAACATAAGGCGCCCTAGGCAGTTCTCTACGTCTACGTCGTAATTTCTTTAACAATGCAACCCCCACAAGGAGGACAGATGCAACTGAGGCAAGAATTGCGGCTTTGGTTTTTTTCTTCATCTAACAAAATCACAAACATTGTAGTTTAAGAGGTATGTAAACAAGTATGCTATTGATTACACCATAAATAAAATCAGCCACAAACATATAACATCCAAACCATCACATTGCATTCTATTTACACTATAACAATACCATCACATTGATAACTACACATTGATATCGCACAATACCATCACAGTACATTCTATTTATAATCACCTATATACCCAAAGCACCTTCAATGAAGGTTTAAACACACACATATTGATCTGCAAGAACATAATAACACCAAGCATGGGTGAAGCCCCAAAATTTCTACACATAACCCATAACCGAATTCTAATAAAAATAACAGCAAAAACCAATCATGCATAACCAGTCAAGCCCCAAAATTCTAAAAAAAAATTTCAGACCACAAACCAATTGGGAATAACCTGCAATCAGAAAAGCCCCAAAATTGATATATGCATCACCCATAAATACACAGTTTCATAAACAATGGATAATTAAAAAAATTGATAAATATCCTGCAATCAGAAAAGCCCCAAAATTTCAAATACATAATCCACAAATACACAGTTTAATCGACAATGGATAATTGAAAAAAATTAATAAATAACCTGCAATCAGAAAAGTCCCAAAATTTTGATATACATTACCCACAAATACACAGTTATAAACAATGTATAATACAAAAATTAATAAATAAAAACATGTAAATAATTATATAAATATTTATATAAATAAACAACTAAATAGAAATATATATATATATATATATTTCAGTGATCGGATCGGGCTTTCTCAAAAAAGAAAAAAAGAAAAAAAAAGAGATCGGTGTGGCGGATCGGACGTGTGGACCGGTGAGGTGAGTGGATCGGATGTGTGGGTCGGAGGTGAGGTGAGTGTGTGGCGGATCGGTGTGAGTTTGAGCTGTCACTCACCGTGGGTCTGCGGCATTTGGCGCGGTGGTCGTCTGGCAGAGCTCGGCGTGACCGGTGTGAGGTAGATCGGTGTCGGCGTGACCGGTGTGAGGTAGATCGATCGCGGTTTGGTTGCTGGAAATCGTTCGTTCTCTCGCTCATTGGCCGGATCGGAGCTCTGGGTTGCTGGATCGATCGCGGTTTGGTTACGGGAAATCGTTCGTTCTCTCGCTCGTTGGCCGGATCAGAGCTTTGGGTGGCTGGAAATCGTTCTTCCTCTCGCTCGTCGTTCTTTCTCTCGCTCGTTCTTTCTTCGATTGTTTTTTTTTTGTTCTTTCTCTCTCGCTCGCGTGTTGTGTTTTCTGTTTTTTCTCTCCCTCTCTCTGCGTTTTGCAAGCCACGGAAATGAATTGAAGTGAAAATGAAGGCAGAAATTCATTTCCGTGGTCAAGGCTGAAAATTTCGGTCAACAGGAAATCAATTTCCGGAAAATAATATTTTCCGTCACAGCCAAACGCTCAATTTTCCGGAAATTAATTTCCGAAATTCGTTTGAAGTCGATTCAAACGCACCCTTAGAGGGCATCATACTTATAGAGCTATACCAAAACCGATTTTTAGCCGAAACCATTCAATTTATAAGGCTCAAATTTCAATCCCCCATTTCTAGATTAGTGACAAGAAGTTGTAAGTTTGTAATTGGACCAGCCAATGTGAATAGATCATACCACTGTTTTTGTAATTTATAAATCAAATCATAAAGATGGATTTTGCTACTTAAGTTTAATAAAAAAAACTCTGAAGAAGAAACTCTAGAAATTATCACAGAAGGAAAAACATTCTAGGGAATTTAAAACTATTTAGGCATAAGAAGATTGTTCTTAGCGAAATCTTGACACAGCAACCTCTCTCCTCTCAGTTTGTGCAACAAAGATTAGTTTTGTTTAGGAAATCATTAGGTAATTAAGACTTTAGGCCTTCAAGTTGATTTATAGTTTGACGCAACTTCTCTAGTGATGGTTCTGACCCAAACTGAACCTTAACTTGACTCCTTTAATACAATCCAAATTTACTTATTAGTGTACTAAATTTTTTAACACATTTTTTTACCCTAACAAATAATATTAATTTAGCTCTCTCTCTCTCTCTCTCTCTCTCTCTCAAATGGGTAGACATTTAGTGGATTTTTGAAAAATAAGTATAGACATTTACATCAAGTCATTTATTTCTTTTAAACAGTGCACTAAAAGCTCTTAATGATAAAGTTCTATTTTTACTTTAACTTAAAATTTAGCTTTCAATATTTTGGGTCCTTATAACTTTTTTAGTAAAATTGTGAATACGTGGGAATACTTTGTGCTAAGAGCAATAATATAATTTCTCAAAAAAAAAAAAAAAAAAAAAAAAAAAAAGGAGCAGTAATATAAACATTAAAAAAGTTACAATATTTTTCACAATAGTTTAGTTGGTAAATTGTTACTAATTTATATCTGGACTCATTACTTATATCACTTTTTTATTTACCATCAACAATTTGCCACATTAACTAGGTGTGAAATTTTTATCATCTTATTTAAAATGTCTATAGACTTTCTCTTTTGCTAAAGAACTTTACTATTACTGTTTTTCTATGTGAGGCCCTATGCCTACACAAAATGCCACATATTCTTATTTTTATTTATTATTGTTAATGGACACCATGTCTTCACCATGTTGGCCATGCCTTCACTCTCAAGCAATTTCTAATCTAGAAATGGGGGATTGAGATCTGCACCATGCAATTACTACGCGGAAATTAATAGGGTAAAAAAAGTAAAAAGGTGAAACAGTTAAAATTTTTATGAAAAATAAAATAAAATAATTTTATTAATTTTTACACCTTACATGATGATGGTAATTGCATGGTGCAATTAGTGGCAGTTCTAAAAAAAAATTTTAGGGTGGTCACTAAAAAATTTAAATTATACAAAATTTAATAAAGTAATTACTTGAACATTTGCTACAATTAACTGTGAGTCAAATTGCTAAGGAGAGCAAAATTGTTGAGATTGCAAAGCCAAAAATATATATATAATTGTCATCACCATCAAGAAGAACCGACAACCACAATTTTTTTTTTTTGGTACCATTTTTTGGGGAAAAATGAATATAATAGCCATCGGCTATTGCACCAACCAAAGCCAGAAATGGGATAAGGGAATGAAATGAGGAGCTTCATCGTCTCCCTTACATGACATATCATTTAGGTTCCATATCTAATGTAGAAGAAACGTGTAAGGGTAAAAACCAGCAAAAACGGTTTAAGCAAAAGTTAATAGCTAGCTTTGGGGGAAAAAAACAATTAAAGAAAAATATTCGACAAAACGGTTTAGGCAAAATGTTCACGAACTTTACATTTAAATCTCATGACCTATTCAAGCTTTACAAAAAGTAAATAAATCAAAAAAATTCCACCATTATCCTAAACTCTCTGAAGATTTAGCCAAAATTTTCCCAACAAAACCTCAAAAGACACCCACATTTACCTATTAGGCAAAATAAGATTTTACTTCATTTTTTTTTTATTCATTTTGAGAAATATATTAAATTTAAGATTTCTTACTCTGATACCATGTCAAATTACTAATTATCCTAAAAGTTTAAATTATTTAAAATATAGTAAATTTAATTATTTAACTATATATTTCTATCATCTATGACTCATAAACCTCAGATCTTCTTTTCGAGGCATTGCCCTCATTATCTTCGCATTTCCTTGTCTCTATATCTCTCTACTTGCTAACGAATTAGTACAAGCTTGTGATTTACTATGATTTATTTTTTTAATATCACTAGCCCTAGCTTTGATTGGCAATGATTTATTTATTGCTGTGAAAGTATTGTTTTGTTAGGGAAACAGATGGGTTTGATATTGTAGATCGTAAGGGTGGGATTTTTTCAAATTTTGAACAGGTTGATTTGGTTCTGTTTAGCTTGGATTGATTTGTTAGTTTGATTTGGACGTGGATTTGGGTTGAATCTCTATTTGTTTATTGAGAAAATAACAGAAAGCTGAAAATAAAACAACTACAAAAATAATAATGAATGAAAGAAAAATGAATATTACAATAAAACAGAGTATGGAATAGATAGTAGATGTGAGGGTTATTGAAAAGGGATTACCTAAAATAGAAAAATAGATTCTTAATTTTGCAAAACTGATGTGATTCTCTTAAAATTAACTTGGTAGAATCCATCATCACGTGAGAGGGGTTACAAATATCACTGTCGGTCCATTGCACATTAATATCCTGTCCACATTAACTCACATGGAGCAAGACTTAAATGGGTGGACCAGATATGTGAAGAAAAACAAAGGCTCGAAAGAAAAAGAGTAAAGCCCATGAAGAAAAGAATAGGAACTAATCCAACCATAAAATGGGCCTTAGGCCCATGAAACTTCAACATTATTATATTACTGGTTATTAAGCCCAATAAATAATCATAAATCTCTAAATAGGGTTAAACGACCAACAATGGCCGAACCTTTCTGTTTGCAAAAGCAAGCCGGGTCGAAACGACCCATATCCTATTCAGGCTAAACAGACCATTTCTTATTCGGACTAGAGGACTCAAGTTATGCTTGGTTCAAATGATTATTGGGCTTTACGACCCATGATTCCTCTTTCAAACGGGTGGGAGTTGGAACACGTTCTTAAGTGGCTCTTATTTATACAAAAAGGGTTAGCTTGATTAGAAGCCAAGCCCATGAAAAAAAAAAAATTTTCAAAAAAGAGGCCTATGAAAACTTTAAGAACCCAAATAAACTAATAAGATTAAAATTCAGTAAAGGCATAGTGCAAAATCCATGCTTTACCCTTTCAATCCTAATATGCCCCATCATCAAATCACATATTTAACAATAAGTATAATCACACTTAATCAATTTTAATACCCATATATAAATCCAACCAAATTGAGAATTTATTGAGATATTATTAGGAATGGTAAGATGTATTAAATTTTAAATAAAATGATAATATCGTAATCTCTTATTAGATGGTATAGAATATGAGTTTTACATCCCATCTCTACTGAATTTAAACTCTAAACTAATGGGTTTGAGTCGTCTAACAAAGCAACATGATATGATAATATATTAACCATTAATTTCACAAACCCAAAGGGATGGTTGGCACTGGCCATTTAATGAAGCCCAACCCATTTCTTTTAAATGCAATCTCATCAACTTCTCTTCTTCTTATAAAAATAAAAATAAAAATAAAAATCTCTAAGCTAGGGAAAGAAAGAGCATGGCAACTATGGTGTGTTACATTATGTGGAGTGTAATTTTGTTCAATTTGGACTCAACTCAACTCAACGCGAAAGTGTTATGATTCTAAATGAGACTTGAGAAAAAATTTTGTCATATGGTTGTGGTTACATATAGTTGCTTTAGAATTATCTGACACGGTAAAATTTGCTGTGAGTCCATTGATGTAGGTATATTGATGAATCACATACAACTTTATCTTGTGTAATTATTCTCTGCATGTTCTTCTCTATTTTCCACTTCCCACAAGTTCTAGGAATTAGAAAAAATTCTCAACCATGCCAAAACCCCCCACAAATCATGGAAAAATACCAAATTACTGAAGAAGGTTCCAACTTTATCATGGACTAAGCCTATGCATATGCGGATAAGATAGAAATTGTAGTTTGGAAAGAAAGATTGTGGTTAGAACACCCAATAAAAAGCTTAAGAAATTGCTGTTTGTGAGCTTGGCACATTTCCGTAGGCCATCTAAGCTTTGATTTTTAGGTTGATTCGTTGATGTAAGAAAAGAGGAGTAAGTAGCTAACTTTCCTTTTCACCAACACCGTTCGAGTATGATTTTCACTTGATTTTGGTTGCTGTAAAGTACCATGTTCCCAGCTAGAGTTACAGATTCAACAGAAGAGTGGACAAATTCCTCTTCTTTAATTTGGAAACAAATTAAGGGTAATTACTCAGAAAGTAGATGGAACCAAGCCAACCGATTTTCTATACATGGAAAAATAAAAAGAAAAAAAGAACCATAAAATCGGTAGGGTGGAGGAAAAAAAAAAAAAACGAATCATATAATCAGCTGGGTGAAATTGACCATTGAAATTCCTTGAGTTCATTTTATTCTTGTTTTGTCAAGGCCTCTCTTAGCCTTAGTTCTTTGGCCCTTCTGTACATTGTAATAGAGACTTCTCATAATTATTTATAAACTTAAAATTCACCTAATAAATAGTTAATCATTGATGTGAAACTTAGTATACGTCCACACAACACACACATATATAATCCAATCTAATAAAATTGCATTATTTGGGGTTTCACAATATAATTGTGGGTACATCATATTTTTTAATGGTTAGGCATAATTATGAGATATTGGACTTGTCAAATTATGAGTTGTGTCACTCCATTTCAAAACTAATTGGTGATGAGAAAAATACACTCAAATCTTTTATAACATTCAATACTGTACCTCGTGAGCATATTTTTCAAGCTGTTGAAGGGAGTCAAATTGTGGTCCCCCCAAACAATCCTCCCTCATAAGGACATTCTCATGACTCAAATCTATGACCTTAATAACTCTGATACAATTTTTTGGACCGTAAATTGTGCTACTGTAGCTCAAAATCAATTGATAATTAGGAATACACACTTAAATCTTTTATGGCATTCGGCATCATGTTCCATGGGCCTGTTTGTAGAGTGGTTGTAGTGAGTCAAATTGTGGCCCCCAACAAGATTGAAGAGAGATTAGAGATTCTTAATCTAATGTGACAAAATGATTTGGGTATGAAAATATAGTTTTTGGAATTTTGTTATGTTGATCTTCACAAGATTTGGTATAGTACTCCAAAACATTTTTGTGCAAGTGTGCTTGACCATTGCACACACTATTTATGAGTATAAACATAGTAAAAAGTAGGGCCGATTGAATGGTAAAGCAAGAGATGCGGTCGCCTAAGGCTCCAAGTAAAAAAAAAAAAAGGCCTCCAAATTTTAACTAATAGAGTTATTTATAATCAATAAATAAAATAATATTTTTTTACTAGATGAAAAACAAATAACAAATAGAGAAAAATGCAACGCCCATAATATTTTTCACAACACTTTTACAATTAATACTAAGTAGCAAATTGTTACAACTTGTTAGTAATGGCAAAAAAATAATTATAGTGATATTTTCAAATAAAAATAGAAAACAACTTAAAACCTAGGATTTGTTATGAAAAATATTGTGAATGTTGCACTTCTAAAAAAAAAGAATTATAATAAGAGTTTAGTTAGCAAACTTTTATTAGTTTTCATCTAAGTTTACTACTAACACCACTTTTTTACTTACCACTATCAATTTGCCACATTAACAAGTATGAAAAATTTTGTCAAATTTTTTTGTCTATAAAATTTCTAAAAAAAAATAAAAAAAAAATTATACGTAAGTCATGTTAATTAGTAATAATTTTGCATCTAAAACAAAATAATCAATTTTTGCTTTAAGCCCCTAAATGCATCAACCTGCCCCTAGTAAAAAGCAGCAGAAGAGAAGTATGGCTAAGCCAAACCCACTATATATATGCAAATGGTAAATCTTGGAGATTAAGGTAGGCTTGGTTACGCATTAATGTCAAGAGGAGGTAATATCTTAATGTTTCTCTCCTTCCCTCAATTAATTCATGTCTTATAGACAACTTAATGAATAAGAATGCACAACTTAAATGAGGGTGTAATGACTACCTTAAATAATTAGCTCCTATCCACTCCATGTGAGCTAGATGATAAAGGAATTCTCTCTCTCTCTCTCTCTCTCTCTCTCTCTCTCTCTCTCTCTCTCTCTCTCTCTCTCTCTCTCTCTCTCTCATGTTATTGTTTATATAGCGTGCGCTTAGGTAAGTGTGCGTTTGGATTGAAATGAAAAATTAAAATTATTTCACCATTCAACTTATTTTTGCTACTATTTATGGGCCTCACTACACTTTTTGGCACTATTCATGGGTCCCACTGTACTATTTCAACTAACTTTTACTTTTATCTACAATACTTTCAGCAATAATTTTTTAATTTCAGCAAAATAAGCGGTATCTAAACACACCCTAGAGTATTTTTTAGGTTGTGAAAATAGTGTGCCTTACTTACCATCGATCAACCATGAATCAAGTGTTACATTTTTTATCGCTTTCATGGAAAGTGTAAAAAATCTATAAAAAAATATATCAATTATTTAATCTTTTCTCAAAAATATTATTATAAATATTTCTAAATCAATACTTACTCATTATTATTATTATTATTCCTTCTTTAAAAACAATGACGAGTGTAATGTAATAATCAGTGATCAGTCTATAGTACAGGTTGGTTGTTAGGACTAGGCCTGTTCATTGATCCACCAGCATTGACTGAAACCGGTCTGACCGCACCGATTCACCCCCCTCAGGGCTCTGCTGAAGGTTTCCGGTATGGTGGTAGGCGGCATTTCTTCAGTACCGACGTCGGACCAGTGTGCCCATCGGTGCCGAGATATGCACACCACCGAGAATCAAACCGCACCGAGTATGTTTAATATATATATATATATATATATATATATTTAAATATATGGCATGCTAAGCACGTACTCTACTGCTCTCAGGAACTCCACCTCAGTATCCAGTTGGTGTTTCTAAACGCAATAAGAAATTGACATCTGTCTTAAAAAGAGAAACATCCGCCTACTAAATCATTCAAATTAAAAAGATGAAATTAACCCTGAAAAATTCAAAGACCCGCCCTCTCTTGTATTTCCACTTTTTGCAAAATCAAAATGTTCATCTCTCTCTCTCTCTCTCTGTTTTTCTCTCCACCACCACAGCACACCAGCACCTTCATGACTTCATCTTTTCTCTCTCAACTCCAAACCAAAAACCACTTTACTTTTCCTCTTTTCAAAATCAAATCTCAATGTCTCTCTCCCCAGTCCTCACGCCACCATAGCCTTTATTCTTTCTCAACCCCAAATCCCAATAGCCAATGCTCATTGGTAGCATCTCTGCTGGCACAACACTGCCGACATCACAAGTTTTGAAGAAATTGGCCTTTGTCTTGTCAGAAAATCCTCAAAATCTTCTCTTTCTAGCAGAACCACTCTACACTAGAAACTTCACGCTACTTCCAACACCCAACATTCACAAGAAGGTTTTTTTTTTTTTTTTTTTTTTTTTTTTTTTTTTTTTTTGCATTTTTCACTTTTTTTTTTTTTTGTATACTTTTTTCTTCCCAAAATTATAGATGTTTAAAAGAAAAAAAAGAAAATCCAAATGGAATTTTTGTGTAGAAAGGAAATTTGTACCTATTTGATAAAATGTCTCAATGAAGATGGATGCACTCCTTTGTTCTTAAACTATTATCAGTCAATAGAATATACAATATACAATAAATGATTAATCTTTTTTTTTTTTTAATGTTCTTTTGGATCGAATTACAGTTTTTTTTTTTTTTTTTTTTTCACTTTTTTGTTATAGTTTCATATGTAGAAACATAAAGCTTCTTTCTTTGTTTGACAAATAGCTTGCTGCCTTTATTTTGTTGATAAAATGCTGTGCTGATACGTTTATTGAAATCTTGGTCTTGAACAACTTCATTTTTGTGTGTGAAGGTTGTTGACTGCAACATATTTGGTTTCCCCAATTCTAAACTTTGTTTTTTCCGCTATTGAGTTTACTGATGATAACATACACACTGCAGTCTATTTAGGCTCATATTAATAAGTAAAGAAAATTTGGCATACACCAACTGAATGCTGAGTTGAGTTTTTATGATGTTGGATTTGGCACCATATGGATGCTGAGTTGAGTTTTTATTAGGTCTGTTGCTCTTCTTTAGTTTACATTTATACAAATATAATTGTTTATGTTGTTCTCATGTCATAGGCTTGATCAAGTGATAAGTATTGGATTGAAAGTTATATAATGAAAAACAAAAAGGGACAAGAAAAAGGTTTGAAATTTGTCTATTTGCTACCACAACCATGTGCCTTTGGTATTCCTTTTTTTTTTTAATGAGCAACTCCCAACTTAGTTTTTATGGTAATGGTATATTATTTTGAGTGAATTTGAAGGATAGATTTATAGTAGTCCTAAATTTTTTATTTTCGCTTCTTTGTCGTTATTCTTGAACTTTTATTTTTTACTTTTTGTAAGAAGTGTTGAACTTTAATTTGGTTACTTTGTTTGAAAGTAAAAATTTGAATTTCAAAGCAAAAATCTGTCAACTAGTATCTAGATTCAATATTGTCTACTGTTAGTGTGTGTGTTTTCCATTAAATTTTAATTTCATTTGCTTTAGTATTGGAGTAAAGTGACCAACTAACCAACCTTGAATTGGTTTTACAGATTGTCTAAAATTCCTTGTTTATAATGGCTATCAGAAAATAAATTTCAGTAGCATATAGCAATATCGGAGTAGCCACACATAAGCAATAGCTTGAGGAGTATACTTGAAGATGTGCTAAAATTAACAAATGAGATTGACCAAGTTTCATTTGGGATATGAGAGATGTAAATCAAGCAGCTCGTGAGCTTGCTAAGTGGGGCTTTTTTTTTTTTTTTTTTTTTTTTTTTTTTTTTTTTTTTAAGTGAATAGTTGTAATTCATTTCTTGACTTGGCGATACAGGGACAATCATTCTCCCTTGTGAACTTGCGAACTTAAAACTATTGTAAGATTTGAGTAAAAAGGGAGCAACTTGTAGCATTCACTATATCATCAAAATAACAAAAAAGAAATAGTCTAGCACCAAAATATTGCCATTCACTATATCATCCCCCTTAATTGGAACTTTTCATGAGTGTTATCATTCATCCCTATATAGCACCACAACAATATAGCACCTACAACAATCTAGCATTGCAATTCCACCACCATGCACATATAGAAATTTATATATAAGAATAAAATTTACTATTGTATTAAAAACTTTCATCATTTGCATATAATTAGTCTTTAAATTGAAGCTACTCAAACGTACACGAAAACTATCATGTTTGAGTAACTTCATTAGTTACAAAAGTTTTCCAAAATGATAGCTATAAGTAGTGTTTGGCTATGCAATCACTTGTCCAAATTTTCAGTTATACTATCTAAAAAATTATCAAGTCAAAAATACTATCTAAGATGTTCCTCCACTGTGCAATAATGTTCGAAATGCTTTCCAAAAAACTATCAAAAATGCTATCCATTAGCTGTGCAATATATTGTCCAAAATACCATCCAAAAGAGCTTTTCATCGTACTTTAGAAATTTTTAGCAAAGCCCTAGAAAAAAAAAAAAAAAGAGAACATTATTAGGGGGAAAAAAACAATAAACAAAAGCACATATTAGAGTAATAACAACATTGTATGATGATGAAGTTTTTTGCTGAAATGAAAGATGGTAACAACAGATAGTTATGACACAAGGTTGTGACAATGCCTTTGCCTTTGAATATGTTGGAGCATTTTAATTTTAAATAATTAAAATGAGTAAAATAAATGTAAAGATATGGGAGTGAATATGGAAGATGAGGAGTTAGTGAAAATGTTTAATCCCAACCCACATTAAAAAGAAGAGAGACTATTTTATTCTTTTTAATTGTAGTGATTAATGGGCTAACATGAATTGTCTCAGATATTGGGCTAGATACATGTGCAAGGGGGAGGTGAAGAGTGGAGGTATCACAAATGGAAATGAATCAGCCTCTTGGATCCTCCTACTTGATAGTCCATTCAGAGTAATTACCATATCCGTTGGTGAGTAAATGGCCCAAATTAATACTTCATTTTTATTATGGACAATGAAGAGCCATTAACCCACTTAATGGACTATCCGTTTGGACCTATTCATTCTTCAGAAACTCCTTATCTCACCATTAATTATGTAACTCCAGTCCATCAGATTAATATCCAACAATTAAATCTTGTAACACCCACTACATCAGAATAATGGACCTAATTAATCAGAATAAATTGGGTAGTAATTTCGTGAGGCCCATTGAGCCTATAAATAGACTCATTCAGAGTCAATCCAAGTTACTGCAATATACAATACACACACAAAATAAAGAGGTTATTGGCAAGGAATGATGTTCTTTCTGGTGGAGTTTTGGGCTTGAACACTTTGTGCAGAAGTTGTTCTAGCCATACAACACTTGTTGGGCTGTTGTATCCTGGGAGAGACAAGTCAGAGAAAGTCTGCACCGGTTACAAAGTTTAGCCAACCAAGGGCTTGAATCTCCTTAAAGAGAGCGAGTGCCGCACCTCAGTCCAAATAGTGTTGTGTAATTTTTCTCATTGAAATAATAATAATCAGAAGTATTATTCAGTCTCTCTTTGTGTTATCTCCATTATCATTGTGTTTGCACCAACAGGATAAATGAGATCATCTTGGGCTCTATCCAATACTTTTGCACTCAAAAGCATTGCACATAAAAGAAATTGTGGGAGATAGGTAATCAGAAATTGCTCCATATTTGAAATCAATTTTGAGATAATTAGAGAAGGAAAGGGGGGGGGGGGGGGGGGAGGACTGGAAACGTAAAAGAACTAAAGCAAATGATAATGGTTGTCAATAGGGCCACATCCAATTTTGAGTGTAATTCTCAAATACAAACCAAAATAAGTATATATGCTTCTACTATTTTAAAAAACATACCACAAAAATCAACTAACACAGCCATATTTCTCTTGCAAAGGCTATCATGCATATGCAAGGATAGCCTAATAGGGGATCATATATGTAGATCAGAAGTTTGTTTCCATGAAAGGTTACTTAGCCATAGCCATTAAGTGCTTCACTATAAACATATTTGATTTAGCTAGCTTCAACTTGAAGTTCATGTTGAAGTCATGATATATTATAGTTTATTTAACCTGCTCAGTTTGTCAACAAGACTTAGAACAATTGGTCTGCATTTGAAACTTTTAATTCCATATTTTGAAGTGAGATTTTACTTTGGAGTTGATACTTAAAATTAATTTTAACCTACCAATATCCCTTTTTTGGGTAAACACTACATTTCAAAATTTGTGAGAAACTTTGAACTTGGAATTTTTATGCATCCAAACCCCAAGTTCAAATTTCATTTGAAAGGTATCATTAAGCAAATTCAACAAATAAACATTTTCATACTACCAATATTACTCTTCACACTGTCACCACCATTGTTCCCTTTTATTCCCTTTACATGTCTAACTGATAAGGTCTTAACATCACCAAACACCAATTTCTCAAAATCTATGTTGTAGTAATTATTATAAGATTTGTCGCGATAGCAACACAGCTGATCACATTGTAGCTATACTGAGTGTCCAATATATCAGTGACTGCAAAATTTCATGCTAAAGATTGCAATTAGAATATATCACAGTACTTTTAAGTTACATACACAGTACTTTGAGATAATCCATAAGAAAAAGATAACAAAGAATTGATTTAAGTTCCCAAACAACAAACAAAATCTGTCATGTTTATTAATATACACCACTTATAACTATGTCAAGGAAAACCAGCAGGTAAATTTTATCCTATTGATTGTTGAGAATTTGTAGAAAGAAAATAAATGTGTAAATTTGAATTTAAATAACATATTATTTTTCAGTTTTTTTAAAAAACAGGATTGTTTTGTACATTAAGAAAGTGAACTTTGAAATGATTTTGGCTGAGCCTAATGTGATAGTTGAAAGAATCTTCTAACTAATAAATAATACCTGAAAACCAAGCACAACTACCAAATACATTAAGTGTGCGTTTGGGAAGCGCAAAGACGCGTTTGCGTTTCTGCATTCTTTTTTTTTTTTTTTTCTTTAGCCGAAAAGTTTGACTTTTCAACCAATTTTCAACCATATGTGGGTCTCGTATACTGTTCACAGTCCCACAAATTTCACTTTTTAACAACTTTTTCATTAAAAATGGGTCCCACTATACTATTTATACATTTAAAAATTATTTTCCTACAGTGTTTTTCAGTTTTCAGTTTTCAGCTGTATTCAAACGAACCCTAAATCAACTAATAAACAAAGAAAAGGCTTTATTTCTCTATTTATTAAACTACATCGTACCAAACACTTTTAATCTAATCCAAAATAACATTTTCTACATATGAATGTATATGTCAATTTATAAAATCAAAACAAAACAAAATAAAACACATGTAAATAGAAAAATTCAGAAAATAAATTCAAAAAGAGAGAAGAAAACCTTCTTGCAAAGTCAGGTATTAGAAGTGGCAAGAAAACTTCTGACGCCGGTGGTTGGAAACAACGAGAGAAAGAGAAGGTTTTGGGCATTTTCTGACGAGAAAAAGGTCAGTCTCGTTGGAACTATTGATGATCGGCAGTGTATCTCTATCTCCGGCAGAGATCTTAGGCAACGGCTGTCAAGGTTTGAAGTTGAGAGAAAGGAATCATGGAGGTGCTAGTGTGCTGTGGTGGTGCAGAGAGAGAGAGAGAGAGAGAGAGAGAGAGAGAGAGAGAGAGAGAGAGAGAGAGAGAGAGAGAGAGAGAGAGAGAGAGAGAGAGAGAGAGAGAGAGAGAACATTTTGATTTTGCAAAAAGGGAAAAGCAAGAGAGGGCGGTTCTTTGAATTTTTCAGGGTCAATTTCGTATTTTTGATTTAAATGATTTAGTATACTAATATGTCTCTTTTAGAACAGATGTCAATTTCTTATTGGGCTTATAAACACCAACTAGATGCTGAGATGGAGTTCTTGAAACATCATATATTTTCTCCTTAGGGGGTGTTTAGTAGAGGAGTTTGAGTAATATTGTTTGGGTGTTTTTGATATATGTGTGGATGAAAAAGTGTGTAGAAATGTATGTAATATTGTTTAAAATGCTCAAAAGTGTGTTTGAACTTACCTACCAAACACCTCCTTAGTTTCTCTGTTTAAAAATATATGGCATGCTAAGCACGCTGTGTGACTCTTAGTAGGCTCAGTTTCTCACAATCTCACCAACGTACGAAATCAAGTTTGGTACATGCACTTAAAAATATGTGTTTTATTGTTTGAAAACATGTGTAGAAATATGTGTGGGTGAAAAAAATGTGTGAAAATACATGTAATATTATTTAAAAACTGAATATTATTGTGCCTTTCATAAATTAAAAAAGGCGTAAATGCTCTTTTCGTCCCTATATTTTGGGGTCATTTCTAATTTGGTCCCTACATTTTTATTTTACCACTTTTAGTCCTTAATCCAATTAACACTTGTTATTTACGGAGTGCACTATTGACACAGTAAATGCTGACGTGGCGAATAAAATAATAATAGAAAAAATTATTTATTATTTAATAAATGCCAAGTCAGCATAAAATAATAATAAATGCCACCTCAGATCCATGTCAGTTTAGAATTTTAAATTTTAATTGATCAATTTTTAAAAAAAAACAAAATTAAAAATAAAAAACACATGAATTTAGATCTAACATCCTCTTCATCCATCAAGAACACAGAAGAGCATAACCCAGAAAAAATCATACAAACCCAGAAAATCAAACACAAAGAACACAAGAAAATCAAACTTAGAAAAATCATAAATGAATATTGTACCAAACAAAATCAATCCACATATATACATAAACCATAGTAAAAAATAAACAAATAAATAAAACTTGAATTTAGATCTGATAATTCGTTGGTTTCTCCGTCTCCATCTCTCTCTCTCAAACACAGAAAAAAAAACAAAACAAATCTAAAGTTGGGCTTTGAATCTAACAGCAACCCATGAATACAACAATTACAACCAAATCTGAAAAAGGTGGAAATCCAGATCAGCAAAATCATAACCCACAATTACATAGACAAAATTTCAGAACCCAAACCCAAAACTCCACCCAGTTTTTTTTCACCAATTACGTAGAGACAAAACTCAAAGACATTCAACAATTACACATAGACAAAACTCAAACCCAGATTTTTTGGCCCCAAACACAAAACTCAACATAGATTTTCTTATGCTTTTTAAGAAACCAAACTCAAAACTCAAATCCCAAATCAATGAACAAAACCCAAGATCCGAAACTACAAATAGCCACGCCACAGATTTAGAGAGAGAGAGAGAGAGAGAGAATTGGGTTTTTGGCCATGGGTTTAGAGAGAGAGAGTTGGGTTTTTGGCCAAGGTTGAGAGAGAGAGGGTCGGGTTTTCGATCTAAGAGAGTTGGGTTTTGGCTAAGGTTTAGAGAGAGAGAGAGAAAGCTGGGTTTTCGGCCATGAATTTAGAGAGAGAGAGAGTTGGGATTTCGGCCATGGATTTAGAGAGAGAGAGAGAGCTCACCTTCAACGGAAACCACCTTCAGTCACCTCCGATCCAACTTAACCTGAAACCACCATTAGCCACCGCCATCTTCACCTTGAGAGAGCGCTTGAGATTTTCACCGAGAGAAAGAGAGCTTAGAGATTAGAAATTGATAAATTAGAGATTCTAATTTCTATATTATTCACGGAGAGAGAGCTTGGAGCTTGCAGAAGACTTTTTTATTTTTATTATTTTTATTTAATTTCTATATTCATTTATGATTTTTCTAAGTTTGATTTTCATGTGTTCTTGTGTTTGATTTTCTGGGTTTGTATGATTTTTTCTGGGTTGTGCTCTTCTGTGTTCTTCATGAAGAGGATGTTAGATCTAAATTCATGTGTTTTTTTATTTTTAATTCTTTTTAAAAAAAAAATTGATCAATTAAAATTTAAAATTCTAAACTGACATGGATCTAAGGTGGCATTTATTATTATTTTATTACTCTCTCCTTCCTACTTTGTTTGTCATGTTTGAAAAGTCAAATCTTTTAAGGAAACATCATTTATTGTCTTGTCTACCTTTTAAAAATATATAAGTTTCCAAAAATACCCTTAAATAAATTTATCAAAAAATTGAATTAGTAAATTAATAGGGGTATAATAGGAATGTTAGTAAATTAATGACTTTTATTTTTAGAAACAGGACAATATTTTAGGATATCCCAAAATGGAATAAAGGACAAACAAAGTGGGACGGAGGGAGTATTATTTTATGCTGACTTGGCATTTATTAAATAATAAATAATTTTTTTATTATTATTTTATTCGCCATATCAGCATTTACTATGTCAACAATACACTCCGTTTGCCACGTCAGCTCTTTCTGTTGGTTAAGTGACGAAAATGACTAAAATAACCAGCGTTAATTAGATTAAAAACTAAAAATGATAAAATAAAAATATAAGGACCAAAATAAAAATAATCTCAAAATATAAAGACGAAAAATGTATTTACGCCATTAAAAAAATGTTGGTGTGTCAGTTCTAAAGTCTGACTCAGGCATTGTCTAAATTGTCCTGCATTAAAATAAAAATTAAAAAAATAAATAAATAATGAAGAAGAAGATAAGATAAGATGCTGTTTGGTTAGTGTTTAAGTTACTTTATAAGATATTTTTTTTTCTTGTTTACGCTCGACCATACACGTACTCTGACTGAGTTAGACTCTAACTTGTCAGAGCTTATCAAAGTGTGTACCTTATCCAACACATGCACAGACAATTATAACTGTTGGGTCTTTCAGTCTGCTTTTAAAAAGTCCAGCATCTATGAAGTTCTCCACACACTTAACACTCTCCTCACAAATAGTGGTGTTATGGGTTTCCATAGGATTCTTGTGCAACTCACCTGGGTTGGTGTGATATCATCAGTCATGGCAGCCGCAGATACACAATTTCCATCAGCCCTGCCTAATTGCCCCGACAGATGTGGAGACCTACAAATTCCATATCCGTTTGGCTTAACTGAAGGTTGTTACCTGAACGAAACCAAGGGATCTACAAAATTTTTAATATTTTGTGACAACTCGTTGGAGAAACCTCAACCAATGACTGGAGATTTCCTCGGTACAAAGACTGGAGATTTCCTCGTTACAAACATTTCCGTCCAAGAAAGCCAGATTGAGATCATGATGGGTAACAACATTGACTAATACGACAAGATGGGCATACCTCAAAGTAAGTACCCCATGCGGAAACGAAATCTCACTAACCCGATTTTCACCATTTCTTACACCAAAAACAAGTTTGTGTCCGTTGGATGTGACAATTATGCGTACCTTAAGGGTCTCAGTAACGATAAACCGTTCCGTTCTGTTTGTCTCTCACAATGTGAAAGCAAAAGTGATGTAGTCAACGGGTCTTGCTCTGGGATTGGGTGTTGCCAGCTGGAGATTCCTGGAGGATTGAAAAATATTATTGTGGAAGCAAATAGCTTAGATAAACACGTATACGTCTGGGAATTCAATCCATGCGGCTGTGCCTTTATTATCCGAGAAGACAAGTTCAATTTCTCCTCAGCTTATCTTACCACTCTGCGAAACAATAAAACCCTTCCTGTGGTTCTTGCTTGGACAATTGGTAGTGAAAAGTGTGATCTTGCTCGGAACAAATCGAATTACATATGTGGAGAGAATAGCTTATGTGTTGATCCCATGTACGGGTCTGGGTACCGTTGCGAGTGCAAGAAGGGTTACCGTGGGAACCCATACCTCGACCATGGTTGCCAAGGTATTCAATTTACTTACTACTTATTTACAACAATTTTTTCAAGAATAATAAAAACATTTTTTTTTTTGGGACAAATTTCTAATATAATATGTAGCCTTATTTTAGTAACATAAAAATTGTCACAATTTTTTCTAACAATTGTGTAAACTGATAGATAATAATAATAATAATAATAATAATAGTGGATCTATGTTGAAGTTGTATACCAATTTTAGCCTCTAATATAACTATTGAGAGGCAATATTTTTATTTTCGTTTCAGTCAATGCTTTTTTATTTTATTTTTTCGATTTCAGTTTTAAATTTTTTGGATTAATTACTTCTTATTTACTTTAAAATGAACTTTTCCACTACAGATATTGATGAATGTAAAGTCAAAGGCAACAATAATTGCACAAGCCATCAAAAATGTGTTAATAAACCCGGGAGTTATGATTGTTTGTGCATTAAGGATACCATGAGGCCGAACCTGAACGGGTATGTGTCCCCGATCGATTAGCTGGCCAATCATCACTCGCAATTTACCTCGCAGTTGGTGAGTATTTTTATTGTATGTCTGTAATTGCGCCATCAGATTCTCCTCACATGGCAAGATCCTGTACAATAATAAGTTAGTGTGAGAGGGCAGATACTAGATACTACACCCATTGCATAGAATATTTTCCTATTAAAAAACATCAGAAGTAACTTAGAAGGTACAAAATTTAGTTACAAAATTAGTTATAACGTTTATAGGTTACAATCTTATTTAATAAAATAAATATTATTATATATTTAAAAAATATAATTATTGAATTACAAATTTTTTACTCTCTAAATAAATATATCAATTTTTGTGTTAATCGGATATATTATTTGTTATATGATCTTTAAACTTATATTTTATGAATAATTTTAAACTACAAAAACTTACAATTTAAATAATTTATTAATGACATAATTATTAATTTTGAAAATTTCAATTTATAGCATCCGATTTATGATGATTACTCTTTATAATCAGACCAGTAGACTATTTGGAACTAATAAATTAAGGCAATCACAATAATCAAAAACCAGTCTAAAAAGAAAAGAAACAAAAGTTTCTCTGTCGCTAAGAAAGGTGCTCTCCCACCTTCTCTTAGGCTGTAGAACTGTCGTCCCTTCTTAGTAAGGCGTCTTCCCCTCCGGTAACAAGATTACCGGTAGGGCTAGTGGTTTCTTTGTTTTTTCTTCTGGGGGTGGGGAAACAGTTTCCTTTTCTCTCTCTCTTTTCTTATCAGGTATTATTAGAGTTTTTTGGGTTCATCCGTGTTGCACACCATGGATGACCTTACAAGACACTGGAATTGTATGTCCCTCTCGGAGAGGGAAGGTGACGATATCTGTTTCAACAAAGACCGGTGCAAGCAAGAGTTTTTTGTAGCAGCTTTATTCTTAACACGACGCGCTTTAAACATGGATGCGGTGGCTAGAACCTTCAAACCTTTGTGGCGAGCGCCAAAGGGTTTCAAAATCAGCAATGAGGGCGGGCATAAAGTTATTTTCACTTTTGACGAAAAAGAGGATGTTGATAGAGTACTGGCAGCTGAACCATGGAGTTTCGATAAGTCTTTAGTCGTATTACAGAGATATGATAAGCAGGTACCGTTGGAAGATCTAAGTCTCGATAAAACAACTTTTTGGGTGCAAGTACACAATATTCCAATAAGTTACAGAAACAGGGCGGTAGCAGAGGACATTTGTGAAGCCATTGGATTGGTTGATCGTTCAACTACAGATTTTGAATGTGAAGGTGGAAGTTTTATTCGAGTTAGGGTAACTTTAGATGTTTTTCAACCCCTTTGTCGTGGGAGAATTATCAGGGTGGATGAAGGTGAAAAAATCTGGGTTAACTTCAGGTATGAACGCCTGCCAAACCTCTGTTATTGGTGTGGCTGTCTTGATCATGGAGATAAGGAGTGCGACATCTGGATTCAGAGCAAAGGCACTATTCCAGTAACATCCCAACAGTATGGTTCATGGATCAGGGCAAGTTCGACTGGTTCTACAAGAAAGAATGTTGTACACGTATCTGGGTTTTATGAAGACCGGAAAGAAAATCGTTCTACTCAACGGCGACGGGAAGCAAAGGCGGGTTCTTTCCCGGTACCACCACCCGATATGGAAATTAGAGCAGATAAGGAAGTTTCTGATATGGAGGCAGATTTTGTGGTTATACAGAATTCAAATTCCCAAGAGTCCACGGTCTCAAAAAGTGTTCCTATTCCTAGCCACGAGGATCACGGAAATAAAGGAGAATCTTTCTCCCAAAAATTAAGGGACATTGATGAAGAGCTAGATTTCCACGAGGATCCCTTAAAATCAGCCCACACTGAAGTCAGCAACGTGCACAAGGACAATTCCCCACTTTACAACATTGGCCCATTAAGGGATGACCTGGATTCAAGTCATGTGATATCACGTGCCCCCTCTTTAGTTCCCCCCCTTATCAAAGCCCAAGTACCACCTCTCCACGATATTACAAACGTCCAACAGGTTCCTGAGCACAGTGATGATGTGGTTCAAGCTAGATGGAAACGACTCCCTCGCACAGTGGTGGGCTCTCCCTCTATTAATACTGACATTGTTGGCTCAAAACGTCCCATGGATATGGCCTCTGATCTTAGTGTGTTACCAAGTAAAAAAATTCTGGTTTCTTACTTGGATAAGGAAAATCAATTTGTATTGGCGGCGGCTGGTTCCCAGCCCCGCCAAGAACAATGAGTTGCATTGTTTGGAACTGCAGGGGGCTTGGGAACCAACTCGCAGTTCAAGAGCTTGTGGAATTGGTGCAGGCAAAAGCTCCCTCTGTCGTGTTCTTAGCCGAAACACTGGCAGACGAAGCAAGGCTAGATTACGTTAAGGATCGGATTCGCTTTGATAAAAAATTTTTTGTTCAGAGAATAAATAAAGGAGGTGGTTTGGTTTTGTTTTGGAAGTCTGGTACTGAAGTGGATGTGGTGTCATCATCACTGAATCATATTGATGCTACAATTAATAAGAACTCCGAAGGGGCCTGGAGATTCACCGGTTTTTACGGTGAACCAGAAACAAGCAGGAGACACGAGTCATGGGATCTTCTAAGACATTTACATAGGCAAAGCTCTTTACCTTGGCTTTGCGCCGGAGATTTTAATGAGCTAACAAAACAGTCGGAAAAGTCAGGAGGTAGACTGAGACCTTACACCCAAATGCAGCTTTTTAGGGAAGCATTGGATGAATGTGAATTGTTGGACATGGGATACAAAGGCTCCCCATTCACGTGGAGTAAACACTACCGAAGCGGAGCATCAATTTGGGAGCGACTGGACAGAGCAGTAGCTTCGCCAGACTGGTTTATCAAATTCCCTGGTTCTCGGGTTCACCATGTGGACAGCTCAACGTCCGATCATAAATTCCTATGGATAGAGTTTTTGTCCCTGGATTTTCAACAGAAGAAAAAGGTTTTCAGGTTTGAAGAGATGTGGCTAGCGGAGAGTGGATGTGGCGAAACTATTGAAGGAGTGTGGCGAGCTAGTTATGATGAGGCCGAGAACATGAGGGTCATCAGGAAAATTGAGAAGTGTGGACAGGAATTAACTAGCTGGAGCCGAAACAACTTTGGCAATGTTCGAAGAGAGCTTGAGAAAAAAAGGAAAGAGCTAACTCGGGCTGAACGGCTAGCTGTGAGAACAGGGGACTCTTCTTTGATTTTACACTTAAAAAAGGAGATCAACGTGTTGATGGGCAGAGAAGAAAGAATGTGGAGGCAGAGAGCTAGAATTACCTACATTAAAGAGGGTGACCGTAATACCCGCTTCTTCCATTGTCGTGCCACACAAAGGAAGCGGAGAAATAACATCACAAGTATACGGAATCAAGCAGATGAGATGTGTACTGATACGGAGCGGATTGCAGCAACTTTTGTGGAATATTACCAACATTTATTCACTTCTTCAAATCCGGAAATGACTCAGGCAGACCTGGACTCTATACCCAAGGTTGTGACGGGGGAGATGAATGAGATATTGACTGGTGAGTATCAAGAATGGGAGATTGAGGTGGCTTTAAAACAAATGGCTCCTCTCAAAGCACCGGGACCCGATGGAATGCCGCCGTTATTCTACCAAAACTTCTGGCATCTAGTTAGAGGTGATGTTATCCATACTGTACTGCATTTCCTGAATTCAGGTTCTTTGCCTAACCCATTAAATCATACTTTCATTACCTTAATTCCAAAAACAAAAAACCCTGAGTCGGTTTCTGAGTTTAGACCAATTAGCTTGTGTAATGTGTTGTACAAAATTTTCTCAAAAGTGGTAGCTAACAGATTGAAGAGAGTGTTACCCCATATCATTTCTGAACACCAAAGTGCTTTCATTAAAGGCCGTTTAATCACGGATAATATTTTAGTGGCTTATGAGACTTTGCATTACATGAAGAATCATAATTCAGGGAGGTCGGGTTACATGGCGCTCAAACTTGATTTGAGCAAAGCCTATGATAGGGTGGAATGGTCCTTTTTGGAAAAGGTTATGATGCAAATGGGTTTTGATGAGAAATGGGTGGCCCTTATTATGGAGTGTATCACTACGGTGACTTATTCTATCCTTATTAATGGAGAACCCATGGGAAACATCAAACCTAGTAGAGGTATTCGCCAAGGTGATCCACTTTCACCTTACCTCTTTCTAGTGTGCTCTGAGGGTCTTCATAGAATGCTCCAAAAAGCAGCATACAGGGGTGACATTAATGGTGTATCTATTTGTCGTAATGGTCCAAAGTTGACTCACCTGTTCTTTGCAGACGACAGCCTTTTGTTTTGCAGGGCTACCTTACAGGAGTGTCAGAAGGTTTTGGAGATTCTTGCTGCTTTTGAGAGGGTCTCGGGGCAAAGATTAAATAGAAACAAGACAGCTCTCTTCTTTAGTAAGTCTACGCCACAAGATCAACAATCACAGATTATGTCTGCACTTGGGGTATCGGAGTTGAAGCAATATGAGGAGTACTTGGGTTTACCGGCAATGGTGGGAAGAAATAAACAGGCTAGCTTTGGGAAAATAAAGCAAAGGGTTTGGAAAAGGTTACAGGGTTGGGAAGGCAAACTCTTGTCTCAGGCGGGACGAGAAGTTCTCATCAAGTCAGTGATCCAAGCCATTCCCACATTCACGATGAGTTGTTTCAAGCTCCCGGTTACTCTATGCCATGAAATTGAGACAATGGTTAGAAAGTTTTGGTGGGGTCAAAGGGGTGAGAGGAGGAAAGTTCATTGGGTAAGATGGGATGATTTGTGTAGCCATAAAACTCAAGGGGGGATGGGGTTTAAGGATCTCACTCTTTTTAATGAGGCTATGCTCGCCAAGTTAGCTTGGAGACTTCTTCATGATGATAACTCCCTATTTTATAGGGTCTTCAAGGCTCGTTTTTTTCCCACAGGAACCATTCTTGAAGCAAAGGAGTCAGCCTCAGCCTCATATGCATGGAAGAGTATCCTTAAGGGCCGTGAAGTCATTCTAAAGGGGGCTTTATGGAGGGTGGGTGATGGGCAGCATATCCGGATATGGGGTGATAATTGGCTTCCCTTGAAGACAAAAGCCAAAGTTACATCTCCTCAGATTTTGGGGCAGGTAAATACATCGGTGGCAGTCCTGATAAATGAGTCCACTCGGAGTTGGCGAAGCGATGTTATTGACCATGTCTTTGAGCCAGCAGAAGCTGCTATCATTAAGGGCATCCCACTAAGTTCCTTTAGTCAAGAGGACAAGCTTATTTGGCCGTTTACCCCCTCGGGCCAATACACTGTGAAGTCCGGGTATCGCTTCTTATACGAAGGCAGTGCACCGGTGCAACTCACAGCAGAAGATTCAGCTTTTTGGAAGAAGATTTGGGGTTTACAAGTCCCAAATAAAGTGAAGAACTTCGCTTGGCGAGCATGCAAGGAAGCTCTCCCAACAAAAGCTAACCTATATCGCAGAAAGATTGCCCAAGACGCTCTCTGTGAGAGCTGCAAGGTGCGGTCTGAGGATGGCTCACATTCTATTTTTTTCTGTTCTGATGTGCAGGTAGTCTGGAGGTCTGATCCACAATGGAGTTGGCTATCGGCTTTGGAAGGTCAGTCCATGAAGGACATTTTCAAGTATGCTTTATCGGAAGACAAGGATACAGAGTTGTTAGCATTCATGGGGTGGGCCATTTGGAATCGCAGAAACCAGATCCGTTTCAAAGAGGCAGCGAGTCCCCTGAACCACATTTCCAATCTATCAAAGGAGAGGAAAGCTGAATTTCAAGGTATCAGACCCTCTATCCCAAAGCTGGTACACAGAAACCATGTCCGTTGGAGACCACCTAATACAGACGAGATGAAGATCAACTATGATGGTGCAATATTCTCAGAAGAGGGTAGAGCTGGACTGGGAGTGGTGGTTCGCAATTCGGAAGGTGCAGTAATCGCCTCTCTGTCTCAGCAAATTCCTCTGCCAGCAACGGTTACGCAAGTAGAAGCATTAGCAGCGAGGAGAGCAACGGAACTTGCAGTAGAACTCGGCATCACTTCCGCGGTGTTAGAAGGAGATTCAGACATCGTTCACAGGGAGCTAATAAGCACAGACCCGTCCTTAGCTTTGCATGGCCATATAATTCATGATGTAAAACAGTTGGCTTCTTATTTTACTTGTATACGTTTTGTCCATGTACGTAGACAGGGAAATAATGTCGCCCACGCTTTGGCAAGAAGGGCAATTACGTCGCCCAATTTAAATATCTGGATGGATAATGTACCACCAGATATCCTTCATGTAGTTCAGGCTGATCTAGCCTCTTTTGATTAATTGAAGAAAGTATTTCATTCTCAAAAAAAAAAAAACAATAATCAAAAACCAAATAGAAGAATTTTTCATAGACTTTTATAAAAACCTAAATATAATATACTTCAGGAATTTAACTTATGTAGGAATTTTAATATACATTTGATTTTGTTTATTTTTAATTGTATCAATGCATATGCATGAGATTACGAGATAATTTAAGTGAAACATTACACATTTTGAGAGTGTATTTGTGCTTAAATACAAGAAAAGGAGGAATATACATTTTGGGATGCTCAATTTCACCAAAACAACAAAATTAATAGGAAATTTTCGTATAAATATAATTATGCTAGATCACATTTTCTCCGTTACTCCATATATCCTCGGTTCAAATTTACAAAATTATTAAAAATCAATGACTATCCCATTTATTAAAAGTTTAAGTTTGATTTATTTTTATTTTTATTTAAAATTATATTTAATACATGAATTTATAGAATTGGTCATAGTTGTCAATATCGTACGCGATACGTATCATGTGGAAAAAGTTATGTATTATATCAACGTATTGAAAGTACTCCTGAATCGTACGATATTGTGTGCATATCGTATAAATCATATCGTATCGTAAAATCATATATATCATATGATACATAGACAAATGCTTTAAAATGATATTTTTTGATAAAATTTGTACTTTTATTTGAATCTAACAAGTTGTTAGACTTGTTTTTAGTAAAAAATTATTAGTTTATTTAATTTAGTCTACAAAAATAACATATTCATAAGTTTTTTTCTCCTCTCTCCTACAATTGGATTACACTGTGCACACTTACCTTTTACTTTAATATTTTAAAAAAATTAATTTATTTTATTTTTATCGTTATAGTTATAAGTCCAAAAAACTAGAATGACAAAAAAAAATTTATAGAAAAATTATTAAAATAAAAAGAACAAGAAGAGATAGTAAATGTTAATGACGAATAACGATGAAGAAAATTTTAATGAAGAAATAAATTTGCAAAATTTTAAACATGATGATAGCGTTGACTTAGATGGGATTGATTAGGTAATTTGATGAATATGATGAAAATAAATTATTATTTTTGGGTCATTTGTAATATATTATCACTTTTGAATTTAAGTAATTTGAATGTGTATGTTATGAACACATGCTAGTTTGATTTATTTAGTTATCTTGTTAAATATTATTACATAAGTGATGAATAAATTAATCATTAGTTGAATATATTCAAAATTTATAATGAATATACCCTTTATATATGTATATTTATAATTTTTTATAAATTTTATTAAGCATTTGTGTATTTTACGATACACGATACGATACGATACATGATATGAAAAAATTAAAAATCGATTCAAGATACGATTCACGTTTTGACAACTATGGAATCGATGAGTAAATAGACTTTATTAATATAAAAATTTGGTGTGCGTGTTTAAAGAACTGGAATGTGTAATCTAATGTTAATAAAATATATTTAATGATAAAACATTAAATGAAGTTATATCAAGTGTATATATTTCTAAGATAAAAAAGCTTTATTTGCAAAATAAACCAAACGATAATCTCTTTTTACATGAATGATATACAGGCTCAGGTTATCTAACTCTTACTAACTCTTAAAAAAAAAAAAAAAAAAACCTCATAGTTTTATTATAGGGACATATTAAACCCTATACACTTAAATGGAGCACCTTAAACTCCATACTTTCATAAATGTACCCCAAAAAAATCCAAACAAATCAGACCCTCACTCATGATTTGTGCATCAATTGACTTGTTGGGTTTAAAACGTGTCATTTAAAAGTATGAGGTTTAAATGGGATAGTTTAAAAAAATTAAGGGATTTGATGTATCCCAATAATAAAATTATTATAGATTTTTTTTTCAAATTTTATTTTTCTTTTACTTTTTCCAAATTTAAGTCCAAATCGTCCACCACTTTGTTATAACACGAGCAAAATACTGATCAATGAAAGTGCAAAATATATGTATATGTAATAGCCTGAAAGGCTGGCTTGTTGTGTGATCTTCGTTGAGCCAAATCAAGTGGCTAAGAAGCCTAAGATTTGTATTCATTCAGTCGTGAGACTAGTACCAAAGTAAGAGGGTAATAGAAAAAGAAAAAGAAATTCACTATATATATATATATATATTGTTGGGTTAAAAAAGATTGACCACGGTTAATTAATTCAATTACCTAAGTTGATTAATTAGGTTAAATTACATGCAAATCGTGGAGGCGTCAATAAATTACCAGATAAACTAAATGCAGCTGAAAATAAATTAATACGGTGATTTGTGGACAAATGGGGAAAACCTCTCGCAAGGCAAAAACCCCACTTGGTGAATTTAAGGTTACCACTCCTAAGAATCCACTAATCAATAATCAAACGGTTACAAGTATGAGGAATCAAACCACAACCCTAGCTTATCCCAAAATACCAACCTACAGTTGAACATTTGCTTCAATACCCAATTTTACTTGATTTTGTAGCAAACTTCTTTCCTTTGTTGCACAAATCTCCAATCTGTGACTAACTCCTTTGCACAGATCCCAGTATGTGACTAATTTCAGTAACTTGATTGATTGTTGTTGGTTACAAAATTCTTCACTTCATAAACAATAAAAATTAGGAAGCACTTGGTTACAAAACCCTAAGACGCACAAACGCAATAGCTTCCCACAGAGTATATAAGTTCTAAGTCTCTATTTCCATTCTTAATGACTTTTAAAATAAGACTTACATATCTCTAGGGTTGTAGAGAGAGAAACCCTAACCATTCAAGTCATCATGGGTCGAAATTCAAATCTGAAAATTTGAATGTAATTCTCGATAGATCGAGTTTGTGTTGAGCTTGTGTCAAGCTTCTTCATTAATCCTTGATAGCAACTAGTATTGAGCTAGTGTCGAGCTTTAATTAAACAGTTTTTCTTTACTTGTTTCCTGAATCAAACTTCATGTCTTTAATGGTACCACTTTTTTTTTTTTTTTTGAAGAGTCTTTAATGGTACCACTTGATATGTTAGAACAACATACTTCTTCATATACTAAACCAAATTTATTTCTACCCAATTATAAGTAAAGTGTGTTTTCTCAAAGGATTAACCAATTACATAGAAAATATAACCCTAACATACATATATATATATATATATATTATATATTATTTTAATTGTTGGGGAACTTTTTTTTTTTTTTTTTTTTTTTTTTTTTTTTTTTTTTCCTTCTTTTAAAAATTCCTTACAAGATGACGGAAGCAACAGACTAAACAATTCTTTGGCTTCAACTTACCAAGTGTATTACTCTCTAAAAAGAAAGACTTTGGTGTAATATACTATTATTAATTAGTTAATAGTAGAAGTTGGTTGTTAGGACCTTACCAAAGTCTACCTTATGCAATTTGCAATACATGCACTTATAGCTATAAAGTTGTAAAGACAAATACTCACTCATTTTTGGGTCTCTCTGTCTGCTTTTAAAAAGTCCAACATCTATCAAGTTCTCCGCACACTACACGTCACTACAAGAAAAGAGTCTACTAGCGAGTGTAAAATGCTCTCGCAAAAATTCATATATCGTCGCAAAAGGCTATTAGTGAGGGCATGTGGCCCTTGAAGGCTGTCGTATTTGCTCTTGTTGCTAAAATAGATTTTGCGACCATGCCTTTGCAAATAGATAATTTACGAGGACAATTTACTGTCATTACTAAACAAATCCACCTTCACAAATATATTACCAAACGACGAGAAAAATCAATCACTTATTTTTAGCGAAGAGGAGTAGTTGTTGTTAACAATTATTTGTGAGGATCTTTATACCCTCATAATTAGTTATTTGTGAATTTCAAATTAACGACATACTTTTTAGAGATAAATAATGCCTTCGCTAAAATTTATTTGTGAGGACTTTTAACCCCTCACAATTAGTTAGGAATAATAATGACGACATTAAGCTGTCACTTAAAATGTTTTTGCAAGGGGTTAAATGGCATCGCTATTCTATAAATTGCGAGGTACTTTGTCATCACTATAAAATTATTTATGACCAAATTTTTATGTCATTGGTGATAATATTTTATATAATTTTTGAAATATTTTATTATTTATTTATTTATAATTATTTTATATAATTTTTTTTAACTATCATGTTACTATAGTACAATAATTACTAAAAATTGATCAATTGAAAGAAAAAAATTCATATAAGTTCAAACTTTAAAATATAGAATATACAAAGAAATCCTGAAATCAGACCTTTTTCTAAATTTAAACAATTAGAATTATAACAAGATCTATACTAGTCTTCTTTTGAGTTACCCTCCAAGCTGTTTTCAACCTCCCTCGTGTTATTGATTGAGTTGTCCTCTTCATCTCTACTAGTACCATCCTTTAAAAAAAAAAAAAAAAACAAAAACAAAAAAAAAACATTAAACATAATTCATACACTAGAATATGCTTTTATAAAAATAATAACAAATAATGGTTAAGGAGAGTGCAAGAGATAGAGAGAATTCATGACGTGTATTTCATTTATACTCACCCCCTAATCTCTATCCATCCATTTATCCATCATCTTTTTTTCCAAAAGAGTGTAGGAATGAAGGAAGGAACATTCTTATAACGATCTTCTTTCCCTGTGTACTTCTTAAAAATAGGATTTTTAATGTGAAATATCCAATCAGAATAACAGCGTTTCACCAATTCTACAAATTATTTCTTCACTTCCTCATCTGGTTGCTTATGCTTAAAATGTTGAGCTCTAGCTATAGCAAGCATATAGAGTTTCGAGTTCAGATCTTGGGTATTCACTAAAAGTCGTCCAAGCTCCATTCAGTTTTTGGTAAAAAAGAATAGTAATCTCTCAAGTAGCTTCCATGGTAAAGAAATGAGCAAATAGATTATACCAATCCATATGACATATTACCACATTGCACCAATCCCGCTCTCTGATTTCAGCTAGATTTGATTTGAAATAATAAAAAGTAGTAAATCAATACAGTTTATAAAAAATAAAAAATAAAGAAAAATAAAAACCACGGATTAAGTCATTTAGCAAAAAAGGCTTCCATTTCAGCTAAATACTTAATTATGAGGTCAGATAATAAAGAACTAATTGCAACTAACTTTTAGGCATTTATTTCATAATAAAGTAGCTGACAACAACATATAAAAATAAGCTCAATGGTTGATAAGAATATACACATGATGATTAAATAGAAAAAGGGCATCAAAGTAAATACATACAAATATCAATTTTACCATTCTTATTCCAGACCTCAACAACTCAAACAAAAATAGCATTAAGCCTTCTTTCTTTTTCTTTTTTGATTAGTACATTAAGCTTTATTTCTTGTGGACCCTGTAGTAGTGGTCTAGTGCTATGAAACCACAACCTCAAGTATAGCCATGCATGTTACATGAATACAAAGTTGACATCACATTGAGAGTTATACTACTGACAAATATTGACATAAACCTGTTTCTTTGGTCATCAATCTAGTTCTTGTTCTTGTAATCATACATATTAAATGAAGGAACAAACACATTTCATGTTCAGATTTCCAACAACTTGCAGATTATGTCTGATGGCACATAGATTTTTTTTTTTAAGCAACAAATACAACTTTACATAAAACACTAACCCCTAAACTTCTCAGGAAAACAAATTCATATAATGAGCAATTCAGAAGTAGTTATCCATATATTCAAATAAAATTCATTGAAGAACAACATATGAGAAATCTATAAAGTTGTAGTAGCTTTCCCTTACCATCCATTTTTGCTTTCTTGTTATCCTTCCACTACCAAAACTCAGAGATCAATGAAACTAAGACTGGGTCAGTTGAAACCTGTAAATCATTAGAAACAAAACACTGAATAGAAAGAAACTTAAATGCACTTCAAAAGCTACAATATGTAATACTGATTCTACTAAGCTAGCTTACAATTTTCAAAACAAGTCACACTGAAAAAAATATTTTAAAAAGAAAAGAAAAAAAGAAACCCATTTGTTCGTTCAACTCTAAAGTATGATAGGAACAAAAAAAAAAAAAAAAAAAAAAGCATCACACGCTCTGCATTACAAAAGAGAGAGAGAGAGTTATTGGAGCATTTCGTCGAACAGATGGTAGGCATAACTTAAACCCGTTTTCATTCCTAAATACAAAAGGAGAATATCGAATTTCCCATTTTCTTCGTGCCCATATAGTGTTGTCCCCATCAAGATTAAAGCTTTTTAAATAACTTTTTATCCCAATCAGGTTCTCTGATTTAAACCCACAAATTTTCAGTCCTAAACATGATTTTCGTACCCGTAGATTCAAAGAAGAAGAAAAAAGGACTTACCCTCCAACCTTGCTTCACCGAGAGCTGGTGAGTGCTAGAGAGACTTACCTTGCTTTGGGTAGGGTTTGTGGTTTTGGGTAGTATTTTTGTGTTTGAAATTTTGGAAAAGAAATGGTGGGTTTTGAGTAAAGAAGAAGAGAGGAGGAGGGGAAGTGGGTTAAGGAAGATCCATGAGAGAGAGAGATAGAGAGAGAGAGAGAGGGAGAGGGAGAGAAAATGTGGGTGAGAGGAAAATATCTGAAGTAAATAAATAGGAGACAAAAAATGAGAGGTCAAAGTGGTGGGAAGCTGAAAAAAATAAATGGGAAGTTCGAAAAGTTTAAAGTGGTACGAGGGACATATTGTGACGAAAATGGCACTTATTCTAGCGAAAGAAACCGCTGTAATAAGTTTTAAACCTATTATGGCGACTTTTTCACTTATTGCAACGACTTTAAACTTACACAATAAGTCATGAAATTTTCAAATTTTTGTGAAAATTGTGAAAGACTGGATTTTAACTTCACCTCTAGCAACGGTTTTGAAACCGCCGTAATAGGCTCTTAAAACTGCCATAATAGGCCTTTAGGGATTTTTTTTCCTACACTAAAAGTAATAAAATATAATTTAATACTAAAAATTAATAAAATATAATTTAATAATTAATAAAAATATAAGATGAAACTTGAGGACCAAGATTAGTAAAATATAATTTAATAATCATTAAAATGATTGAAATACCCCTAAGACTAAAAAAAGGGCAAGATATCCCCATAAACTTAAAAAATGACTGGAACAAATCGTTGGATTACATGTACTCTATGGTCTTAACATGCATGCCAATTTTTGTGCCAATCGGATGTAATTTACCATTTGGTCTATAAAGTCATATTTTATGCATTATTTTAAACTACAAAAATTTGAATTTAAATAATTGATTGATGACATGTTTATTAATCTTTGATCACCTTAAATGTAAGCATGAAAAATATATGAAGATAATGTAATCTAACGGTAGATTTGTGAAAATTCACATTAGATTAAGAAATATAAGGTTGGGTTCAAGTTATACTTGATGTAACTCTAAAAATGTGACACCACCCAATAACTTATTATTGAATTTATATTTTAAAAATCCAACTGTTGGATTACATGTTCTATATGGTCTTAACATGCAGCCAATTTTCATGCCAATCGGATGTAATTTACCATTTGTTCTATAAACCCATATTTGCATTATTTTAAACTACTAAAACTTGAATCTAGACAATTGATTGATGATATGGCTATTAATCTTTGATTACCTTGAAATTTTGTAAGCATGAAAAATATATGAAAATAATGTAATCTAACAGTAGATTTGTCAAAATTCACACCAAATTAAGAAATATAGGGTTGAGTTTGAGTTATACCTAACGTAACTCTAAAAAATGTTACACCACCCAATAACTTATTACTGAATTCATATTTTGAAAATCCAACCGTTGGATTACATGTTCTAAATGGTCTTAACTTGCATGCCAATTTTCATGTCAATTGATGTAATTTAACATTTGGTTCATAAACTCATCTTTTATGCATTATTTTAAACTACTAAAACTTGAATCTAAACAATTGATTAATGACATCACTATTAATATTTGATCATTTTGAAATTTTGTAAGCAAGAAAAATATATGAAAATAATGTAATGTAATGGTAGATTTGTCAAAATTCATATCCAACTAAGAAATATAGGGTTGGGTTCAAGTTACATATGACGTTATTCTAAAAAATGTTACACCACCCAATAACTTATTATTGAATTCATATTTTGAAAATCCAACCGTTGAATTACATGTTCTATATGGCCTTAACATGCATGCTAATTTTCATGTCAATCGGATGTAATTTACCATTTGATTTATAAACTCATCTTTTATGCATTATTTTAAATGACTAAAACTTGAATCTAGACAATTAATTGATGACATGACTATTGATCTTTGATCACCTTAAAATTTTGTAAGCATGAAAAATATAAGAATATAATGTAATCTAACGGTAAATTTGTTAAAATTCACATCGAATTAAGAAATATAGAGTTGGGTTCAATTGACACTTGACGTAATTTTAAAAAATGTTACACCACCCAATTACTTATTATTGAATTCATATTTTGAAAATTCAACTGTTGGATTACATAATTTATATGTTCTTAACATGCATGCCAATTTACATGCCAATCAGATGTAATTTACCATTTGATCTATAAACTCATATTTTATATATTATTTTTAACTTCAAAAACTTGAATTTGATCAATTGATTGATGACATGACAATTAATATTTGATCACCTTTAAATTTTATAAGCATGAAAAATATATGAAGATAATGTAATCTAATGGTAAATTTGTCAAAATTCACATCGAATTAAGAAATATAGAGTTGGGTTCTAGTGTTGTAACTCTAAAAAATGTTACATCACCCAATAACTTATTATTAAATTCACATTTTGAAAATCTGATCATTGGATTACATGTTCTATATGTTCTTAACATGCATGCCAATTTTCATGTCAATCGGATGTAATTTACCACTTGATCTATGAACTCATCTTTTATGCATTATTTTAATGGGAAAAAATTTGTATTCACTTTTGAGAGAGAGAGAGAGAGAGAGAGAGAGAGAGAGAGAGAGAGAGTACAAAAGGCTGAAATTCTTGAATTTTAGGCTACCATTTTGAAGTTGAAAATGCTATCATTTTTTTTTTGGTACAATTTTTTAGAAAATAATGACAGACCTTTCTTATATAGGATGTATAGAAAATGTTTTTTTTTTTAGACTGTAAATAAAAGGTTCATCTAAAGAATACAAAGTGCTATATGTTTGTGCATTTCTTCTTATTTTTCTTTGAATTTTAGAATAACTTTTATCTCCAAAAAAAATTAATATTTTAATGATTTTTTGCGAAAGTCAATTGTGGCCCTTGCAAATAATATAGTATTAGTAACAACATATTTTTAACCCACACAAAAAATAAACTTTTTGCAAGGGATTTTTATTGTCCCTCGGAAATAATTTGGTGGGAACATTTCCCTCCAAATTTTTTGACATTTTAATGATTATTTGTTAAGGTCGATCCTAACCCTCACAAATAATTTAGTATTAGTGACGGTTTTTTTTAACTGTCACAAATAATACAATTTTTGTGAGAGATTTTTAATTGTCCCCCGCAAATAATATGGAGGAAAAATTTCCCTCCAAAATATTAGTATTTGTGACGGCTATAACACATAATTGCGACAACTTTTTTTGCTGGTCACAAATATTTCACATTTTACTAAGTATTTGCGAGGGCTTTATTTTACCATCACAAATAAGATTTCTTGAGAGGGTTTTTTGGGTTTGTCAAAAATTCTTGGTTGCTAATAGGCATTTTTCTTGTAGCATTAAGCATTATTCTCAGAGATTGTAGTCCTTTGGGTTCCCATAGTATGCTTGTGCAGCTCACCTGGGTTGGTGTGATATACTGATATTATTATTCATGGCAACATGGGCGCCTAACAAATTTAAAGGCTTAAAAGGTGATATATTTAAATAAGGCATTTTCGTTATCACTTAAATAATATTTAACTAATATTTAATATCATAATTTTTAATAACAAAAATGCATTCTTTTTATTTTGCAATATGTTTTCCTTTTTAGGAAAAATGCTAAAGTTATAAAAAAATTTTACTAAAAAAAAAATTATAAACGATATAGTAATGAATGTTGTACGGCACCAAGATCCCTGGCCCATACAGGCCCTGGGCCCAGTCCCAATGGTACAACGCCGAGATCCCAGGCCCATACAGGCCTTGGGCCTAGTCCCATACTGGCCTTGGCACAGGCCTAGTAGAAAGGTCCAGTTATCCTGCGCCCTCCTTGAAACTTCCTTAATACGCAGACAAGTGTAGGGCATTGAGTTCCAAGAGGTGATCGGTCAAACGTTCCCGGTCAGATATATGAATCATTCCCGGGAAAACGTGGTATGCACGGGAGATTGAGTTGCCGAACATAGTCGGTCCAGATGAAATCAAGTTCCAAGATCATAAATGCGGCACCGCCCCCTCACCTAAACATCCACTTAAATCGAATAATATTGGACCTTCAGTAGCACAAACGGTGGCTGTAATCATAATCTCCCCACTTACCTTGGCTATAAATAGAAGAAAGTTAGGAGAAGAAGGGGTTCAGAAAATTGGAGAGAAAAAAGTCTAGTGAGTGAGTATCAACTGGGCGTTGCTTTGAGTCTCTCTGCCGAGAACGACCCATAGTAGGAAATCCTTAAGCCCACTACAAATAAATTGTGAGCCCAAGTGATCTAAGGCCCAGAAGCCTTATACTTGGCCCTTACAATTGGCGCCCACCGTGGGGCCCTCCTACAAAGCTGTGGTTCGACTGAGACTCAAACGACAAGAATGTCTGAGGAGCGTTCAGGAGAGCGTGCACCGAGCGACTCCATGGGATCTTCTCGGGGGTCAACGTGGAGGGAGAGAAGGTAAAAACGGCGGGAAGATAGGGAGCACCCAAGAGGGGAGGAAAGGTCCGGACTGGGAGAAGGGTCGGTCCAGACACACCGAACGGTTTCAGGCGTCTCGGCGCATCGACAGTACGATGATCGAGATCGAGAGTTGGAGCGGTTGCGCAGACTGGTAATGGATTTAGAGTTGGAAGCAAGGGGTCGGCGACATGAAAGGAATCGCAACCCCCAGCAAAGGAGAAATCAGGGCGAGGGCTCCAGCCGATCTGGTACGCATCGATCCCGGGACCGATCGCACCGGCAGCCACGGGAACCGCGTCTTCGGCAGAACCGCTCACGGTCGCACGGCCACAATGACCAAGGATCAGAATCGCCGGAGGAACGACTACGCTACAACGCCGCCATGGACGCCATGAGCCGAGCCTTGCGGATGGCGGCCCGGTCTCCATTCTCCGATGAAATTGAACGGGCCCCAATGCCAAGCAGATTCACGCGACCGCCGTTCAATTCGTATGAAGGGAGGACAGACCCCGTGGAGCATGTTAGCCATTACATCCATATGATGTCTTTGCATGCGCATAATGACGCGTTAATGTGTAAGGTATTCCCATCTAGTCTCGGCTCTACTGCACTAAGGTGGTTCAATGGGTTGCGGAAAGGATCTATACACAGTTTCACCGAGCTGATTCAAGAATTCGGCAGCAGGTTCGTGACATGCAGCTGAATGCAACAGCCGGTTGACGCACTACTTTCCATGAAGATGAGGGTCGGGGAAACCCTTCGGAGTTATGCCAGCCGATACTGGGAACTCTACAACGAGATCGGTGGAGGAAACGAGAAAATTGTAGCAAGCACCTTCAGGATGGGGCTCCCTGAAGATTCTGAATTACGGGAGTCACTGACGAGAATACCCCCCGAGGATATGAGGCAACTGATGAGACGCATAGAGGAGTACAAACGCCTGGAGGATGACTGGCTGCAAAGCAGGGGGAAAGCTCCTTTAGTGGGGAGATCTCGGCAAAGCATTTTGCCGACGAAACCGAAAAGAGACTTCAGAATGCAGGAACCAGAGGTGCAGATTGACGGGGTTAATGTGGTGTTTAAAGAGCCCGTGCACAAGATCTTGGAACGGATAAAAAACGAGCCATTCTTCAGGTGGCCGAACAAAATGGGGGGTGACCCATCTCGGAGGAACCAAAACCTATACTGCACCTATCACAGAAACAAGGGGCACACCACCGAGCAGTGCCGGGTATTAAAAGATCATCTCGGACAGCTAGCAAGGGCCGGGTACCTGAAGGAGTTTGTAGCAGATTCCGTTGACCGAGAAACCGGGCAGGGCGCCCAACAGAAAAGGAATCCCCTTCCACCACCCCTGGGGGTAATCGAAGTCATCCATGCCGCACCAAGAAGGGCAGCAGCGGCAAAAAGGGTATTGACAGTGGCCTGCGCGGAAGGAGAATCATCCAAGAAGAAAAAGAAAGTTGAATGGCTGCCCATCTCGTTCGGAGAAGACGATTTCGAGGGGACGGTCCAACCCCACGACGATGCTTTGGTGGTGACAGCCCGGATAGGCGGATTCCTGGTGAAGAGGGTAATGATTGATCAAGGAAGTGGGGCTGACGTCATGAACTCGGATCTCTTTGAAGGGCTAGGGTTAAAGGCCCAGGATTTGGCAAAGTATGACACGCCGTTGGTCTCGTTTGATGGGAGGGTTGTAATTCCCGAGGGGCAAATCTCTCTCCCAGTGGACATGGAAGGCAAGGGAGTTATAGTTACATTTATAGTAGTCCGATCATTCGCACCGTACATCGCAATCCTGAGAAGGCCGTGGATTCACGCCATGGGGGCTGCTCCGTCCACCCTTCACGTGAAAGTAAAATTTCCTACTGAGAATGGAGTTGCCGTGGTAAGGGGGAATCAACAGGTGGCGAGGCAGTGCCTTGTCGCCGCGGTCCGGTGGGAGAAGGAACAGCTCGGTCAAACTGAGAAAAACGAGAAAGACAATTCATAGCAATTACAGAAACCCCAGGGGGAAACTGGGGCGGACGTTGCAGAGGAGGTGCTGAAGGTAAGAATTCTCCCAGATACTGACAGATATTTCCAGATAGGTACAAGCATGAATGACCGGGAAAGGGTAGAGATGTCGTTGTTCCTGTTGTAGAACATAGATGTTTTCGCATGGAGCCCGTATGAAGTGCCCGGCGTAGATTCCGAGTTCATTGTCCACAAACTCAACGTGGATCCATTATTCCCCCCGAAGAAGCAAAAACCGAGAAGAGCGTCAAAAGAACATGTCGATGCAGTAAACCTGGAGGTACAGCGGCTGAAGGAGGCCGGGGCTATAAAGGAGATATTCTTCCCGAAGTGGTTGGCAAACACTGTCGTGGTGAAGAAGAAGAACGGGAAATGGAGAGTTTGTGTGGATTTCACAGACTTGAACAAGGCATGTCCCAAGGACCCATTCCCGATGCCCAAGATTGACCAGCTAGTAGATGCAACATACGGGCACCCGAGGATGAGCTTCCTAGATGCCTTCCAGAGCTACCACCAGATTGCCTTGGTGCCCGAAGACCGAGAAAAGACAGCATTTATCTCCCCGAATGCAAACTATCACTACGAGGTCATGCCGTTCGGATTGAAGAATGCCGGGGCTACGTATCAGCGAATGATGACAAGAATGTTCCGAGAAAAGATTGGATGCACGGTTGAAGTTTATATCGACGACATGGTGGTAAAAAGCAGAATCGAGTCACAGCATACCGAAGATCTCCGGGGAGTGTTCGAGATACTACGTCGGCACAAGTTGCGCCTGAATGCTGAGAAGTGCACTTTCGGAGTGGGGGCTGGTAAGTTCCTGGGATATCTGATCTCTACTCGGGGAATAAAAGCAAACCCCGACCAAATAGAAGCCGTGAACCGCCTCAAACCACCAAGCAATCCCAAAGAGGTGCAGGTGCTCACTGGAATGTTAGCCGCCCTGAACCAATTTATCTCCAAGTTTGCCGATCGTTGCCGGCCGTTTTATCAGCTTCTGAAAAAGTGGAAGGGGTTTCGATGGGACGAGAGCTGTGATGAAGCTTTTCAAGAACTAAAGGAATATTTGGCAAAGGCGCCGAGGTTGACGGCCCCGGAGCCCGGGGAGGATCTGTTTATGTACCTTGTAGTTACCGATCATGCCGTAAGTGCTGTGTTGCTAAGGGATCGGGGAGTGCAAATGCCGGTGTATTACGTGAGCAAAACCTTGGTCGATGCCGAGACAAGGTACCTGCCTCTTGAGAAGTTAGTTTTGGCTCTGGTGCACGCCACGAGGAAGTTACCACATTACTTCCAGGCACACACAGTGTTCGTCCTCACCGAGTATCCATTGCAGACACTGTTGAAGAGATCCGACTTCACAGGACGGATTGCCAAATGGGGTACTCGGCTGGGATCGTTTGACATAAGATACCGACCTAGGAGCTCGGTGAAGGGACAGGTTCTCGCTGATTTCATCGCAGAATTTACACCCAAGAATGAAGGCAAAGTAATCTGTAGTGTGGAGATTCGCCCGTGGAGATTATTTGTGGATGGCGCATCAAATGCTATGAGGGCCGGGGCTGGCATTGTCATAATCACCCCTGAGGGTATACGGCTGGAACACTCCTTCAAATTGGGGTTCAAAGCCTCGAACAACGAAGCCGAATATGAAGCCCTATTGGCCGGGTTGAGGGCAGTATTGCATCTGGGCGCAAAGGACGTAGAGATCTACTCGGACTCTCGGCTGGTTGTTTATCAGATCACTGGGGACTTCGAGGCTCGGGATCCCCGAATGAAAGCTTATCTAAGTACGGCAAAGCAGATTATCGGCCAGTTTGGAACGGTCAAGATATCCTAGGTAGCCCGGTCACAGAACAAGCACGCTGACTCTCTTGCCACGTTAGCCTCTTCGGCTACCGAGGATACACCAAGGCTTATCACGATAGAACTTGTAAGGGAGCCAAGCATCTGTGTGAAGAGTGTTCCCGACCAGGCCGGAGTAGAAGTTGCGCAGGTGGCAGTGGCTGGTCCATGTTGGATGAACCCGATCATAGATTTCCTTGCCGAAGATAAAGTTCTAGAGGATGAGGCCGAGGCCAACAAGATTCGACGAATGGCTCCCAGGTACTGGCTGTCTTCAGACCGAAAGTTGTACCGAAGGTCCTTCGCAGGCCCTTACCTCTTGTGCCTACATCCCGAAAGAGTCAAAGAGCTTCTGACCGAGCTGCATGAGGGAGTGTGCGGCGAGCATGCTGGGGGACGATCTTTAGCACACAGAGCGATGACACAGGGGTTTTGGTGGCCGCAGATGCAGAAGGATGCCACCGAATACGTTTGGAGTTGTGAGCAGTGTCAAAAGCACGCCCCAATGATCCATCAGCCTGCAAGACGTCTAAATCCTGTCAGCAGCCCGTGGCCATTTGCACAATGGGGGCTTGACATCCTCGGGCCATTCCCCCGAGCAACGGGGAACCGCCGTTTTGTGCTGGTGGCTGTAGATTACTTCACAAAGTGGGCTGAAGCTGAAGCCTTGGCTAATATCCGGGATACTGACGTGAAAAAATTTGTATGGAAAAACATAGTCACAAGGTTTGGGGTGCCGAATTCACTAGTGACAGACAATGGGCTACAGTAAAACAGCAAAGCTTTCTGGACCTTTTGCAGGGAGCTCGGCATCAAGAACAAGTATTCAACCCCGGCATACCCACAAAGCAACGGCCAAGCTGAAGCAGTGAACAAGACTATTTTGAACGGGCTCAAGAGAAGGTTAGATGGAGCGAAAGGAAGGTGGGCAGAAGAGCTACCCAGTGTATTATGGGCATACCGCACGACCCCCAGGAGATCCACGGGGGAAACCCCGTTTTCTCTGACATACGGAGCAGAAGCAGTGATACCGACCGAGGTGAGCTTATGCAGTGCACGGGTCGCCGGGTTTGACCCCGCACAGAACGCCGACCTGATGATGGAGCATTTGGATTGGCTAGAAGAATGCAGAGAGGTCGCGACCATACGACTTGTCGAGTATCAGCAGAAGCTGGCCCAAAGGTACAACCGAAATGTAAAGGGCAGGGAATTCAGTGCCGGGGAGCTAGTGTTAAGAAGGGTAGTGGGGAACATGCGGGACATGGCCGCAGGGAAGCTTGCTCAGAGTTGGGAGGGTCCATACAGAGTCACAGCCATCGCGGGTGCAAGGGCCTACTACTTAGAAGACCTTGACGAGAGGCCGCTCCCCCGACCATGGAACGCCAACAACTTGAAGGAATTCTACGTATAATCATCGGTGTAAGCCAGAACTTGTATTCCATTGAAATTAAGAGCATGATGAATTTTTTTCCTTTTTTGTATATGCTGTTTTTGACTCCGTAACCGCACACCAAGAGAATTACAAATAAGGACAGAAACCTGGCCCTCGGCTCGATCAATATCGCCGAGCAGGTGGAAACCTTACAAATAAATCACTAAGGACAGAAACCTATCCCTCGGCTCGATCAATATCGCCGAGCAGGTGGAAACCTTACAAATGAATTACTAAGGACAGAAACCTGGCCCTCGGCTCGATCAATATCGCCGAGCAGGTGGAAACCTTACAAATGAATCACTAAGGACAGAAACCTGGCCCTCGGCTCAATCAATATCGCCAAGCAGGTGGAAACCTTACAAATAAATCACTAAGGACAGAAACTTGACCCTTGGCTCGATCAATATCGCCGAGCAGGTGGAAACCTTACAAATAAACCACTAAGGACAGAAACCTGACCTTCGGCTCGATCAATATCGCCGAGCAGGTGGAAACCTTACAAATAAATCTCTAAGGACAGAAACCTGACCCTCAGCTCGATCAATATCACCGAGCAGGTGGAAACCTTACAAATAAATCTCTAAGGACAGAAACCTGACCTTCGGCTCGATCAATATCGTCGAGCAGGTGGAAACCTTACAAATAAATCTCTAAGGACAGAAACCTGACCCTCGGCTCGATCGATATCGCCGAGCAGGTGGAAACCTTACAAATAAACCACCAAGGACAGAAACCTGACCCTCGGCTCGATCAATATCGCCGAAACCTTACAAATAAATCACTAAGGGCAGAAACCTGATTCTCGGCTAAACTCAAATCTCCGAACAGGCGAAAACCTAACAAGCGAATACTCCGAGGACGAAAACACGATTCTCGGTCAAACCAAAGCCTGATGAAAATCTAAGCCCTTTTACAAATACAAAATCAATTAGGGCTTTCAGATTACACAAAGCGCCGCATAACAGGTTTTCGGGGGTACCATTCTATTAAGCGGCCATAGCACTGGCATGATTCAAGCAAGACACATAAACAGATATAAATTCATTCAACAAATTAAAACGGAAAAAGAAACGGACTACTAATTAAACAAATAAAAGCAATTGTTCAGTCACCACATCCCGGTGACGTGGGCAAATAAAACCAATAAATTAAGGCAATTGTTCAGTCACCACATCCCGGTGACATAAGCAAATAAAACTAACAAAGTAAAAATAAACTAGCAAAATTAAAATTAGCTGGGAGGTTGGGTCGGCAGTGTCACTTCCTGCTGGACGGCCAGGGAGAAAGGCGGATCCTCACTGAGAAGCTCCTGCACAGTCGGGATACTGGTTGCTTCCATTTCCTCGGGCTCGGCGTAGGCATCGATTTGTTTGACCAGCTCCCTCATACTAGCCGTCTCCTCCTCGTCAATTGCAACCGGGGCATCCTGGGCGGCGGGAGCAGGGCTCGGGAATGGAATTTGGCTGGGGTCTCTCAGATGCGAGTCCTCGGGAACTCCCATTGCTTGGAGAGCGGCAAACCACCCGGCCTCAAAGCCCATATTCCGAGCCCGAGCCACCACCGGCTCTGCAGAATTTTCGGCATCAGCAAAGCCGACGTCGTACCATTTTTGCTCCGCGGCCACCAAGCCTGCCCTGAGGTTCGCAATCTCCTCGGCGTTGGAGGTGTTAAGGCTGATGGCTTTGGCTAGCTTGACCTCCGTCTCATTCTGCTGAGTTAGGAGCTCCGCATACCTTTTCTCGGCCAATGCCCGGTTCTTCTCCGCGGCAGCAGCCTTTTTCTCAGCAGACTCAGCAGCCTTTTTCACCGCTGACTCCCGCACCTCCTTCTCGCGCTCGTTCTCCTCGGCAAGCTCCCGTGCCCTGGCAGCCACAATGTGGGCCATTTGAGCGGCCTAGCAAGCACAAAGGTTAGAAAAGAAACAAAAGGAAATCTATATGAAGAAGTAGATAGACAAAAGAATTACCGCAATGGCGTGCCACTCTAACCGGCGCCCCACAGACTCCTCGAATCCATCCTCAAAAGCATGCACATCCTCGGGAAGTTGGAGGGCTTCAGCCAAAGCTTGGGCAATACGGCCGCCCTCGCCCTTATCCCACATCCGAATACAGGCGGTTGAGGGCAATGGCTTGCTGTCCAGAAAGAGCTCTGGCTCCTACGTTGGAGCCACTTGGGAGGAGGACGCGCCCCCCGTGCCAGATTCGGTTGGCGGCTCGCGGATAACGATTCCACCTGTTGGTCGGGGAGGAGTCTGGACAGCGGCATCTCCCGGGCCCGTGGAAGGTTGATCGGTGACTTTTTGCTTCTTTCGGGCACGTCCGGCCTGCGTGGAGGGTGAGGGCTGAGGCGCTTGTCCCCGGCCCTGGGTAGGCGGAGGCTGATTGGGTTGCCGAGTACTGGGCACGAACCGTTCTATCGTCATCACCTTCCTTGATACCATCCTTCCGCTAGGTTGGATAGCTTCAGCTAGCAGGGCAGCCGCTTCTGTCACTTGTTGTTGAGGCACGGCGGCAGGATTCTCGGGAATAGGCTGCTCTTGCGCTTGGCCTTCTTGCTGTATGGCTTCGTGGGCTATCTCCCTGAGGCGCCGGGATGCTCGTTCTGCGGATTCGTCTCGCAAAGGGGCTAGCTCATCCGCGCAGGTAAACCGCCGACCAAATTCCCTCGCTTCCCCGGTTGTTAGCTTTGGCGGCAAAAAGTTCACGTACCGGACGTCTATATATGATAGCAGGGGGCTGTCAACTATGAGTGCCTGCTTGAAAGCCTGCCAGGTAGAATAAACCGGCTCCACTCCGAGGATCAAGTGCGAGGCCCGGAGTTGCCCGTCCCAATGCACGTATATCTCGGAACGGAGGACGAAGTTTAAGTCCTTGACGTGGACGGGTCTGAGGTCCTGCACAAACACTTTGCCGTCTGCAAAAGAACATGTGACACATTAGTCTCTAACAATAAAATTTTTTTTACTCCAACAAGAAGAAAAGAAGAGGTGGAGGAAAGCAATTATACGAGAGGGATGGTACGAACCCACTTCACGCCGTGTAAGGGGGCAAGGGATCTCCCCGGCAAACCAATTGCCGCGCACCCTAACGAACTCCCCGGCGGAGTTCCTGTTCGAATCAGGTAGGCATGATATCAGCCGTACCCGAGCGTCTCTTGTCTTTAGGTAATAATTGGTGGCTTTGCTCCCACAGAGGCTATACATTTGGTTAATATCATGGTGGTCTAGCTGTAAGTTAAAGGTATGGTTCAACTTATTGACACAACTGACTACCCGGTAAAAATTGGGGGGAAGCTGGTCGGGGCACAACCCATAGTAAGTGAGTGTGTTTATCAAGAGGGGATCTACGGGGAACCTGACCCCACCTTCTAAAATGGACATCAAAGGAAAGAAGGCTGTACCCTGCCCTCGGTGGAGTTCAATGTCACTCTCATGACAGTAAGCCACATCCACGTCATTGGGAATGTTAAATTTATTCCTAAAGGTGGCCAAAGCGGCCGGGGATTCTATAAGGTAAGAGTAACCCATCTCTAATGCCTAAAACTACGAAAGTGAACTCAAAGAAATAAAGCTGAAGGAATAGGAAGGGGAAGAAAAACTTACTTTGGGTTCTAAGGAGGAAAAGAACACTGAGCAAGCAAGCGCACAGAAATGTGGTCGGCAGAGAGTAAGCACTAAAGATCAGAGGCGAAGAAAAAATGGAATAGTGTTCAGAGGGGGACTATTTATAGGGCCAAAAAGAAATGGGGGAAGAAGAAATGCCTAATCAAGCAATAAATGGGCACAGTGTACGAACGACCCAGCGAACGCCAAGCGTAACTGATTTGCGTGCCGCTTCGGTTCGCGAACCGTCAGGGAATAATGACGACTGCGCCTGGCGCCGCGAAACGGCGCGTCTTTTGAGATGAATATTAATGAAAAGTAACAGTCATAAGTCCCAGGCTAAAAGATTCCCGAGGTCTAAAGGCCCAGGCAGCTCCTTGATTCTTCTCGGCGACCGAGTATGAATCAAGGGGGGGCTATTGTACGGCACCAAGATCCCTGGCCCATACAGGCCCTGGGCCCAGTCCCAATGGTACAGCGCCGAGATCCCAGGCCCATACAGGCCTTGGGCCTAGTCCCATACTGGCCTTGGCACAGGCCTAGTAGAAAGGTCCAGTTATCCTGCGCCCTCCTTGAAACTTCCTTAATACGCAGACAAGTGTAGGGCATTGAGTTCCAAGAGGTGATCGGTCAAACGTTCCCGGTCAGATATATAAATCGTTCCCGGGAAAACGTGGTATGCACGAGAGATTGAGTTGCCGAACATAGTCGGTCCAGATGAAATCAAGTTCCAAGATCATAAATGCGGCACCGCCCCCTCACCTAAACATCCACTTAAATCGAATAATATTGAACCTTCAGTAGCACAAACGGTGGCTGTAATCATAATCTCCCCACTTACCTTGGCTATAAATAGAAGAAAGTTAGGAGAAGAAGGGGTTCAGAAAATTGGAGAGAAAAAAGTCTAGTGAGTGAGTATCAACTGGGCGTTGCTTTGAGTCTCTCTGCCGAGAACGACCCATAGTAGGAAATCCTTAAGCCCACTACAAATAAATTGTGAGCCCAAGTGATCTAAGGCCCAGAAGCCTTATACTTGGCCCTTACAAATGTAATTAGTGACACTTTAAGAAGATTATAAACAAATATTTGAATGAATGATATTAGAGATATTATAAATTTTACAAGATAAGGATTACAAAGTTGTATTGTCTCTAGCATTTTCCTATTTGAACTATTTCTTGTGATTAGTGACACATATATTCGTAAGATCCATCTATTTAAAGTTGTATTATCTCTAGCATTATTCAATTTTTTAGGACTCCATAAAAGTAGATGAAAAATATAAAACTATTTTTTTTTCAACATCTATCTATCTATATATATATATATACACACACTTCAAAAAAAAAAATATATATATATATATATATCAATTTTTTGCCCCAAATTTTCGGGGCATTTTTTTAGTAGGCACCTACGCAATGGCCTAAAGTGACCCAGCCAGCAACGGCATTTCCATTAGCCCTGCCTAACTGCACCGACAGATGTGGAGATGTAAAAATTCCATATCCGTTTGGCATAACCGAAGGTTGTTTCCTCAATGAAACTCGAGGTTTTTTTAATCAATTGTAGCAACTCGTCCAGTCAACCTCAACCACTGACTGGAAACGTGAAGGTTACAAATATTTCCATACAAGGCCAGATTGAAATCTTGATGTATAAGGCTTATGATTGTAACGTCAATAAGTGGGGTACGCGTGAGCCAAACATCAAAGCAACTCTCAGCGTCCCCAGTTTCACAGTTTTCTGTCAATCAAAACAAGTTCGTGGCCGTTGGCTATGACACTTACGCATTCCTTAATGGTAATCTAATTCTAAACGGTCAACAGTTCTCCATCGGCTCTGTCCCAATGTCAAAACATAAGCAACGTTGTCAATGGTTCTTGCTCTAGGATTGGGTGTTGCCAGTTAGATATTCCTCAAGGATTGAAGAATGTTTATTTGAAAACATATAACTTTAAAAACCACACTAAAGACTGGGATTTCAATCCATGTAGCTTTGCCTTTATAATCCGAGAAGACGAGTTCAATTTCTCCTCAGATTACCTTATTAGTTTGCGAAACAATGAAACCCTTCCCATGGTTACTGTAGATAAATATAAAAGTTAGCTGAAATAGTACAGTGGAACCTATGAATAGTAGCAAAAATAAACTAAATAGTAAAATAAGTTAGCAAAAATAATCTTTGCCAAATGGACACGTATTGATCTCAATCCCATCAACGGCTCCGGGTACCATTGCGAGTGCAAGAAGGGTTACCTTGGGAACCCGTACCTCAAAGATGATTGACAAGGTATTCAATTTACTTATTATACAACAATTTTTCCAAAAATAATAAAAAATTTTAATGAAATTTCTAAAATATCATGTGGCTTTATTTTAGTGACACAAAAGAATTTTTTTAAAAATTTTTTTCACAATATTTGACTTGATATGTGTGATTTGTGTATAATAATAATAATAATAATAATAATAATAATAATAATAATTGATGATGTTCAAAAATCAGTAGGCTGAAATGCATCGGGCTATGGTGATGGCTTAATGACCTGAAAGAAAAGAAATGACTATCTAAGGTGACCGGTGTAACTTGGCCAAGGACCCTTTGACAGTTAAGTTAATTTTCTTTCTAAAACACCAAGATGGGAAACTATGAATAGTAGAACTTACTTTTGTTGAATGAGACTTGATTCTTTTATAGAGAGTTAAGAGTGGGTCTACTTGTTTGGATCCACTTTTATCATGGGGAATGTGTGGAGTTCATGGAGAAAATGGGTGGAGCGGATAACGGGGAATCCTCTCGACGTTTTAGGAATGGTGAATCATGGTCTGATTATATTGAACATTTGAAAAGTTCTTTTAAAATTCACTAAGTGTTGTCTAGTTGTCCATGCCCTTGGGTCATGGACGACTATCCTGAAATTGGATGATCACGTTACCCATCGACAGATCCTATTCATGCTCATGATGCTTTTGTTGGGTTTCTTTCCTCGTAAAACATTCTGGACGTGGTCTGATCATGGACAACCACTATGGACGAACTAAACTTAATTTGGACCCCATCAGTTGCCCCCTTGTCCTTGTGTCGTCCATGTTACTGTTGGCTTGACATGTGGTGATTTTTCATTGGTTGAAGGATTCTTTAGGTGGCATGTCAGGGTGATCTGAAATCAGAATTTAGGATGTTGACACGAGGTGTAATCCTGATGGCTTACCAGTTACGTCGTTTCGTTCTTCAAAAAATTACCATGTGGAGCATTCTAATTGGTTCACGTTGTTTCAATGTCCCACCCTCCTAACTATAAATAAGGCAATACCTCTCCTGCTCTCTCACATTTCTCATATTTTCTTCTCTGACATCAGTCATCCTGCACCTCATCTAAAAGTTTCCTTCTGTCCTTAGTCATCCTCATTTAGAATCAGGTATCCTCTTTTCTTTGTTTGTAGTTTTTCCTTTAGAATTTTTTCCAAAATGTCTAAGATAGTAGTATCTTTGTCTGGCGATAGTGACAAAAGGGAGATAGATAAGTACCAAGACGAGAATAATGGTGGTTGTAGTAGTAGTGACAATAGTAGTAGTGGTAGTAGTAGTAGTGATAACGGTTCTACAGACGAGCAGTATTCGTCTGGGGTCCCTAGGGTTCCTTTAAAGGTTCTCTAGGAGGAGTTAAGGCAGAGGGCGGCATTAGGGTCATCTGCCGGTTCATCCACTAGTACCCCAGTGTCCATCCCTACCCCAAGTGAGAAGGAGGAAATTTTGTATTGTTGTGCTATAGGTATAGATGAGAAAAGACTTTACTCTCTTAGGGGCAAATATCAAATTCTAGATGAACTTAACCCTCGTCTAATTGTTCCTGGTGAATAGTGCTTTACCCTAAACTCAGGGGTTAGTGTATATGAGGCTTACTTGTTAGGGGGTCTTAGGTTAACTTTCAATGCTTTCAATAGGGAGATCCTCCATAGGCTGGGTGTAGGTCTAAACCAACTTAACCCTAATGTGTGGAGGCTCATTGTATCTATGCAAGTATTATGGAGAGAGGCCTTTGACGAGAACCGTCCTCTTATTGTGGACGAGTTCTTATATTGCTATAAACCCTCTAAAATAAGAAAATCCCTAGGTTTCTATCAGCTTTCAGCCAGGGGTTCTAGTTGTAGGTTGATAAGGCCCCTTCCCTTGTCTGATAAGAGGTGGAAGACGGAGTTCTTCTTCATCTCAGGGTTTTGGCAGGGAACCCTATCGAGGTAGGCAGGGACCCATTCCCTCCCTACACTAGTGAGATGGGTCGTCTACGTCTTGAGGGTACGTTGTTTTCTATTGCTTGTCTTACTTGTTCCATTATATTTACCTAACTCCATTTTTTTTTTTAGCTGTAAGACAACCCTCTTTCACCAAATTCTTCCTAGACCGCATCCAAAAAGCATGCTCTTTTGCAGACAGGAGCTTTCACTTTTTGGTGATACTTCACCATCTAGCAGCTTGGAGGCTTGGACCTGAGTCTATAGAAGAAGCATTAGCCTATAAGCGTACCACCCGTCGACGTAAGTTATTTATTTTGTTGCATTCTGGTTGGTTAGCTCGTCTAGACTTTGATGCTCCTCTTTCCCATATAGGAACGGCAACCATGAAGGAAAACAAGGGAAAAGGCATTGCTAGTGATGAAAGTGTTCAGCCTGGAACTAAGGCTCCTGCTCAAACTCATCCCTCTTCCTCGTCTACATTAAAGCTCGTCCTTCTAGTTTCATCAGAGAAAAGGAAGACTATGTCTAAGAAATTGGACACGGGTAATCTTCCTAGCCGTCGAGGCAACAAGAAACAAAAGGTTGACTCGTCGACGCCATCCATTACTCCTGTCATGCTTCTTGACCTTGCTAATCTTGCGGCCAATCCTACAGTTTCTAAGGTTAAAGATTCCCTTCCTCATCCTGGTGCAAATCCGTCTAAACCTTCACCTACTGGGCCCTTTGATAGTGGCCTAATAACCCTCCTAAGGAGTGAAGGTCTAGCTTGGGATAGGTTCAAGCAGGCAGTGATTGACAAAGACATTGCCATCTGCTGTGACATATATGTGAAGGAGTTTGAATGGTCAATTGTTCATGATCTCTTCAAGGTATTTTGACTCATCCTTAGCCATACTAAAATTGAACTTTATTCTCTTTATCTCACGTCCATATTTCCTAATACAAGCTATGTCCAAGTTTATGGTGGCGTCTAGGCAAGCATATGAATTGGACAAGGATAGGATCAAGCTAGAGGCGAAGGTTTGTGACATAGAGAAGGAATCTGGCTGTAAAATGGGGGAGTGGATAAAGCTGGAGGACAAGGTGAAGGAGTTGAAGAATTTGGCTAAGGAGCTGAGGACTATATTATGGAGAAGGACATTCGTCTAGACCACCTACATAAGCAAAATGACGAGCTCAGGTCCTCTTTGAGCAAATTCAAAGACGAAGTGATTAAGGAATTCAAGACATCCAAGGAGTTCACTGACCTCTTGGACGAAAATTATGCTACAGGCTTTGAGGATTTCTGTATGGACGCCATGTAATCATTTCCTAGGGTGGACTTTGATTCTATCAAGCTCCGTACTGTAGCTGAGAGTTCCTTACACCAAACGAGCTTAGAAGACGTGAATATTGAGGATGATGCTTCTACCCCTCATCCAGTGTAGGATGGCTCAAAGTTTGGAGGCAATGCCCCCACTGGTTTATCCCAGTAAATTAAGTTTTAAGCAAAATTTACTTTCCATTATTTGCTTTCTTTTCTCTTCTCTTTTTTTTTTTTTTGGGGGGGGGGGGGGGGGGGCAGGGTTCTGTTGTTTTGGACCATTAAATTTTTTTTTTTCAAGTACATTACCTTGTCTATGTTTAAGGATGGGGTCTCATACAATTGCCTTTTTTTAAATTAGGCTTGTTAGTTTAAAGGGTTTTTGGACGATAGTCGTCTACCCTTAGTTCATCTATAAATATATTGTCGTCCATGTTTGAACGCTTGTTTTTGTTTCTGTTGCCAATTTTAATATCCAAGTATTTTATCATCCATAGTTAGGTCATTACTTTAGAGTGGCTAAATATTTCCTCATCCTTAACTTGGACTTATTTTAGGAATTCTTACTTGGCTGAGTATTTTCTCATCCACAGTTTGGACTACTCAATTGCTTGGACATTTGTCATCCTTAGAAATTGCCTATTTATTGCATGTATGTTTTTTCTCGTCTTTCATTATTGGATGAGTGTACTAGAAGGTGTCTTTTCCTTCCCTTTGCACTTATGTTTTTACCTTAAGGTTTTATATATGATTATTTGCCTTTTCCTTGTCTAAGGATGGCTTATGACGATACATCTCTGCGTCCAGAGATTTTAGACATCTTTAACATTTTATGGACTTTAGTTTCATAGAGAATCATCAACACTTAAGTTAGAAAATTCAAATTGCTTTTTATACAATAGAGAACTTTGTACATAACATCATCCATAAACATCATTCATGTTAGTACCTAGTTTTTTTTTTTAGGGAATGCAAATTGCTTTATATACAAAAGGACTTTGCTCATGACATCGTCCATAAACATAGCACATGCTAGTAGCTAGTGCTTGTTAGGGAATTCAAATGCTAAAAATGTAGAATACTACTAGAAAACATAAAGTGTTGAAAGATAACATAGGTAGACTGCTAGAAAAAACCAGTAGTCTTTAGACTTGTCCATGCTGAACTTCCCGACGGATCTTTACTGGTAGTACTTTCTTAAGTGCTCCATATTCCACGGATGCCCTAGCCTTAGTAGCCAAGGACACCATTTTCAAGACAAGGTCCGCAATTTTGAACTGCCTTGGTTTAACCAACGCATCATGGTGCTTAGTCATCAGGTTCTTGTAACGTGCCACCCTCTGTTCCGCGTCCATCCTTACCTCGTCAATGAGATCGAGGCTTAGATGAAGTTGTTTCTCATTTTCCTCATCCTTATAGTGGGGCAAACTGTAGCTTGTCAGACCAACCTCTGCGGGTATCATTGCATCACTTCCATATACTAGCTTAAATGGTCTCTCTAGTAGGAGTTCTTATTATCATCTTGTATGCCCAAAGGACGTTGGGTAATTCATTTGGCCATATCCCTTTGGCCCCCTCAAGCCGAGTCTTGATGATCTTCAACAAGAATCGATTTACAACTTCTGCCTGTCCATTACCCTGTGGGTGGGAGGATGAGAAGTAGTGATTCCTAATTCCCAACTACTAGCAATACTCACTGAAGGGTGTATTATCAAATTGGCCCCCGTTGTTTAAGACAAGCACCTTAGGGATTCCAAAACGGTAGATAATGTTCTTCCAGATGAAGCTTTTGATGTTCTGCTCAGTGATCTTTGCCAATGGCTTTGCTTCTACCTATTTAGTAAAATAATCAATCTCTACCACCAAGAACTTCATTTACCTCGTTCCCATGGGAAATGGATTGAGGATGTCAAGTCCCCACTAGGTAAATGGCCAAGGGGCCACCATTGGAGTGAGGTATTCTAATGGTCGTCTAGTTATATTGTTGTAGTGCTGACACTTGTCACACACTTTAACATAAGCTTGGGCATCTACCTGCATGGATGACCAGTAATATCCTGCGTGGACTATCTTGTAGACGAGGGATTTGGCTCCTAAATGGTTTCCACAGGCTCCTTCGTGGACATCCCTTAGGATGTAATAGGACTCATCTTGAGTCAAACATCTCAGGCAGGGTTGAGAGAAACCCCTTTTATATAGTACTTCGTCCATGAGGACAAATTTTGCCACTCTTACTCTTAGCTTCCTTGCTTCTTCTCTATCTTCGGCGAGGAGTCCATCTTTAAGATAAAACATGATGGGAGTGGTCCAATTAGCTAATCCATCTATCTAATGTATTTCTTGTTGTTGTTACCAAGGAGAAGGCTAACTTTTCCGTTGGCGAGTACCTTCCTTCAGCTCCTCTTAAAGCTTTGTTGGTGTAGTAGACGGGCTTCTATACTTTTTCTTCTTCCCTGGTTAAGGCTGAACTCGCTGTATGAGAGGACACCGCTAGGTAGAGATATAACTCCCTACTGGGTTTGGACGGGCTTAGCAATGTAGTTGAAGTAAGATAAGCCTGAAGGTCTTTAAATGCTTGTTGGCACTCGTCTGTCTATTCAAATGCTCTCCTTAACACTCTAAAAAATGGAAAACACTTGTCAGTAGCATTTGAGACGAACCTGTTAAAGGCTGCTACTAGTCCAGTAAGGCTTTAGACATCTTTGACATTTTTTGGGGGCTCTATGTTCAAAATCGCTTGGATTTTATCAAGATTTGCTTCAATTCCTCTTTGTGAAACCATAAAACTAAGGAACTTCCTTGATGCAACTCCAAAGGCACATTTGCTTGGATTTAGCTTCGTCTTGTATTGTCTAAGCATGTCGAAAGTCTCTTGGAGGTCATCCAGATGTTGCGTCTCCTTCACACTTTTAACCAGCATGTCGTCCATGTATACTTCAAAATTTCACCCAATTTGTGGACGAAACATGTGGTTGAATAGTCTTTAATAGGTAGCTTCTGCATTTTTTAGTCTAGACAACATTACTTTGTAACAAAACAAACCTTGGCTTGTGATGAAGGATGTTTTCTCCTGGTTTGCTTCGTCCATCTTAATCTGGTTGTACCTTAAGAATGCATCAGTGAAACTCAGCCGTTAGTGCCTAGCTGTTGAGTCCACCAACTGGTTAATGCATAAAAGAGGATAACTTTCCTTAGGGCACGCCTTGTTCAAATCTATAAAGTCCACGCACATCCTCCATTTGCCATTAGCTTTTTTTACCGTCACTACATTAGCTAGCCAATCAGGGTAGTAGACTTTGTGGATAAACTCTACTATTACCAACTTTTGGACTTCTTTTTTAATGGCATTGTTTCGTTCTGGGGAGAACACTCTCCTTTTTTGACAGAAGGCTTATAAGATGGGGACACATTTAGACAATGAGTAATCACATTTGGGTCAATCCTAAGCATGTCTTCGTGGGTAAGAGCCAACCATGACTGGCAAGGAGATAGTGCCTATTGGCAGAACCTTCATTCCTCTGAATCCAATTAAAGGCACATTCACTAGATGAAGTAAATCCTTGTTGATTCTCATTTGCTGGAAGGGTAGCTAGTAAAGGATGTTCGCTAAACTCCCATTGTCCATTAACACCCTTCTAGTTGTATAATTTGAAATCGTCAAAGTAATAACAATTGCATCATCATGAGGATGATGTAGTCGCCTTGCATCTTTGTCCGTGAAAATAATGGCAGGCTCATCCTCTCTAGATGTCCTTGGTGGGCAACCAGTAAGTTGAACATTTTGAACTACCCGCAAGTAAGTCTTCTTGGATTTGGACAAGCTTCCGGTTGACATTCCTCCTACAATAACCCTTATCTGTCCAAGTGGATGATGCACTAGCTCTTCCGCTTTGCCTTTTAGTGATTGTCTTTCATCTTTATGGTCTCGTCCAAGGAAATTTTTTAACTTTCCCTACTTAATAAGGACTTCAATTTGTTGCTTCAAATTGTAACACTCGTCCGTATCATATCCATGGTCTTGGTGGAAACGATAGTACTTGCTTTTGTTCCATTTGCTAGGATCGCCTTTCATCTTCTTTGGCCATTTCAAGGAAAGGTTATCTTTAATTTGCATTAGCACTTGGTCAAGTGGGGTATTTAGGGGAGTGTAGTTTGAGTGTTGTCCAGAGGACGACCCTGCCTTCTTACCGTTTCGATCCCTTTTCTCCCCTGTTTTGGCCTTCTTTGGACGAGGGCCTTGCTCTGGATGATGTACATAACTAGGTTCCACTCGTTCAGCCTTCTTTTTCTTCTTAGCAATAATGGCGTCCTTAGTGTTCATGAAACTTTGAGCTGAATGTATTAACTCAGCCATCGTTTGTGGCTCTTGGTCATACAACTTGTGGATGAACAAATTTGAAGTAACTCCATTGTAGAAGGCTGCCAAGAGAATTTTATAGTCCATCTCGTCTATGAACAGGGCTTCCCTGTTAAAGCGACTAATGAAAGTACGTAGACTCTTGTTTTCTCCTTGTTCTATGTTTAGCAAAATGGACGAGGAGCACTTATGCTTTTGGCCCTCAACAAAGTTGTTGACGAACAACTTGCTTAATTCTTGGAACGAAGTAGGGTGTTTGGTGGTAGCTTACCAAACCATATTCTGGCTGGGCCTTTCAACATAGTAGGAAAAGTTTTGCACATGATTTCATCTGGAACACCTTAGAGATGCACGGTCGTCTTGAATGTGGCAATGTGATCACAAGGATCCCACGTTCCATTGTATGAGTCCAAGGTAGGCAATTTGAATTTGGAGGGTAGGGGGTGACTTGTGATGGATGCAATGAAGAGAGAATTAGTCTTGTGGACAAGGTTTTCCATGTAATTTGCCTTCCTCATGGAGTCCTTCATCTCCTCCATGGTTCTTCTCATTTGATTCATCTCTTTCTCCAAGTGTGGTACCCTACGAGTAATGGTACCTTTGGACTAATCTCCTCCCTCAGCACCATTCTTTGCTCCTCCATTCTCTGAATTTTGCCCGTGTTCCTCGCCGCGTTGCTGTTGATGATGTCTAGTAACTTCTCTAGTTAACTCCTGGTTTTGTTGTGTCAAGTTTGCCATCACAACTGCCATAGATTGCAACTGTTGCTAGATGGTTAGTGGTGGTGCAAGTGCATGATTTGGGTGACTGGAGGCGTTTCCCCTCTCTTGGTGTTCTAGACTAGTGGCCATCGACCTTGTCCGAACCATGCAACCTTTTTGTCTTGGAAAGTAAGGCGGTTATCACCTAGAAACAAAACAAACTTTCCCACAAACGGCGCCAACTTATGATGCTCGAAAATCAGTCGGCTGAAATGCTCCGGGCTATGGTGATGGCTTAATGACCTGAAAGGAAAGAAAGGACTATCAAGGGTGATTGTGTAACCCAACCAAAGACCCTTTGACGGTTAAGTGAGTTTTCTCTCTGAAACACTAGGATGGGAAACTGTGAATAGTAGAACTTACTTTGGTTGAATGTGACTTGATCCTTTTATAGAGAGTTAGGAGTGAGTCTACTTGTTTGGATCCACTATCATCATGGGGAATGTGTAGAGTTAATGGAGAAAATGGAGAACGTAGAGCGGATTATGGGGAATCCTCTCTACGTTTTAGGAATGAGAAATTGTGGTCTAATTATATTGAACCTGATAGTTTTTAGACCCCTTAAAACACAATTGAATTAACTTAGGTAATTAGCCAAGTTGTTACTTAGTCCAATTTAACAAATCTAGGTTATAACATTCATAAAGATCATATCATGTAAAGCAGTGGAAAGATAACTAACACACAGATATGATCACCCAGGAAACCAAACCAGTAAAAACCTGGAGAGGATTTGACCTAGTTATCCTCAAGGTAAACTTGAATCCACTATCTTGAAAGAATCGAAGTTCATACAATAAGACTTACAAGCCCCCACACTCGACTTCTTATTGCTACCCACCAGTAGAACTTACTAACACGATCACGTGCAAGCTCCGAATCTACGGACTCCTTCTTTCTTGGATTCACCACCAGATACAAGTACACCCGCTTGTGTTTTCTTTAAGCTTCAATGGCAGCGACCGAGTTGATCATCAAGGTGTAGATAAAATCTCCTCCTTGAAAACCCTAAGTTTGTGTAAAGGAAAGTTCATCTAGATCTCACAAGAGATTTACACAAACAGCAATATGAGCAACACTAAAACGTGGCTAGGATTTGCCTTTTATACTTAGGACAAATTAGAAAACCCTAAACATTTTAAACAACTAGGGCTGAGTTGGAATTCTGCAGAAAAACGCATTCTGCCCGAGATTCGATCGATCGAGCCTAAGTTTCGATCGATTGAGCCAGACCGAAATGCACAGTAACTTCTGCATTAGCTTGATTCCAACTTTACATAAAAGATACAACTTTGAGCAAGACTAAAACACTTCTAAACACATTATTTTGATCATGGTTTGTCAACAATACACATTAGAGTTCTAAATACATAAATACCTAAGTCTTTAGAACCTAACAGAACCTTTGAAAAGTTTTTTTAAAATTCACAAAGTGTTGTCTGGTTGTCCATGCCCTTGGGTCATGGATGACTATCCTGAAATTGGATGATCTCATTACCCATGGACGAATCCTATTCATGCTCATGATGCTTCTATTGGGTTTCTTTCCTCGTAAAACCGACTGGATGTGGTTTGGTCATGGATGACCACCATGGATGAACTAAACTTAATTTGGACCCCATCAATAATATTAATAATAATAGTATTAGCAATGAATCTGTGTAAAAGTAATATTATTCCCATCGCAATTTATTATTTTAATAATCTGTGATATTTTTTGTTTCTAGTGTTATTGTTGCAAGGCAATAATTGTTAACAAGAGCCCTAATGGCATAAATCAAATATTAATGAATACTTAATTATAAGTTATAATGCATGCTTTTAAAAAAATGTAATATAAATGTTATTGATTTATTGGTTTAAATACACAAATTTAATGATTTGTGGATTTTTTTTTTTTTTTTGGATATATCATATATGTGTACTACTTAACTTTATTTTTTCAAAAGATGTTTAAAGAAATTGTTTAATATATGCATATTAAATGCATCTAAACTGCTACTCTCAAAGCATTAGTTAAAAAAATATCTTTTTATTTACTCTAAAATTTGTGCTTAACAACTGCAGAAATTGACGAATGTAAGGAGACCAATAATTGCACGGACAAAAACAAATTTGTGTTAATAAACCCGGAAGTTATGAATGTTTGTGCATCAATGGATACCATTTGGAGAGCGTGGTATGTGTCTTTGATCAATCATCAATAGCTATTCACCTTGCGGTTGGTATTGGTAAGTATCTTTACTGTTTGGATTCGTCAATTTTGATGCCTAAAATACTCTCATCATAACCACTTACAAGTTTTTAACTAACATGGATAAATATATAAATTAAAACTCCTACACCTTAAGACCCACAAACTCATGTAAGCTTTGCCAGTTTCTATCTCACTTTCTATCTCTTATTCTACTTTAGATTGAAGACATTTAGTTTAGCTCTACATCCTCCTTTCTTTTTCTTCTACTTTCAAATTTGTATCTTCCTCACTTACTACAGCTAAATATGCTTCTGATCTTCTCTCCAAAGCCGGTATCACCGACAACAAGACTGTTTCCACTCCTCTAGAATACAATGCAAAGCTCACACCCTTGGATGGTGAACCTATATCCGATGCAACTCGCTATCGTCAGTTGGTTGGCAGTTTGATCTATCTCACTGTTACTTGTCCGGATATTTCACATGCCGTGGGTATGGTCAGTAAGTTCATGGATGCACCTCGTTCTGTCCACTATGCTGCTGTTCTTCAGATTCTCCAATATGTCAAAGGCACACTTTATCATGGTCTGCATTACTCCTCTCGATCTTCTCTCGAACTTCATGCTTATTCAGATGCTGACTGGGCAGGTGATCCGACTGATCGATGCTCTATCACAGGTTTTTGTTTCCTGTTAGATACTTCTCTTGTCTCGTGGCGCAGCAAGAAGCAGGATGTGGTTTCCCGTTCCAGTACTGAGGCTGAGTATCGTGCCCTTGCCGACACCACTTGCGAGCTTGTTTGGCTTCGCTTGCTCTTGGCTGACATGGATGCTCCACAGCCCACTGCCACTCCTCTTTATTGTGACAATCGTAGTGCTATCTACATTGCTCATAATGATGTCTTCCACGAACGCACCCAACATATTGAGATCGACTGCCACATCACTCGCCAGCATCTCAAGAAAGGAAATCTCAAGTTGTTCTCCATCTCCTCTGCTGACCAGCCTGCTGATATCTTTACCAAGACTCACCCGCCTGGTTGTTTTCGAGATCTTATATCCAAACTCCAGTTGGTTTCCTTCTTGCCACCACGAGTTTGAGGGGGGATGTTAGTGTATAGATTAGACTAGTTTAGCCCATTGGGCTTAGCCTAGTATACTGTACTTGTAGTTTACTCCTTTTACTTGTACTGCACACATACCTAGCCTATATAAGGCTCTCTATTATACATTATTATACACATCAATATACAGACTATTCAGTCTTTTTCTCTCACTTTATATTGTTAACAATTTCTAAACATTTAAATAGACACTGTTAAAGGCTCCAACAACTTTTTAGATTCTATCTTTCATAAGTTTCTCTTTATTTTCTTTTCTTTTGTTTTTCATTGACTTTATTTGAGTTCTTACCTACCATGGCTGCCAAGTATTCATAGTTTGAGGAGTATTTACCTGTGGGTGGTGGCTTATTACCCCTAGTTGACTTTGAAATTTCAAATAGGAGGGTTTGTGCTTGAATTGGCTACTTGAAAAAGGATATTGGTAAGGGCTCATTCTTTTTTGTTTTGGCCTAGAATTAAACACAAACTATTTTTTGAGTTTTTTTTTTTTTTGGGAATTTACGGTATTTTTTTAAAGGGAATTACGCTACTTGGTTTTGGTTTATTTATTTATTTAGAGGAGTTTAGGTTTTTTATTTATTTATAGGAATTATGCTTCTGAGATAACCAACTATTACCTTTAATAACACGCCTGCTACTTTTTTGTTTTGAGAATGAACACGCCTGCTACTTGGTTTGGTGTTTTTACACTACTCTCATTTCTTATAACAATTCTTTTTATTCCACTATAAACTTCGACATTTATTTTCTTGGAGTCTATGTTTTATCACAGGGGTGACAAACCATTACTAGTATCGATAGAGGTAGATGAAGGGTGAACTTTACCAAAATCTGAAAAAAGAAAAAAGAAAAAAGAAAAAAGAAGGGTAATATGATATGAGATTCTATGTTTATTTCTGCTTTTGTTACTATTATTATAAAAAAAAATTATTATATATTTGATATATCATGTTAATGATTATCCAATTTAAAACAAACGCAAACTCTCTTTTGGGTTTTTTTTATTTTTTATTTTTTTTTAATGTAATTTGCACCACTTTTTTTTTTTTTTTTTTTTTTAAATTGTATTATATGCTACTTTGTTTCCCAATATATATATTAAAAAAAAAAAAAACTTCTCATTCAAAATGTATCGGTAATCGGTTTTCCTATTTAACCCAATAACCTCATCTCTCATCTACTTTCCCATCAATGTTGATTAATTCAAATTTAATTTATATTACTTGGTTTATTCAAAATAATGACAATCTTATATTTAACCCTAACTCTTTTATCTTTCTCAGGTTGACATATGCACAAATTTATTGAATTATATTGAGGAGGCATTGGAATGGAATATTATTAGATAAGTTTGGGTGAGATCCTTTACAAGAATTATTGTATAATTCAAACCTCACATGAAATGGTTGTTATCTAAGAAATTGTTGTAAAAAAATTCTTTTGTAACAGAAACTATATTTATCATTTATATAATTATATGTGAAATTCAATTTACATTTTTTTATAATTATTAATTTACTACACTATAAAAAAAATGTTATTTACTTTTTCTCAATTTTAAAGGTAGTAAATATATTTGAAATTTAAAATCTTTTTTAACTTTTGTTATGGATGTGTAGTAAGTGGCTAACTTTTAGGATTAAAATACTACATTTTAGGATTAAAATTGAGCCTTTTACCGTAAAAGAAAAAAAAAATGGTAGTTGCTAAATTTTAAATATAAGCTGTTTTAACTTTTTGTTATGAATGTGTAGTACATGGCTAAATTTTGGGATTAAAACACAACATTTTAGGATTAAATGAGAAATTTTTAATGTGGGGAGTGTTATTTCAACCCATATGTATAAATCATACATTAACAGACGTGGGAGACTGGTAGTTTTATTCGAAATTTTTAAATGTACGTGTAGTTATCCACAAGGGTGGCAGGGTAGTGTTCTTTGGATAGAATGTAGGATTTAAAAAAAAAAAAAAATAGTTTAATTCGAAAATTTAAAACATGCAGTTTTTTTTTTTTTTTTGATAAACTTTTAAACGTGTAGTTATCCACAAATTTGTACTGTTTTTATACTTTAAATTTGAAAAAAACAGGGTGGCCGTGTAGGTTTTTTTTTGGATAGAACGTGGGATAGTTTTTTTTTTTTTTTTTTTTTTTCAAAATAGGGGTAGTTTTTCTTTGGTATAAAACATATGACTTGATAATTGTCATAAATAAACGAACAACAACACCACTAAAAAGAAAAAAAAATGTAAATGCACATCTAGGGCCTCTCCTTAACCCAAAAAAAATAAATAAAACAACAAAAATTTGAGTCTTTTACCGTAAAAGAAAAAATTGGTAGTGGTTAAATTGTAAATATAAGCTCTTTTTAACTTTTTGTTATGGATGTGTAGTACATGGCTAAATTTTAGGATTAAATACAACTTGATAACTGTCATAAATAAAAGAACAAAATCAACACCACTAAAAAAAAAAACGTTAATTCACATTTGGAGCCTTTCCTTAACCAAAAAAAAAAAAAACTAAAAAAAAAGTTTTTTACTGTAAAAGGAAAAAAAAAAGTTAGTTTCTAAATAAATTTTAATTATAAGCTCTTTTTAACTTTTTGTTATGGATGTGTAGTACATGGCTAAATTTTAGGATTAAATACAACTTGATAACTGTCATAAATAAAAGAACAAAATCAACACCACTAAAAAAAAAAAACGTTAATTCACATTTGGAGCCTTTCCTTAACCAAAAAAAAAAAAAACTAAAAAAAAGTCTTTTATTGTAAAAGGAAAAAAAAAAGTTAGTTTCTAAATAAATTTTAATTATAAGCTCTTTTTAACTTTTTGTTATGGATGTGTAGTACATGGCTAAATTTTAGGATTAAAACACTACATTTTAGGATTAAATATAACTTGATAATTGTCATAAAAAAAAAAAAAAAAAAAAAAAAAAAAAAAAAAAAAAAACACTAACAACAACAACAGCACCAAAAATAAAATGTCAGCCTTTTAACGTAAAAAAAAAAGGTAGTTGTTAAATTTTAAATTTTATGCTTTTTGTAGCTTTTTGTTATGGTTCTGTGGTACATGGCTAAATTTTAGGGTTAAATATAAGATTTTAGGATTAAATACAACTTGATAACTGTCATAAATAAAAGAACAACAACACCACTAAAAAAAAAAGGAAAAACATTCTAAAAAAAAAAAAAAATTGAGTCTTTCACTGTAAAAGGAAAAAAAAAATGTTAGTTGCTAAATAAATTTTAAATATAAGCTCTTTTTAACTTTTTGTTATGGATGTGTAGTACATGGCTAAAACCTATGCACAAATTTATTAGATTGCATTGAGGAGGCATTGGAATGGATTATTATTAGATGAGTTCGGGAGAGATCCTTTACAAGAATTATTGTATGATTCAAGCCTCACATGAAGTAGTTGTTATCTAAGAAATTGTTGTAAAAATATTTCTTTTGTAACAGAAACTATCTTTATCATTTATACTAGCCTTTGAGCATGTGCTTAAATTCGTACACTGAAACTCTTTTATTTTTTGAGTAAAAGTTAATAATTTGAATTCGTGTTAATTTGAGATTACTATATTTTCTAATCACAAAATGCCTAAGAGTGTTATGAAAAAAATATTTCACCCACAAATGCATAACACTCATCAGACTCCTAAGTATTATTTTCATCACAACTCTAGGGGCACGCTCTTTAACTTTTTCTTCCCTATCAAACACACTCACGATTATAAGTCAATTTCTTTCAACCTAAAGAGAAACACAGATTGCCCTACCAAATAGACTTATCCTCTTAATTTTCTTTTCTTTGCTGAATTTACACAATTACACCACTTCTTTCAACTAAATGGCAAACGTCTAGTTTCCAAAACAGAGAAATACCACGACACTTTTTTAGTCTTTGTCAACTCACATTGGCCTTTCTGGAATTCCATTGCCATGTTTGATCACTTATCGTTATCCCTTTTTTTTCTAAAAAAGCAAAGATTCTATTATCATTATTATCTTTTTCTCTGTTGACATGATTAACAAGCTACAATAAAACAAACCATTTTTAGGCTAAAAGGATGTCATCAATGATTTGAAAATTCAAAGATAAAGACGGAAGCAAATTACACTGTTTGGTAGTGCCTAGCACCCTATCTTTATGCTATTTTTGGATAATCTCCGTCCTCTTCCCTATCCAAACATAGGATTAAAATGACTGTACCCCTTACAAGTTACAACCAAATAAGAACTTGGTAATGTTGAAATATTTTTTAATTTTTAATAATTTGATAGTAACAACGGAGGAGGAGAGAGATTTAAATTCTAGATGTCATGAAAACATGTAAAATTACCAATCAATTGAGTTACAATGCTTTTAGCCTAATTTTAAAATATTTAACCAAGGGTAAAGTTATTTAGTCTAATACTCCTTATTTTTCAAAATAATCCACAATGTATATCAATTTGGAGACAGAACTGCCGATGACCATGATGGTAGAAAATAATAGTAAATGTAAGCCATTAATTGACCTAAGTAGGTTTTGTACTTTTTTTTTTAAGCTGTAAGTATGAAAATACAAAGCACTTTTATTAGTATATACTCTTTTATCATTTTCCATGTTGAAAAGCACTTTCTCAATTTCTCGATTTGGTTATTGAACAGAATAACAAGTTCAAAGCACTTTAACGTATATGATGCTGTAGCTGAAGACCATTAACTACACCTGGTAGCAGCCCACGCATCTTCAACATCATATTACTGGTTATTTGGCCCAATAAATAAACACAATCTCTAAATAGGGTTACACGACCCACAACAGCCGAACCTTACCATTTGAAAAGACCCATATCCTATTCATGCTAAACAACCAATTCTTATTCAGGCTAGGGGACCCAGGTTATACTTGGGGCAAATGATCCATATCATTGCACAGTTGAAATAACTATATTTTGTTTGGGGTAAGGAACCATAAAGTTATTGGGCTTCATGAACCATGATTCCCAACTTAATATCTTATTTAGCATTGTTATTGACTATTGATGAGTTCATAAAAATTATAAAAAACTTAAAATCATAAAGATTATTGCATCATTGGTAGGCCATCAAAGAAAGATGAGTGTAATCGCTCAAACACATTTAATAAGGACCATCAAAGGTCTTAAACTCTTATCAAGATAAATAACGTTACACTTAAAGTAATAATCATCCCAAATTATGTTCAATAGCTACCTAAATCACCTATAAAAATGATAATTTACCTCACTTGTTAAGGTGCGTCAAAAACTGACTAGTACAAAACTACTATCTACATATGAAAGATATGGGCCGATTATAACTTAAGCATTGGAGGCTCCCCCACTAGGCATAACCCGGTAGTCTTTTTAATCAACTTTCTTTATCTTACAAATCCTACAAGATTGTCTAATGCTCTAGATTTGGACGAGTAACTCAACTAACAATTTTTGGCATCATCAACTATTATTATCACATGAACTCACAATTTTTTTCCATCATTCATAGTCTATTGCGTAAGACAGTCATGACAAAGTGTGAAAATGTATGATACTAGCATTATTAATCAAATATCAATGGTGTTGTCTTATATTATTAGGTGATAGTGGCTAAGAGCATTAGCATTGGATGTGCTAAATTTTTAAAACCTTAACTTTGTGCATGCAAGGATTGGTACCTACGTAATTTGCCTCGACTGTATGTGTAGGGTATCCAATGAGTTTGTGGAAAATTTCTCTCGGAAATTGGATACAAAGTTGATACCACATCAGTAGGAGATGGTTTTGCACTCCAATTTTTCCCTATAAAATCCCAATGGGAATTCTTCTTAAAAAAGCAGGCAAATATGACTAGACATACGAATAACAATCTCTAGAAAAGTGATTCTAGAGTGATTTTTCTTAAAATTTATTGAGTTCTTTTTATTTTTCTTGGCCAAGGCCTCTCTTATGTCTTTGGCCATTCAATCCCATGTTGTGAAACAAGTTTACTTTGATACCATTTGTAATGACCAATAGAGAGAAAAATGTAATTCACATATCCACTTATAGTCTTACACCCCAAAAAAACTAGTCAAATTGTAATTAGGACATTTCATAGTAACTTATAATTCCAAGATTTACTTAGTAAATACTCAATGTGAGTCTCAACCTACGCCCACTTAACACACATTCAAACAATCTAATTCAAATCCTTACAATTTGGGGTATCATAATATAACTATGAGTACATAATGTTTATGCTAGTTAGACATAGCTTTGGGATATTAGAATCAAAAGGGATTAGAGAAGCTTAATTTAATATGATCAGATGAGCATCGGTATGGCAAGACACCTATAGGGGGCATTTGGTTCGCCGTGTTGTTCTTTTGATGTGATGCACATTACCTTAATGTGACATTAAGGTGTTTGATTCATTGATTTTTTTCTAACATTACCATAATCTAAGACCACAAAATATATCACATTCCCTTCTTAATTAAATGGAGGTGATCTTATATTATACTTATTGGTGGGGATGTAGTAATTTATTGAATTGACAAAATTGCCTATACTAAAAAAATTTTCATTTTACTCATGAGAATCACTAAAATATTAAAAAAACCTCTAAAATACCCAAAAAACTTTAAAATGACCAAAATACCCTTGAAATTGCCAAAATGACTAAAATGCACCATGAATGTCTAAAATATCCCAAAAACCATCAAAATGCCCTCAAAACCTCCAAAATGACCATAATACCTCCAAAACTTTTAAAATAACAAATATACCCTTAAACCTCTAAAATTACCAAAATACTCTTGAAACCTTAAAAAATAACTAGAATACCCCTAAACCTTAAAATGACCAAAATATCTTTGAAATTTCTAAAATGACCAAAATATCCCTAAAACCTCTAAAATGACGAAAATACTAGAAAACCTAAAAATTACTAAAATAATCTTGAAACCACTAGAATGACCAAAACCTCTAAAATGATGAAAAATACCCTTGAACTACTAGAATGACCAAAATACCTTTGACACTTCTGAAATGACAAAAATAACTCTGAAACCTCTAAAATTATAAAACTATCCTAAAACCTCTATAATCACCAAAATACCCACAAAATCACTAGAATGGCCGAAATACCATTGAAACCATTAAAATGACCAAAATACCCCCCAAAACTTCAAAAAACCAAAAATACATTGAAACCTCTTGAATGACCAACATAACCCCAAAACCTGTAAAATGACCAAAAATACCTAGAAACATGTAAAATGACCAAAAATATTCCAAAACCTCTAAAATACCCAAAAAACTCTAAAATGGTTTGAAAAATATCCCCAAAATCACAAAAATGACGAAAATGCTCTTAAATCCTCTAGAATGAGCAAAAAAACTTGAAACCTCTAAAATGACCAAAATACCCCAAAACCATCTAAATGACTTAAACTACCTTGAAACTTTTAAACAGACCTAAAATACTCAAAACCTTTGAAATAACAAAAAGTTGGTTCTTTTATGTCATTTAGTGGTTTTAAGGGGCATTTGTTCATTTTTTAGGTTTTAGGAATTTTTTTGGCCATTTTAAATATTTTTTTCATTTTAGATATTTTAAAGAAATTTTGGTCATTTTAGAGGTTTTTGGAAATTTTGGTCACTCTAGAAGTCTCGTGGGAAATTTTTGCCATTTTGAGGTTATAGGGGTATTTTGGTCATTTTTGAGATTTTAGGGGGTATTATGGGTCATTTTATAGGTTTTGAGTTTTTTTTTCCTCATTTTAGAGGTTTTGAGGGCATTTTGGTCATTTTAGTGATTTAGGGGTGTATTTTAACATTTTAGATGTTTTGAGGTATTTTTGAGGTTTCAGAGTTTTTTTTTTTTTTTTGGCTCATTTTAGTGGTTTCAAGGGTATATTGGTCATTTTAGAGATTTAGAGATATTTTGGTCATTTTAGAAGTCTTGGGGTTATTTTGGTCATTTTAGAGAGTTCAGGGGTATTTTGGCCATTTTAGTGCTTTCGGGGATATTTCGGTCATTTTAGATTTCGAGACTATTTTGGTCATTTTCATTAGATTTAGGGTATTTTTGATAATTTTAGAGGTTACATGGGTATTTTAGTCTTTTCTTAGATTTTGTGTGTGTGTGTGTGTTTTTTTTAATAGGTTTTAGGGGTAATTTGGGCATTTTGGGTCTTTCAAGGGTATTTTTTGGTTTGGGTAATTTTGGCATTTTTTGGTGTTGAGACTATTTTCAATCAATTTGTTATTATAATAATTTTAATCATTTTAAAGAATTTTTATTGAATCAATTATATGAATTTTATATTCATGAATTATGATTAGAATGTAATTTAATTAACCAAACACCTTAATGTCACATTAATGTAAGAGCGGAGCAAGAAGAGAGAGAGGGGGGGGGGGGTAAGGAGGCAAGTACATGCCCTCCTCGGCTCCACATAAAATATCTTTTAAATGAACAACAACTTTAACTCTTTAAGGTCTTGCCCCTCCTGACATGAGAAAAGAAGGGCATTCCCACAATTACCAAACTGAACCATTGACATAAGAAAAAAGACAAAAACCTATCCTACTTTAATCATTAAGCCTAGCACCTAAGAAAAAGGCACCAGCTCTCACTTTTTGAAAACCATTGCCACACATGATTTCACCATACCATACTATTCATGGTACCCCTAATATTTTCCCCCCAATCCCAATTTTATTTTCCTTTCAAACCAGCCATAACAACTCAATCAATGGACCCCATATTAATATTATACTCAATATAATATAATAAAAATAAGTAATATTAGGGACACAATAGAATGTTATAATAGTTATTGATGAGTCTAGAAAAACCATTAAGGTCATCCATCTTAATGGATGACCATTACATCATTAATGGGTCATCAATGAAAGATGAGTATCCATTCAACACATTCAATAACGACCATCAAAGGTCTTAAACTCTCCCATCAAGACAAAGAATGTTATGATTAGGGTAATAATCACCCTCATTTATGTCTAACAGCTACCTAAGTCACCTATAAAAGAGACCATCTGTCCATTTGCTAAGGTACGTCAAAAAAACTATTACAAAGTGCTATCTACATATGAAAGATACGGGATGATACTAACTTGAGCATTGAAGGCTCCCCCATCGGGCACAACCTGGTGGTCTCTTCGATCAGTCCCTCCTTTATTTTGCAGGTCCTACAAGATTGTCAAGAGCTTCGGATTGGACGAGTGACCCAACTGACGATTTTGGTATCATTAGTTTGGTGCTGTCTGTGGGAAAAGATTAGCCATTAACCTCTTCCTATGACAAAGGGCTACTCAGTTCAATTTAAAGTTATAAAATACTGAATTGCTGTGCTCATCCAAAGTAGTAACAAAAAATGAATAGCCGTGAATCAAATAGACTCTGTGGAATTGAGTTTCGAGGAAGATGTCATGGTCAAAAGTCCCAAAATGGGCATACAATAATGAGGGAAGAGCGACGAGGCTACCTCTCGCCAAGAAGCAAGGCCATGAACGAAGCAAATGGAGGAAGCAGTATTGGAACGTACCCAAATTTTCTATTTACTTCTTGATTATCTTAAGTGCCTCCACAATGCATATATTGGCATGTTTGGACTGTAATGAATGCTTTATCCATCTTTTATCCATGATTCATGCCCCTCATTAATTCACTCAAATAATATTGCTTCGCTAAACTAAACTAAAATATAAGGTTATTCATAAACTAAATAGTGAAGCATATATTTAGTTAGAAAAGTGGAGAATGTTTCGTGATATTATGTACGAGAGATGTGCTTGTTCAAAAGGGGATGTAAATATTTGTACAATTGTGAGGCTTTAATAATTACAGCCTACGTAGATATAGAATATATATGGTAAATAAAAAGGATTAGTCAATGGGGAGACTCACCGTTTCCTCTATAAGATTCCTATTAGAGCCAGATTTTATGGCCTTGATATCCTATTTATGGCCATCAAAAATGTCTTATTACATTTCCTAATATAATCATAGCATAACATCCTAGTTGATATGCACGCATTATGACTTTTCATATCACCACTTTTCTTTCCTAGTGCATCTTGCTAAGATAAGAAAAAAAAAAGGGAAATATTGCTTCGGTTTCAAACTAAGATTCCTCAAATATCTTCTTTACATGGTGAATAAGTTTCTATGATGCCTACATGCTCATGCACCATATGATATAATGCTCATGTTATATTTATCGGTCAAGGTTGTGAATTTATGATATTCTAACATTTAAACATTGCTATTAAGAGCTGTTTAAGGTAAAAACTCCCAACCTTTGTTTTTCTGCCAAATTTAAAGATATTAATTTTGAGTATTAAAGGAAAAATGAAACCAACAAATTTAAAGATATTAATTTTGAGTATTAAAGAAAAATGAAACCAAAATTTATCTCATAATTTTGGACATTAAAGAGGTGGAGTCAAATCTTGTTGCCTTTCCAAATTTATAAACCCTAGGTTTAGGCATTAAAAGCAAAAGTTATTTGGTTGCATTTTTAGAATTTTGAAATTAAATCTATGGTTTTCAAAGAAAATTCTACCTAAAGAAAGGTAGTGAATTTCCTAATGGGCTTTAAGGATCCTCCTATGAATGCTCCTTAGGGCCTTCAGTCAAATGTGTTAAATGTTATTTTTGGGTCAAAAGATCTGATTATCCATATCACATAAAAAAGGAATGCAAGTTTGTGATTGAAAAAATCGTAAATTTTATGCCAATCTATATAAAGATATTTAGAATCAATATCTTGAAATGTTCTACCATAGAACGAACAAAGTTTATTGTTCAAAATTTTCCATGTTGCTTTGACTTTGAAAATAGAACACGGAAATTGTTCCATTTATACACAAATCTCACCACACGATTTCATGAAAACTTTGGTGGTATCTATATGCCTGTGCATCATACTTTCATAAATTGAGCCATAATTTTAATGCTCAGTACGAAATAAATTACATTTTATTTATGCACATACATATTTGTGTTACGTAAACACACTAAAGGATACTATGCTAAAGACTATGTCATAGATGCATCAACATATATTGTCCCTAAGCCACAACAAATTTTATACATTTGTTGTTAATAATATTTGTGAATTTCTTACTTGACAATGTTGCTCCAAGTCTAACACTTTGCACAGTAAAAGTAATAGACTATTTACTGTACCTATATTCTTAAGTTCATAAGCTTTAGAATGAGAACTTGTCAAAAAGAAACAGCCAAGAAAGAGTTCAAAAACTCTTAAAAGGAAAAGGAGAATACAACCAAAGATTGTGAAAATTCCTTTCACATCACAAATGGCGAATCAAGCCCTAGTAACTTTGAAGCCAATATCAACCCAACAAAGAAGAGCTCATTGAAAAGGAATCAACTTAAAAGGATACCAAAAGTCTCACTCACACATCCAAGTCACTTGTCATGTGTGCAAAGTGGTTCCAAGTCAAGCATGGATGTTCTAACATCCTTGCAAAGGTGGGCTCGGATATTCAATTTCTAAAAATGTCTCTCCAAGGCGATAGGTAATTAAACCTACTCTCTCTCTCTCTCTCTCTCTTGTTAACTTAATCTCCAAAACTTGATTGTGATGTGTGTATCATATATATCTTAAATTTAAGGCATGGCATAAGTTACCAACTAAATGCGAGGCAAAAAAAAAAAAAAAAAAAAATCCAATGAAATCCTATACTTTCCTTTAGTCTAGCTCTATAATTACTGAGATTGTAAGAAAGGTAAAGTCAAATTCTTTTTAAAATATGCCCTGTTGAGGCACTAAAAAGTGGAATCAAATATCATTATGGTTTTACCATAATAGTATAGTAGAACGTGATGAGAATGTGATGAATTGCATTATTTAACGATTCAACCCTTTTTATCCTTTAAATGTTTGCAACAGTTTGTTATTTTGAAAGTTAATTACTTATATGATTTAGTTAGGTCATGATAGAGAAACTTGAAGTCTAGAATAAAAGATTCGCAACACCATTTTTTAAAATATTCATGAATGTTTCTCTAGTTCATATCTTACCAAATATTGCACATGATATCACAACATTAAACACTTCTTTTTATCTTAAAATCATTTTTGATATACGTTGGAAACTTGAGAATCCAAAATAATTGACATATCAGCTTTAACTTCGACACTTTAAAGAACCATGTAGCCAATAGCTTCAGTCTTCATGAATCATATTATACTTCTAGAATGCACTTCATCAAATGACATCCATAATTGAATAGCATGCAATTGCATATTCGTATATTGTCATTCCTAACAAAATGCAACTAGAACTATTGAAGTGACTTAATTGTACAATTAAAGAAGAGAGAAGAGGAAATTGCTACTTTGAATAGCAATGACCATGGTAGTCAAAAAAAGAAAAACACACACACAAAAGCTCCAACCACGATAGACCATTCCTCTAGACATTAAAAAACGAGAATTTCACTTTTCATGTTTGAATGGGGGCAACAACGTGGCCTAGTTTCTACGCCTTCAAAAAATTAAAGCAAAAGAGATCTAGGCCTTAGGCATGAAGTATCATGTTAAGCTTAAAAATCTTAATAGAGAAAAGCTCATCAAGAAGATCCTAGCAATGAAAAATCGAGGTGTGTGGCAAAATAAAGCCGTCATCTAAGGTAACACATTTATATTTGTCTTTTTTATATTCGTCTATAAAATTTACACGTAGTAAGATTTCATGCAAAAATGTATGTACTACTAGATGAATTACAAAAGAGGTAAAGCTCTAGGATTACAAGAAAGTAAGAAAAAGCCCAACTAGGCCATTGGTAACTTATTATTTATATATAAACTATTATGTGGTTCTTATTTAACCAAAATTTGGCAAGTATATGTGCTACTTGATGCAGATAACAACATGACCTCAAGAAGGTCAAAAACTGTTAGGTTTTAAGACTTTAGGAACTAAATGTATTAGAACTTCAATGTGTAATGTGTTGGCAAACCATGATCAAAACTTAGAGTTTAGGTTTAGGCTGCTCAAAGTATGTTTTAATTGTAAAGTTGGAATCGAGTAATTGCAAAAATTAGTGGACAAATTCTGTAAGGCTCGATCGATCGAAAATTAGATTCGACCGATCGAGAATCGTGTAGAATTAATTTTCTGCAGAATTTCCAACTCAGTCCAAGCCCGTTTGACATGTAGGGTTTTATATTTTACTCCTAGTATAAAAGGAAAAACCCTAGCTACGTTTTAGAGGTCTTTGATGTGCTGTGTGTTGAATCTCTTGTGAGATCTAGAGGTGTTTACTTCATACACACTTAGGGTTATCAAGATCAAGATTCCTGCCAAGAGCTTGGTGATCGTTTCATTTGTTGCTTAAAGAACTTAAAGAACTTAAAGAATATCACAAGTAGGAGAACTTGTCGTAGCAGAAGATCAAGGAAAGAAGTAGTCTGTGGACTCGAAGCTGTCACGTGATCGTGGTAGTAAGTTTTCTACTCGAGGTAGCAATAGGATGTTAGTGGTTCAAGTCTTATTGTAAAAACTTCAATTCTTTCATAGTGGATTCATTTTACCTTGAGGATAGTTAGGTTAAATCCTCCTCAGGTTTTTTATCGGTTTGGTTTTCCTGGGTTATCATATCGTGTGTTCTTTATTTTTTTGCATTACTTACATGATATGATTTGATTGTGTTAACTTAGATCTAAATAATTTATCTAAATAATCACTTGGCTAAATAACTAGGTTGAACAACTTGTGTTTTAAGGGGTCTAAAAACATACAAAAATGAAATAGCATCAAGGAGTCCCAAAAGCGACATAGTCTCAAAGAGACCCAAGGCTATATAATTTACAAAGGAGCTAGAAAACCGATCCATATGATCGTCGGTCTACTCAAGCAATGATTGTCAAAGAAAGAATCGATCCAAGTGATCATTATCGAAAGAAGCCATTGAACTTCACCCAACAAAGACCACTAATCATGTGGCATTAAAGACCACATAACCATGTGGCACACAAAGACATCTAACCATGTGGCATCAAAGACCACTAATCATGTGGCACACAAAGACCACGTAACTATGTGGCACCCAAAGAACACTATGGACGTGGCATACAAAGACCATGTAACGGTGTGGCATACAAAGACCACTAATCAAGTGGCACACAAAGACCACATAACTATGAGGCACCCAAAGACCATGTAACCACGTCGCACACAAAGACCACTAACCACAAGGCATACAAAGACCATTAATTACATGGCATATACATAAAAGACCCACTTGATATAGTGGGCACTCAAAAAGACCCACATTTTTAACATTAGGCACTCAAAATGATCATTCGAATAAAACAGCTTGCTCTTCAACAGTGATATAAAATGTTCATCCAAAGAAATCAGCTTACTCCCAAGATCAAGCAATGATCCTTCAAATATCCAAAAGGACCTTCAAAAGGTAGAAACTAAGAAGAACAACCATCCTTGAAGAAGAAATTAATGGAAAGACAAAGGAGTCTGAATCTAAACAAGTCAAGAGCACTCCCTAAGTCTGATTAACACAAAATCAAATTTGGAAATGGGGGGCAACTGATGAGTCTAGAAAAATCATTAAGGTCGTCCATCTTAATGGACGACCATTACATCATTAGTGGGTCATCAAAGAAAGATGAGTAACTGCGCAACACATTCAATAACGACCATCAAAGGTCTTAAACTCTCCCATCAAGACAAATAATGTTAATGTTAGGGTAATAATCACCCTCATTTATGTCCAATAGCTACCTAAGTCACCTATAAAAGGGACCATCTGTCCATTTGCTAAGGTACGTCCAAAAAACTGTTACAAAATGCCATCTACATACGAAAGATATGAGCTGATACTAACTTGAGCATTAGAGGCTTCCCCACTGGGCACAACCTGGTGGTCTCTTCGATCAGTCCCTCCTTTATTTTGTAGGTCCTACAAGATTGTCAAGAGCTCCGGATTGGACGAGTGACCCAACTGACAATTTTGGCATCATCAATTATAGTTGTTTACAATTATTTATTAATATCAATTGATTTTCTTTAGGCTATTTATTTTATATTGTCTTTTAGTTTAGCCCCTTGAACTAAAATCCTAACTCCATCACTGCAATAAGGTAATGTGATTAAATGAATCTAAGATTACAAATATGTAATATTATACATTGATGTAACATCAAGGGAACCAGATTTAGTGAAGTACGTACGTTTTAGTATAGGTGTGCTTGTAGTGGGCGGCTCCAAGAATTTTGTTCAGGGTATTCCTTAGCAAGCATAAATTACACAATCTTATTTCTTTTTAGCCTTTAGGTAATTAGGTTTGATTCAATGTTATTAATTCCATTCCGTTCCGGCTGGAAAATACTGTACCGTTAAACAAACTGGAATAGTAACCCACCCTATTCCACTTCAGAAAAAATTTAGGGTCATTCCGGTCTATTTCAGGTGTTTCGGGGTGTTTCAGTAAATATCGGCTGAAATTACAGATTTCATCGACATGAAGTTTGTGCTAAAAAAAAAAAAAAATTGTTCTTAAAACTAAAACAAATTTGCATTCTGTAAACCAAAAAACCTTAAAAGGGGAAAAAAATGAAAAGGGAAGAAATGAACAAAAGTACCTGTACAGCTAAAAAAAAAAAAAAATTGTATTGAGAAATTTGAGACTCAAAACTTTAGAATAGGCACTACCGCACTGGTACTGGTAGAAGACACAGAAGTTACGAATAAGGAGGAATGCAAATCGTAGATGTAAAAGTATAGATGAAAATATGATAAAGTTTAAAAGTATAAAGTATAAAAATCGAGGAGACAGAAGACATGTGTGGTTAAGACAAAACAAGAAAAAATAATTAAAAATGAGAAGTGAGTAATATATGTCTGGTGAGGAAAAATAATACTGTAATAAAAAATAATAAAAGGTTGAAAATTGTGTTGTATTGGGCAATGTGCTTAGTCGAAGGAATCAAGTCACTACCCAGCTTGTAGTAGTTTTATACTTTTATTATAATTTTTTTTTTCAAATTTTAGTTCAAATTTTTTTTTTTTGAGTTTTTCCTTTTTGCTTGAAAGACCCCAATATATTGTTAAATTGCTCAAATTATGGAAATAATTTAATTTTATTGGCATAAAAAAAATTCAGGGTGGTCTCAAATTTTTTTTAAAGATAAATAAATATAAAATTTTAAATTATTATATATAAATTTTTTTTTTTTTTTCAGGTTAGAGTGGTCCTGGGACCACCCTAGCCATAAGGTGGTGCCGCCACTGCTTGACGATTGCAGAGCCTATGTGAGAGCATGGACACAGTTAAGGTAATAGAAGTGAAGTATGGCTGAGTCAAGCCCACCACGTGCAAGTGGGCAATCTTGGAAATTAGGATAAATTGGGTTACTTTTTTTTTTTTTTTTTGATGAGAAATTGGGTTACTCACTCGTGGCAAGATGAGGTAATTAATAATATTAATGCACAGCTTAACGAGGGTGACGTGACGACCTAAGATAACTAGCTCCCATCCCCTCTGAGAGAGTTAGATGATAATCATGATATGCGAATTCTCACGAGTCTTTTGGCTGAATATTGCTGAATCTGAAGTTTATTTGCGTTATAGGCACTGTTCCAAGTTATTTAAGGAATTGAGGAAAGAGAGTAAATTTCGGCAATGGTGTTGCCGAAATTCAACAAAAGTATGAGAGAGAAAGAGAAAATTTTGAATTTTGGTAATCACATTACCGAAATTCAACTGCCCAAACCTGCTGACCGAGTGGGTGTGAAGTGCTCGAAGTGTGCTAGTGCTAGGCAGGTGCCCAAAGGGAAACCAATTGTGACAATGCCATTGCCGAAATTGGGGGGGGGGGGGGGGAAGTTAAATAGTGGTTGCCGAAATATGGGGAGGAATTAAAAAAAAAAAATGTGCTACGTCTACAATATTTTTACAACATTTTCACGACAAATCACAAGTGATTAGTTATTATTAGTTCAAATTTGAATTTAACACTAAGATTATTTTTTTAATCCAACAATAACAACCTACCACTTAAAATTTGTTGTAAAAATTGTGTGCACATATCATTTCTAAAAAAAAAAAAAAAAAAATTGGGGAATGGATTTGTAGCAATGGCATTGTTGAAATAGGAGGGAAAAAAAAAATTGTTTCAATTGGTTTGTGGCAATGCCATTGTTGAAATAGGGGGGGGAGGAATTTGTGGCAATTGTGGCAATGCCATTGTCGAAAATGGGAGGAAAAAAAAATAGTGGTTGCCGAAATATAGGGAGAAATTCAAAAAAAAAAAAAAATGTGCTACGTCCACAATATTTTTATAACAAATCACATGTGATTAGTTATTATTAGTTCAAATTTGAATTTAACACTGAAATTACCATTTCAATCCAATAATAACAACCAGTAACAACTTGCCACTTAAGATTTGTTGTAAAAATGTTGTAAAAGTTGTGTGCACATATCATTTCTCCAAAAAAAAAAAAAAAAAAAAAAATTGTGGAATGGAATTGTGGCAATGGCATTGCCGAAATAGGAGGGAAAAAAAAATTGTTGCAATTGGTTTGTGGCAATGCCATTGCCAAAATAGAGGGGGAGAAATGTGGGAATGAATTTGTGGCAATGGCATTGCCAAAATAGGAGGAAAAAGAAATTGTTGCAATTGGTTTATGGTAATGGCATTGTCGAAATAGAGGGGAAAAAAATGTGGGAATGAATTTGTGGCAATGGCATTGCCAAAATAGGAGGAAAAAAAAATTTGTTGCAATTGGTTTTTGGCAATGGCATTGCCGAGAGAGAGAGAGAGAGAGAGAGAGAGAGAGAGAGAGAGAGAGAGAGAGAGAGAGAGAGAGAGAGAGAGAGAGAGAGAGAGAGAGAGAGAGAGAGAGAGAGAGAGAGAGAGAGATGTCTGAATATAAAAAAATGTACGCATATTCTTATTCTTCACTACTTTTTTGACCGAAGCAGTTTGGTTTGTGTGTATGTCATGTTCTTTCCTTTCGTATTGTAAAAGTACTTTATGAAACAAATAAGGATAGATTCAAGTACAATGAGTATATTGATTCTTATTCTAAAAAAAGTATATAAATTCTTACAATACGAAATGGAAGAAAAAAATAATTGATGTGCACGCTGTAAACAAAAACAAAAAAAAGTACATAGATTCTTATAGAAGAAAAAAAATAATTGATGTGCACACTATAAACAAAAAAGAAGAAAAAAGAAAAAAGAAAGTATATAGATTCTTATAATAGAAAAGAAAAAAAAAATGATTGATGTGCACACTGTAAACCCAAAAAGGCAAAGAAAGTACATAAATTCTTACAATATGGAAGAAAAAAATGATTGATGTGCACACTATAAACCCAAAAAAGCAAAGAAAGTACATAGATTCTTACAATACGGAAGAAAAAAAATGATTGATGTGCATGCTGTAAACAAAAAAAAAAAAAAAAAAAAGCAAAGAAAGTACATAGATTCTTATATGCACGCTGTAAACAAAAAAGCAAAGAAAGTAAAAAAAACAAAGATTCAATCAACCAATCACCTCAACTACTCATCTTAATTCTTAACAAAGATTCAATCAACCAATCACCTCAACTACTCATCTTATTTGATTCTTATTCTCTACATGGAATATATTCACCTATTCATATCATGCCTAAATCTCCAACATCGATTCTTTTTTTGTCTTTTTATTCTTCAGTTTGTAATAAAAGGCAAGGCAAGTGCCCTTGTCTTTTTATTTCTCCTCCTTTGCTGAAGAATTGCATCTCCTCACAAAGTTAGGTCCTCCGATTGTTCAGTTACTCTTTTGTTTCGCTTCAGTGTGCACAACTAAGGATTGTAAGTTTTTTGTTAATGTAAAATTTTTTGCTTTGCTTATTAACTTACAGCTCTAGAAATTAACAGATTTATTATTATTGTGTAAACATGTGCTTTGTAAATATTAGAAGCAAATACATTATAAAATATTATGTATTGTTGTAGTTGCAGTTAATATTATTTGTATGCCTATGATTATGATTGTTGTTGTTGTTGTTTTTATTCAAATTTTAGATTAATGAATTATTTTTTATGGTTATCTGATTGTGTGTGTGTGTGTGTGTGTGTGTGTTTTTTTCAAGTATCACTCTATAATTCTCACTCTTTCAGTTGGCATCACAATTGTGGTAAGCATCTCAACTCTCTAATTAAATTTATGTATGTGTTTTGTTAATTTTGAAATTATATAATATTATTTATTGCTATTATTAGTATATGTTGTTGTTGTTATTATTATTCAAGTTTTAGATTAATGAATTATTTTTTATGGTTATCTGATTGTGTGTGTTTTTTTTTTTTTTTTTTTTTTTTTTTTTCAAGTATCACTCAATAATTCTCACTTTTCAGTTGGTATCACAGTTGTGGTAAGTATCTCAACTCTCTAATTAAATTTATGTATGTGTTTTGTTAATTTTGAAATTATTTAATATTATTTATTGTTATTATTGGTATATGACCACAAAAATTGTAACAAATTGTATTATTGTGATCTTTTTATAAACAATTTTACTTTGTTATTATCAATTATTACATCTATTACTTGGAAAAAATATATTGCATAATATGTTTGTTGGTTTATAATAAAGATATGTATGTGTATTATTATTTTTATTTTTATTTACTACAATAAATTGTACATTTGTGTTTCTTTTTCTTTAAAGTTTAGTTGGTATAAAAATTTATTATGTTTCTTGAATCTTTACTTTTTAGGGTGGTTATAGGCTGGGAAATGAAAATTAATTATATGCTTTATAAATATTATATATGGTTATATTATAGTTAATACTAACTATTGTGTGTATGATTATTTTTGCTAAAACTATTATTATTATTATTATTAAAAATTTTGCTTCATAAATCCTTTATTTGAGTTTCTTTAAATTTTATTATGAACTACAAGCATTGTAAGTTATATTTAATATTTAGCATAAAAAACTGTAGTAGTCAGTATATATTAATTTTATTATTTTTTATTATTGTTCTTTTGTTTTTTATTTAGGATTATATTTTTTAAGAAGATATTTATGAATATCTGATTGTGTTTTTTTTTTGTTCTTTCTTTCTTTTCTTGCAATTATCACTCTATAATTCCTACATTCCTTCACTTCATATCGCAATTGTAGTAAGCTTCTCAGCCCCCTAATTTAATTGGAAATTATTTTCTTAGTTTGTAATTTTTTCTATAGATGGTTTGTAAAAAATATACATTCAGATGGAAGTTGCATGGTTTAACTCATTGTAGCATTTAATGTAGGATATATTTGAAATGGAGCAACAACAATATCACATCTCTAATGATGCAATGGAAGGCAATGTACGTTGTGAGATCCAAATTTATTAATGTCCTAATAATATCTACAATTATTCAATTTACATGAAAATAATTTCAACATTAGTAATAAAACATTGTATATTTAAAAAAAAAAAAATTCAGGTTTCTACCTTACGAGTGCGACTTCAACCGTTTGCATCCCCCCTCCCCCGGCAGTTAGACAAGCATATCACCCCATATTTGCATCAATGTAGACTATGCCGTGTTACCCACCTACCACATATAGATATTGATTGGAGTCTTATCACTTCTTTGGTGGAGCGATGGCAATTTGATACCTATAATTTTATCGACCTACTTGTGAAATGTCTATGACTCTACAGGATATAGCAATCCATACAGGATTGCCTATTGATGGCAATGCAGTGTGCGGGCCGACTAATTTGGTTTGGGAACAAGTTTGTGATAATTTACTTGGGGTGAGACAACCTATAACAGCATTGGCATATGGTGGCCTTAAAATAACATGGGTAAGGAATACATTCTCAAACCTACCAAAGGGTGCCAATGCTGTAACAACCCAACAGTATGCTAAGGCATACATGTTCCAGGTTTTGGCTTTAATATTTAGAAATAAAAGCCAAAGTAGATTGCATTGCTGCTTTCTCAAGCTGTTAGACGACTCTGGTGTAGCTAGGGAATATAGCTAGGATAGTGCCACACTTGCTTTCCTTTATAAAGAGTTGTGTACTGCTGCTATTCAAAAAAGCACGGAGATTACAGGTCCTATTTTCATATTACAATTATGGGCGTGGAAGAATCTTCTATATCTAACCCCAATTCCAATAAATCCAACAAATTTAAATGGCAACGACCGATATGGTTATAGGTATAATATTTTCTTTCTATTTCTATACAATATTGTATACTGTAGCATTTATCCTTGATTCTACCAAACCCTAAATATTATATGGCAATCATTAATTGTGTATAGATGGGATACTAAGAGAACGTTTACTCACACACCAACGCATGTTCTGCGTGCATACCATTTTAATCACGACACACATAATAATGAACAGGTAATATATCACAATGCATCAATGGTTAATTTACTAGTTATATTATTGTCTCGATTGATTATAACATAGTTATTGTAATTGGAATTGTAGGTTGTTTGGACACCGTACAATAATTATTTGCAACCATGGTGTCTTACAGAAAAACATATATGGACTACAACAGTGCCTTTGCTATGCTTCCAAATTGTAGAGTATTACCATCTAGAAAGAGCATGCAACAGTTTGGGTTGTTGCAAAGATGTCCAAAGTGGCCTACTGACAATTTGGATAAATCTGTGCATTGTGTAAAGTTGATAGGCAAGTCTGGTGTCAATTGGCTTACGAAGCATGCACAATACTACCGGCTTTGGAACATGCGAGCTGAACTTGTAGTTGGGGATGACAATTTTGATTTAGGTGTGGACTACACAATATGGTACTTGCAACATGGTCACCTATTCATGACACCAGAGGCGGCTGAGCATATGTACCAGGTTATTATTTTGGCTTTTTCAATAATACTACACTGATATTGATAACAAATTATTTACACAAACAAAATACTGCGCTAATATTGATAACAAATTATTATTTTAGCTTTTTCAATAATACTGCACTAATAAATGTTTTTTTTTTCTTTTTCTGTGGCAGCAAACTGAGATTAATAATATGTTAAATTTGGCTGTTGCAAACCAACAAAGGAATGATTTCACTGCACAATAAGTCCTTCCACCAATAGTAGAGGGCCTTACTCGACTGACGTTATCGATGGAAGCAAATATTTTCTCCGTCCCTACTAAGAGAGTGACATACTTCGGGCGATGACAAAGGCCCCAAGGAAGACAGCCGCAAACTTATACTGAAACCCGCTCGTCTACCTCTGCACAACGTGGACAATGCGGAAATGATGATGCCGGACCATCCACCTCTACGCAGCACAATATGTACAGCTCTACCCACGCTGGGCCGTCAACATTTGCTGGTAATGAGCCAACCACCTTCAGTGAGTATAATCCAATTAATGTTAACGAGTAGTACATGAATTTATATCAACAGATTAGATTATCCACTTCCATAGGACAAAGATTTGAGGGTTTGTTTAGCTATGACCATTATCCCCAACCTAATTCAACACCTCCCTCCTATCACCCATCACCACCTCCATCCTATGCTGGGCAATACAATTATGGCCAAGATAGCCAGTACAGCTATGATTTTTGCACACCATAACCTTCCCAACCACCCCCTCATGTTGGTGATTTTTGCACGCCACCAAATACATGGGCATGTGCTCCAAACTCTGAGGAAGAGGCCTCCGTAACAGACTCTAAGAAAGATGCCTCAAATGAGAACAGTGGGGAAGATGCAGAAGATAGCCAAGATATGGAGGTGTCTTCAAAGAAATGAAAGTGACAAAGGTGGTAATTATCAAACAGAGGTTGATATTAGAATGTAGCCGAGGCGCATGGGGAGAAGTCCTGTGCAAGCACGAAGGTACCCACAACAAGTAAATACCTCCATGTTGTGGAACACAACAAAAACTTCATGTACCCCATCGTCGTAATCAATAATCAATGTAAAATGACTGTTTATTAAGAATATATTAAAGTATTATCATTGTTTATGCATCATTGTAGCAAAAAATATTATGCCTAGATAGTATACATAGCACATTATACTACTAATTGTAAGACCTTTGTGAAAATAAGAAATGTGTACTCATTTTTTGGCATTTGAAATTAGTGCCCAATTAATCTAATCATACATCTATTTACTATAATTGTCCATTCCTACAAATCCAACATAAAATCTATATGTGTAGCCACACTGTAGGCGCATAATAGGCGGAATAAAAAAGGTGTCAAACTTCTATTTTTATAGTTGATATTTTTTCCTTTGCATGATGGCTACTGTGTGTACATTTCTATTTTCATTCTCCACAACCTCTCTTTCAAACCCTCGTAAAAGTGTCAAAGAAAAATAAAACTTTCACCATCTAATTTTCGTCCAAATTTACAGCAGCAACTTGTGAGTTAATTTCAGCCAACAAAATTCGTGAATTTCAAAAAACTCAAAACATAAAAGTTGTAGATATTTAAGTCACGGTTCCAGCCCATCCAGCCTTGAGTCAATTTGATTTTTGAAGAGAGAGATACGTTTAAAATACTGATTAGTGCTCAAATCTGATTTTTCCTCTTCAGATTGTGGCCCTTTGATTTCTTTCCTTATTTGAAGCTTTCAAAAATGGTAAATGACCAAAGAACTCCATAAAAAGTATACATTTTATGGTGTTATTGAAACCCTAAACTATAATACACAATATATATATAGACACACACAGACACAAAATAAATAAATGTACACCCCAATCCAACTTGCAGTGATAGAAAACATCGTAGCATATGGAATTAGTACCATGTTCTTTCAAATAATACAAACTAACAATATGGTCCAACTCCTAAAAAAAAAAAAAAAAAAAAAAAAAAAAAAAAAAAAAAAAAAAAAAAAACAACAACAACAACAACAACAACAACAGTCCAACCAATCCATTGAAGTAGATTGAATACCTATGTTGGGTCATTCAGTTTGGCCACTAGTGGAGCTAGCCACAGTTCGAGTGGGGCATGTTCTTCTATCATGGCCTTCTTGCCTATAGAGACTGCACAATGGCCTTGGTTGATGCTCTGCCCCTTCGTCCATTTCATTTCGAAGCCGAGTTGTTCTTGGTCGACCTTTTTCACGGTGCAACTTGACATTAGGATACAAGACCAGGAAATCAGGCTCATTCTAATGTACACTATCTGGTGAGAAATCTAGGTGCATAACAAGAAACTTGTTCTTCCAAATGGTAGCAGCGGTTGATATATCGCATTGCAGAGATGCCTTGATATTTACACACGGCAATGACATGTGAGCATGGAATCTTATAAACCTGCCATTTTTGACAACTACAAGTGTTCTGCCTCAAATTTACCTCATGACGATGATTACCCCTATATGCAGAGTTAGGGTTTATTGGTGTTCTGACTTCAAACAGACCATCTTCATGACTGAACACAGTAACTGAATGCTTTGGTGCCTTTTTTTCCCATTTATTGAATTTATTCTTTGTATAGGCTGTAATGAGTTCATCGGTAGTAACCTCTGCACGTGCCTTAGTATATCGATCGGCAAAGTAGGCGACACAATGGTAGTAAGTAAGTTCAACTAATGCAGTTATGGGCTGATTTCTAGCACTCTTTAGAATTCCGTTGAAGCTTTCAGACAAGTTTGTGGTCATTGCCCCATAACGATGTCCATCATCGTGTGCTAACGTCCATTTTTCCATCGGTATTTCCGTTAAATACTTCTCACCATTTGCACTTAATTGAGTAATTCTATCCTTGGTTATTTGATACTTTCGTAATTGATTCTCCATGCTTGCCCACGTTACCATAGCCTTCAAGTTTTTATTCCCAATTTGTTGATTGAAATTGCTAGCCACATGGTGAAGGTAAAAACGATGATACCAACGTGTCGATTGACATATAGTCCGTATCGCTGCTATTATACCAGGGTGACGATCATATATGACATATAACCCTTCCCGAGTAGTGACATTAATCTGAATACAACGCAAAAACCAATACCAGCTATCATCACTTTCCTTCTCCACAATGGCAAAGGCAAGTGGAAAAAGTCTGTTGTCACCATCCCACGTTGATGCAATCAATAACGTACCTTTGTACTTACCATATAGGAAAGTTCCATCTATAATAATCACTAGCCTACAATGTTGAAAACCTTCAATTGATGGACCAAAAGCCCAGAACACTTTCTCAAATATTGCACAGCCTGGCATAGTAGTAGGTATTGTTTTCTAAATAACCCTGCTGCCCAGGTTTGAACCAGTGAAAGCTTTCAACCATTTTGGCAATAATTGGTAAGATATGTCCCAATCACCAAACGCTCTACCAATTGCTTTTTCTTTCGCCTCCCACACCTTAAAATAAGAAGGCCGGTATTGGTACTTATTGTAAAGAGTTTGTTGAAGTGAAGCAATCTTTATGGTTGGATCATTTTTGACAACATTCCTCAACTCTTTCTCAATAACATGGGTGTCTAATTGCTCGTGATCTTATGTGAGCGTGGACTCTGTACATGTGTGTGGACCATTGTATTTCCTAACCTCAAACAACCCATATGTAGCCTAGAAGCATGCTCGAAGATGCCAAGAACAATGTTTGCACCTTATAGACCAACATGCTGGATCTGACTCTCTTACACAAAATGTTTGGTTCCTCTTGATGTGATAGCGTTTAACAGTAGCTTGTAGTTCATCCTTATCGGCAAAAAGCAAGCCCACATAAAACTCTTGGGTAGGGTCCCACATACTCTAAGTGGGCTTTTCAAATGGTAGGGTTGGATCAATCATATTATCCCATGTGTTTTGTGAAAATCTTAGTGATGAAGGTTGATGGAATGCCATAGTTGGACTGCTTTCATGATTAGGTTCATTTAGAGGCTCCTGTTCATCTCCAACATCATTAAGGATCTCGTCGTCATCAAGATGGTCATCACTATCATGTTGGTCCTCAGTTGCAACATTGGTATATGGAGCATGATAGTCAACACCACCAATGTTGATTGGGGAATGAGCCGGATCTTCAGAATAATGACCAGTATGAGTGGCATATGGATCATGGAAGTGCCTGCCATGTGAATAACTAAACAATGCACTCGGTCCTTCGTTGGCATATCGAATGGGAAAAACATCTTGGTGGCTTCTTATAGGCTTTACACCCACGTATAACTCTACACCTACAAATCCATATTGGCGGTCTAACATATCGAATGTTGCATTGACACCATTATCATCTTCTACCAAAACTTGCTAGTAAGTCACAGGATGTGGATGACATTGAAAAGGAAATCTATACCAAATAGTCAGTTTTCAATCTTCTCTGTTTATATGAAGTGTGGATGCTACTCTATCACATAGATCTTCAAATGTAACACCCCGGCTTAATGGAAGCATAGAAGGAGGTGGCCCTTCGTAATAAACCCCATTTTCTCCATGTTTAATTATTCCACCAGAATGGATGAGAAAAATGAACAACTTTTCTGCCATCTACACTAAAACATAATAATAGTATTAGTATATTAACACTACACAACCATTACAATGCAATACAAGAAGGTAATCCATTAAAAATATTTGATGTTTAAATAACTAGAGCTGAGAGAATTCTATTAAAGAGAATTGTTTCACTGATAATAATAGTATTAAATTATTTTTTATTAAGGTTTATGAGCGTATACTAACCCCCTTTTTTTGGTTTTCTTATAGCATACGTGTATATTATAGGCTAACATAATACAAAAACAAGATTTGCATGAACAAATAATTTAACAAAAACAAGATTTTCATGCTTAGCTTTGCCCCTAAAACATATCAACATGAATATTATAAAAAGAAAAGAACTACTTAAGAGATGTAACTCACCTTCTAAGAGATAAAGAACGGATATATATTTGCAAGTGTTGGTACTTATAGTAGTTTGCAAAATGTATGGCACACATGAATTGAAAATGGTTGGTAGAATTATGAGGGGAATAAGAGTGGAGAAGAAGGTTGATGGAATTTATAGGGGAAAAAGAGTAGAAAATAAGAACCGTGGAAATTTCAATAACATTAGTGCTGTTTAAATAGGATACAAGTTTCATATCAGTTAAATTCTTAGATTTTAAACTGTATAATTAGATATGCAATTGACCAAATACAACACAACACAGATGGGACACTTTGATACAAATAAATTACTACACTATAAACATATATTCACTACAAAGAATCTCTGCAAAAATCTCAATTTCATTGTTTATTTGGTTTACAGTGTGCACATCAATCATTTTTTTTCTTCTGTATTGTAAGAATCTGTGTACTTTCTTTTCTTTTATTGGTTTACATTGTGCACATCAATCGTTTTTTTCTTTCCTATTGTAAGAATCTATATACTTGCTTCTTTTTTTTTTTTTTTTTTTTTTTTTTTTTTTTTTTTTTTGGTTTATAGCATGCACATTAATCATTTTTTTTCTTCTATAAGAATCTATGTACTTTTTTTTTTTTTTTTTGTTTTTGTTTACAGCGTGCACATCAATCAATTTTTTCTTCCATTTCGTATTGTAAGAATCTATGTACTTTTTTTAGAATAAGAATCAATGTACTCATTGTGCTTGAATCTATCCTTATTTGTTTCATAGGGTACTTTTAAAAAACGAAAGGGAAGAACATGACATACACACAAACCCAAATTGCTTCAGTCAAAAAAATACGGAAGAATAAGAATATGCATACTTTTTATATATATATATATATTCAGATATCTCTCTCTCTCTCCTCTATTTCGGCAATGCCATTGCCACAATTCCTTCTATTTTGGCAATGCCATTGCCATAAACCAATTGCAACAATTTTTTTCCCCTCCTATTTTGGCAATGTCATTGCCACAAATTCATTCCCACAATTTTTTTCACCTCTATTTCGGCAATGCCATTGCCACAAACCAATTGCAACAATTTTTTTTTTCCCTCAAATTATAGCAATGCCATTGCCACAAATTCATTCCCACAATTTTTTCCCTCTCTATTTCGGCAATGCCATTGTCACAAACCAATTGCAACAATTTTTTTTCCCTCCTATTTCGACAATGCCATTGCCACAAATTCATTCCCACATTTTTTCCCCTCTATTTCGACAACGGCATTGCCACAAATCAATTGCAACGATTTTTTTTCCCTCCTATTTCGGCAATGTCATTGCCACAATTCCATTCCACAAATTTTTTTTGAGAAATGATATGTGCACACAATTTTTACAACATTTTTACAATAAATCCTAAGTGGCAGGTTGTTACTGGTTGTTATTATTGGATTAAAAAAGTATTCTCAGTGTTAAATTCAAATTTGAACTAATAATAACTAATCACATGTGATTTGTTGTGAAAATATTGTAAAAATATTGTGGATGTAGCACATTTTTTTTTTTGAATTCCTCCCCAGATTTCGGCAACCGCTATTTTTTTTTTCCTTCCATTTTCGGCAATGGCGTTGCCACAATTGCCACAAATTTTTTTCTCCTATTTCGGCAATGGAATTGACACAAACCAATTGCAACAATTTTTTTTCCTCCTATTTCGGCAACGCCATTGCCACAAATCTATTCCACAATTTTTTCTTTTGAGAAATGATATGTGCACACAATTTTTACAACAAATCTTAAGTGGCAGGTTGTTATTGTTGGATTAAAAAAGTAATCTCAGTGATAAATTCAAATTTGAACTAATAATAACTAATCACATGTGATTTATTGTGAAAATATTGTAAAAATATTGTGGACGTGGCACATTTTTTTTTTGAATTCCTCCTCAGATTTCGGCAACCGCTTTTTTTTTTTCCTCCCATTTTTGGCAATGGCATTGCCACAATTGCCACAAATTTTTTTCCTCCTATTTCAACAATGGCATTGCCACAAATCAATTGCAACAATTTTTTTTTCCTCCTATTTCGGCAATGCCATTGCCACAAATCCATTCCACAATTTTTTCTTTTGAGAAATGATATGTGCACACAATTTTTACAACAAATCCTAAGTGGCAGGTTGTTATTGGTTGTTATTGTTGGATTAAAAAGGTAATCTCAGTGTTAAATTCAAATTTGAACTAATAATAACTAATCACCTGTGATTTGTTGTGAAAATGTTGTAAAAATATTGTGGACGTAGCACATTCTTTTTTTTAATTCCTCCCCAAATTTCGGCAACTACTATTTAACGTTTTTTCCCCCCTCTATTTCGGCAATGGCATTGTCACAATTGGTTTCCCTTTGGGCACCCGCCTAGCACTAGCACACTTTGAGCACTTCACACCCACTCGGTTAGCAGGTTTGGGCAGCAGAATTTCGGTAATGTGATTATCGAAATTCAAAAATTTCTCTCTCCCACTTTTTCTCTTTCTCTCTCATACTTTTATTGAATTTTGGCAACACTGTTGTCGAAATTCACTCTCTTTCCTCAATTCCCTAAATAACTTGGAACAATACCTATAACGCAAATAAACTCCAGATTCAGCAATATTCAGCCAAAAGGCTCAATTCTCACTCTATAAATATTATTTTCTATGTATAATGTAGAGCATCTAGGTTGTAAAAATAGTGTGGCGTGCTCTATTAGTAGCAAGCATCACCATTGAGTAATGATTCAATTTGAGGCTTTCTTAGGTGACGGAGGCAACAGGAAAAACAATAGTTTATCATTGGCTCAAACTGCGTTGTTCTTATAAAACAAGGACTTTACTTTATTAGACGATTATTAAGGCCAAAATGGCCAAATACCACCAATTTTTGAATTTTTTTTGGTAAAAAAACACTGTTTTGGAACTATATAGGAAAATACCACTTTTTATGGTACTCGAGTTTCTTAAACTCGAGTGCCTAGAAGTTTGGCCACTGTGGCACGGCTGAGGTGGAAATTGGGCAATTAAAAAAAATTATGTGGTACTCAAGCATGGTAAACTCAAGTACAATGCAACACAATACTCGAGTATAGCATGCTCGAGTACCATTTTATAATAAAATGCTTTTTTTTTTTTTTTTTAATTTCTAAGGTGCTCGAGCTCACCAACCTCGAGTACCTTGTAATTTTTTTTTTGAATTATCGACAAATAAACATAAACATAAAATGGTGTTTATTTTATTTATAGAGTACTCAAGCTCACCATGCTCGAGTACCTAGTAAATTTTTTTTTTTTTTGGGATTAATGACAAATAAACATAAACATAAAAATAAGTAGCTTTTTTACATTTTTATTTATTTAAATAGAATAATTGTAAAATATAGAGATTTTAATTTCAAAATATGAATTTAATTTCTACATTAAGTAAAACTGTTCACTATTTTCTCACAAAAATTGTTCACTGTTTTTTGCATAAACTATTTCTAACATATTGCATAAAATTATTTCTTGTTCAACATTATTTAAAAAATTGTTCACTCTCTTTTCTGCGTAAATTAGTTTATGTTCACTATTTAAAAAAACATTCACTATTTTCTCATAAAACACCTAGTGAAATCGTTTTTTCTAAATCTAAACCCCAAATCTGAATGTTTTTTCATGTTTGAATTTCACAATAATCTTATTTATTTTTCTGCATTGATAAAATCTATTTCAGCATTAATAAAATTTCTACTTTGCCCATCATGTTTACTGTATATTCGAATCTGCTTACTGCATTCATAAAATTTGTTTTCTGCATTAAGAAGAACTGTTCATTGTTTTCTCATAAAAATTGTTCATTGGTTTTTGCATAAACTATTTCTAGTATTTTGCATAAACTTATTTTCTATTAAGCATTATTTAAAAAATTGTTCACTCTCTTTTCTGCGTAAATTATTTTTTGTTCACTATTTAAAAAATCGTTCACTGTTTTCTCATAAAACACCCAGTGAAATAATTTTTTCTAAATTTAAATGCCAAATCTGAATGCTTTTTCATATTTGAATTTCACAATAATTGAATCTATTTTTCTGCATTGATAAAATCTGTTTCTACATTAATAAAATTTGCACTCTGTACATCATGTTCGCAGTATATTCGAATCTGCTTACTACATTCATAAAATCAGTTTTTTGCATTAAGTAAAACTGTTTACTATTTTCTCATAAAAATTTTTCACTGTTTTCTGCATAAACTATTTCTAGCATTCTGCATAAAATTATTTTATGTTCAGCATTATTTAAAAAATTGTTCACTCTCTTTTCTGTGTAAATTATTTTCTGTTCACTATTTAAAAAATTATTCCCTGTTTCTCATAAAAAAAAACCTAGTGAAATCTTGTTTTCTAATTTTAAAAGCCAGATCTGAATGTTTTTTCATGTTTAAATTTCAAAATGAACAAATTTGATTTCCTGCATGGTAAACTAGAGTACAATGCAACACAATACTTGAGTATACCAGGCTCGAGTACCATTTTATAATAAAATGCGTTTTTTTTTTCTTCTAAGGTACTCAAACTCAACAACCTCAAGTACCTTGTAATTTATTTATTTATTTATTTTTTGGGATTATCGACAAATAAACATAAACATAAAATGGTGTTTATTTTATTTACAGAGTACTCGAGCTCACCAAGCTCGAGTACCTAGTATGTTTTTTTTTTTTTTTTGGGATTATTGACAAATAAACATAAACATAAAAATAAGTAGCTTTTTTACGTTTTTATTTATTTAAATAGAAGCATTGTAAAATATAGAGATTTTAATTTCAAAATATGAATTTATTTTATACATTAAGTAAAACTGTTCACTGTTTTCTACATAAACTATTTCTAGCATTTTGCATAAAATTATTTCCTGTTCAACGTTATTTAAAAAATTGTTCACTCTCTTTTCTGCGTAAATTATTTTCTGTTCACTATTTAAAAAAACATTCACTGTTTTTTCATAAAACACCTAGTGAAATTGTTTTTTTCTAAATCTAAACGCCAAATCTGAATGTTTTTCATGTTTGAATTTCACAATAATCGAATCTATTTTTCTGCATTGATAAAATCTATTTCTACATTAATAAAATTTGCACTCTGCCCCATCATGTTTATTATATATTCGAATTTGCTTACTGCATTCATAAAATCTGTTTTTTGCATTAAGTAGAATTGTTAACTGTTTTTTGCATAAACTATTTCTAGCATTCTGCATAAAATTATTTTCTATTCAGCATTATTTAAAAAATTGTTCACTCTCTCTTTTCTGTGTAAATTATTTTCTGTTCACTATTTAAAAAATCATTCACTGTTTTCTCATAAAACACCAGTGAAATCATTTTTTTCTAAATCTAAACACCAAATCCGAATGCTTTTTCATGTTTGAATTTCACAATAATCAAATCTATTTTTCCGCATTGATAAAATCTGTTTCTACATTAATAAAATTTGCTCTCTGCACATCATGTTTACTGTATATTCAAATATGCTTACTACATTCATAAAATCTTTTTTTTTTTTTTTTGCAGTAATTAAAATTGTTCACTATTTTCTCATAAAAATTGTTCATTGTTTTCTGCATAAACTGCTTTTAGTATTGGCGCGTTTATTGCACTTAATTTTTTTTTAATGTTTTTTTAAATATGTAACCATATGAATAATGGACAAACTCCATGAAAGAAAAATGAATGGTTCGTATAAATCACCTAATGGTAAATGCCTCGAATAATTCGAATTTGTAAAAAAGTTCGAATTAGTTGAATGTAGAAATTTGGGAAAAATCGATGGAAAATCAATGAACGTACCAAATCGTGAAGGTGTACATAAGATGTACAGATAGTCTAGACTTGTTGAGAAATTTGACTTCATTGAAAGTACAAAATAATGAAAATTCAATGGAAAAGTATGTACGTTAGATGTACAAATCGTATGAATTTGTTTAAAATTTGAATTCATTGAATGTACAAAACCGTGAAAACTCAAGGAAAAATAGTGTACATTAGATGTATAGATAGTACGAATTTGTTGAAAAATTTGAATTTGTTGAGTTTGTAAAATCGTGAAAATTCAAATGAAAATTGAAGAACATACCAAATTGAGTAAACTCAATGGAAAATTAATTACATTAGATGTACAGATCGTCCAAATTTGTTTCCAAATTTGAAGTCGTCAAATGTACAAAATTGTGAAAATTAAATTTAAAACTGTGTACTAATGTACTAATCATTCTGATTTGATGAAAATTTCAAAATTGTTGAATGAACAAAATCGTGTAAACTCAATGGAAAATCAAAGAATGTACCAAATCGTTGAGTAGCACATGCAGCACTGCGAACATCAATGTAGCAATAGTGGACAGCTCACCCCCAAAATTGATGCATAAACTTTCCAGGGATGCTCTGCATCCTTGAAAACGGTGCATCTCAAAGGGTTGCATATCTGTGTATTCACGTGAGTGTGGATGGGTACTTCTGGTCAAGGCTCAATAGTGTCGAGCTGTTAAGCAGCACATGTAGAACTATTTACTATCTTTGGTCATTTTCAAGGATGCTAGTCGAAACGCTCTTCCCATAATCTGTGACTACTAGTTAGATTTGATTATTGTGAAATTCAAACATGAAAAAGCATTCGGATTTGGCATTTAGATTTAGAAAAAACGATTTCACTAGGTATTTTATGAGAAAACAGGGAATAATTTTTTAAATAGTGAACAAAAAATAATTTACGCAGAAAAGGGAGTGAAATTTTTTTTAAATAATGCTGAACAAAAAATGATTTTATACAGAATGCTAGAAATAGTTTATACAAAAAACAATGAACAATTTTTATGAGAAAACAGTGAACAGTTTTACTTAATGCAAAAAAAAAAAAAAAAAAAAAAAATATGAATGTAGTAAGTAGATTCGAATATATAGTAAACATGATGGGCAATGTGCAAATTTTATTAATGTAGAAACAGATTTTATCAATGCAGAAAAATAGATTCGATTATTGTGAAATTCAAACATGAAAAAACATTTAGATTTAGAAAAAACAATTTCGCTAGGTGTTTTATGAGAAAACAGTGAACGATTTTTTAAATAGTGAACAGAAAATAATTTACGCAGAAAAGAGAGTGGACAATTTTTTAAATAATGTTGAACAGAAAATAATTTTATGCAAAATGCTAGAAATAGTTTATGCAGAAAATAGTGAACAATTTTTGTGAGAAAACAGTGAACAGTTTTACTTGATGTAGAAATTAAATTCATATTTTATGTTTATGTTTATTTGTTGATAATCCCAAAAAAAAAAAAAAAAAAAAAATTTACAAGGTACTCGAGGTTGGTGAGCTTGAGTACCTTAGAAATTAAAAAAAAAAAAAAAAAAAGCATTTTATTATAAAATGGTACTTGAGCTTGGTATACTCGAGTATTGTGTTGCATTGTACTCGAGTTTACCATACTCAAGTACCACATAATTTTTTTTAATTGTCCAATTTCCACCTCAGCCGTGCCACGGTGGCAAAACTTCTAGGAACTCAAGTACCATAAAAAGTGGTATTTCCCTATATAGTTCTGAAATAATGTTTTTTTACAAAATATTTCAGAAATTGGTGGTATTTGGCCATTTTGGCCCGATTATTAATCAGTCAATAGTACAAGTTATTACTTTATTGGTCGTTATTAGGACCTTATCAAAGTCTACCTCATGCAACAAATGCACTGATAGCTGTAAAGTTGTAAACACAAAGACCAATGTGCATTGTTGAGTCTTTCTGTCTGCTTTTAAAAAGTCCAGCATATACGAAGTTCACCAAACTAAACGATCTTCTCAGAAATAGTGGTGCTATAGGTTTCCATAGGATGCTTTTGCAACTCACTTGGGCTGGTGTGATATTATCAAACATGGCAGCCGCAGCAAAAGCAACAGCAATAGCATTTCCATCAGCCCTGCCTAACTGCCCCGACAAATGTGGAGAAATACAAATTCCATATCCATTTGGCTTAACTGAAGGTTGTTACCTGAAAGGAATTACAAGTTTTTTCATCAATTGTACACCCAATTCGAAAGGAGAACCTCTGCCACTAACTGGAAATGTCATTGTTACAAACATTTCCATTATCCAAGGCCGAATTGACATCTTGATGTATAACACCATTGACTGTTACAATGAGTTGGGTACGCGTTTAAGTTACAAGTGGGAGTGGCAGCGAAGGCTCTATAACCTAATTTTCACAATTTTTGAGACTCAAAACACGTTCGTGGCCGTTGGCTGTGACACTTACGCATACCTTAATGGGTTTCAAAATGATCAACCCTTCTCCATCGGCTGCCTATCTAGATGTCAAAACATAAGCAATGTAGTCAATGGGAAATTCTCTAGAATTGGGTGTTGCCAGATACAGATTCCTGGAGGATTGAAAAATATTACTTTGGAAGCATATAGCTTTAAGAAACAGAGTTTTGTCTTTGATTTCAATCCATGCAGCTATGCCTTTATTATCAGAGAAGACGAGTTCAAATTCTCCTCAGTTTATCTTACCACTCTGCGAAATAATAAAACCCTTCCGATGGTTCTTGATTGGACAATTGGCAGTGAGAAGTGCGATCTTGCTTGGAACAAATCAAGTTACATATGCGGAGAGAATATGTTGAAAATAAGGAGTGTACTCAGTACCAGAGCAAGCATAGAAATACAATTGAAGGAAGAAGCAGTGATCAAGCCATCAAAGCAGAGATAGAGTGGGCTAGCAAAGAGTTGATGGACCTGATTTAAGCAGTCCCTTACAATGAACAATTCATCCACTCATTTGAAGAAGCTATGCCACGTGGTCAAATAGATAGGATTTTCTTATATCAGTTTTTTTCTCCAAAACTGGGAGTTAGTTATTTTCCTTTAGCTTGCTTAGATCATGTATACATAGGAGTAGTTATGTATTCTTTCATTCATTGGATTCATTTTTTCATCAATCAATAAAATCAAAGTTCTATTTAGAGAGAGAGAGAGTTTTAGAAATTTACACGGTATCAGAGCTCAGAGAAGGACAACAATGGCGTCTACTGAGACTAACAATCCCTCTGATCCTCTAAATACTTAACCTACACAGTCAGGCACCAATTCCAGCAATGAATCCAATACTCCTAATCCTTACTTTCTTTGTTCTAGTGAAAATCTAGGCAACATTCTAGTTACTCAACCTCTACTTGGGATGAGGAATTACCATTCTTAGTCTAGAGCAATGGTTTTTGCCCTCACTGCAAAGAAGAAGATTGGCTTTGTGAATGGAAAGATTCCAATGCCAGATCTTGAATCACCTTTGTATGAAGAAGATTGGTAGAGATCCAACACCATGGTTCTTTCTTGGTTGATCAACTCCATGCACATAGATGTTTCTAGTAGCATCATGTACTATGAAACAGCAAGGGAAATGTGGATCGAATTGAAGAACTTGTTTTCTCAAGGGAATGGACCAAAGATCTACAACTTGCAGAGAGAGATTTCACACATCTGTCAAAATCATATGACTGTGACAGAATATTTCACCAAATTCAAGCGCTTATGGGATCAATTGCATAATTTTGAACTTTTTCTAGAGTGTTCTTATGGAGCAATGAAGATTTTGAGTGCCTCACATGACAAAGCTTATGTTATGAGGTTTCTAATGTGATTGAATGAAAATTTTGAAACTCTTCATAGCCAAATTCTCATGTCTGATCCATTTCCATCAACGAGCAAAGTTTATTCTCTAGTTCTTCAAGAAGAATCACACAAAAGCATTGGTCATGGAGGATCTTGTTCAACTTAGCCTGATGTAGTAGCAATGTATGCTAATTCAAAGAGCAGCTCTGGAAATTCTAATTAGAACAAAGGGAGTGGCAAGAAAGAAAGGCCATTTTGCACTCACTACAACATGCTTGGGCACACCATTGAGAAGTGCTACAAGTTACATGGCTATCCACTTGGCTATAAGCCAAAGGGAAGAGGCAATGCCAATGCAAATTAGGTTTCCTCTAATCTAAGCAATAGAGTTGAGAATCCCTTAGTTGCAAGCAATCAATGTCCTATCTCTAAGGCACAATTTGAGCAGCTGTTGGCTTATCTTACCATTGGAACTAGAGCTAGTGATGCACATCATGCAGCTACTGTAAGGACTTCCAGTTTGGCTGGTGTGGAAGGAGTTCCTGGTAATGTTCTTGATGTGATTTCCTCACAACCACAAACCAATCTCTCATCTTGCTCCATTCTCATGTCAGGTATTCATTACAAAATACCTTTCATTCCAACCTTAAAACACCCTATTTTTTTTCTACAAAAACCATCAATAGAGAAGCTATTAGGGAATCTGATTGGGTCATAGATACATGAGCAATAGACCATATTATACATTCGGTATCTTGTTTCACCTCTATCACTACCACTCTAAACACACATGTCAATCTTCCAAATGGTGAAACTGCTTTAGTAACACATATAGGAACTGTTAAAATTTTAGAAAGCCTTGTTCTCCATAATGTTCTATGTGTTCATTTAGTTTCAATCTTGTCTCTGTCAGTCAATTAGCAAAATTTATCCTTTGTTGTCTCATATTTTTTGGGAATCTATGCTTTATCCAGGACCTTGCTCTCTAGAGCACCATTGGTTTGGGTAAGGAGATCAATGGTCTTTACCTGCTGCAAAAGGGAGACTCAACTTCAACCTCAAATTGTTTTTCTGCAGCTGTTTTTGTTTCTGTTAATAATGTTTAGCCGCATATATGGCATGCTAGATTAGGGCACTTATCAGATGCTAAATTGGCTTTGATGAATAACAACAATGTACCTCTTATCAATTCTAATGAAAAAATCCATTATGAAATCTGTCCTTTAACCAAATAGAAAAGGTTGCCTTTCAATACAAGTTCACATATTTCAAATGAATGTTTTGATTTAATTCATTGTGATTTGTGGGGGCCTTTTTCTATTTCCACTATTGCTGGTTGCATTTTTTTTTTTTTTTTTTAATTATTGTAGATGATTGTTCAATGTGTACTTGGGTTTATTTGTTGAAACACAAGTCACAAACATAATTTATCTTAGAACAATTTTGTACAATGGTTGTAACACAATTTGCAAGAAACATGAAATGCATTAGAATAGATAATGGTAATGAGTTTATTATGAAAAGTTTCTTTGCTCAAAGGGGCATCTTGCATCAACTCAGTTGTGTTGAAACTCCACAACAAAATGTTGTTTTGGAAAGAAAGCATCAACATATCTTGAATGTTGCAAAAGCTCTCAAGTTTCAATCTAATCTGCCCTTGCATCTTTGGGGATATTACATTCTCACTGTTGTGTATTTGATCAACATAATTCCAACTTCAACTTTTAGTCATAAAACTCTTTTGAAGTTCTTTTTGGTCACCTTCCAACTTACACTCACTTAAAAGTGTTTGGATGCCTCTGCTATTCCTCAACTCTTTCTCATAATAGGTATAAATTTGCGCAAAGAAATATGTCTTTCAAGGATACCCTTTCGGAGTTAAAGGTTACAAAGTCCTTGACTTGTTCACCAATACTGTTTTTATTTCCAAAGATGATATGTTTCATGAAAACATTTTTCCTTTTATCAGTAATAAATCTAATTTTACTCATCCTTTCACTTTTGTTTTTGAGGTTGATGCTAACTCACCTAATGATAGTATGGTAGACACATTTGTTACTCCTATAAGAATTCTAGAAGTTCCTATTCATTCTTACGGTCCTCATGATTCATCATCAGATACTCCTACATTACCTTCACCCTCATTAGATGCTAACAGACTTGATTCTATGTCCATTGAGTCCAATCTTATCCTTGATACTACCATGTCTCCAACCACATCTCAACTTCTCCCTCCTTTACCTATTACTGCATTACCACACACCAGAAAATCTACCAAGGCTCACAAAGCACTTGCTTATTTGCAAGACTATGCTTGCAATTCAGCTACTGCAACTCATAGTCCAGGTTCACCTTATGATATTGCAAACTCCTGGACATATTCTCATATAAATCCTCCATATTAGTCTTATATTATGGCTGTTAGTGCTTGTCATCAAGAACCTAAAATCTTCTTTCAAGCTATTAAGGATCCTATTTGGAGAGAAACCATGGATAAGGAGATTCAGGCCCTAGAAAAGACTGGCACTTGGATCCTTACTCCTCTCCCTGTTGGTAAGAAACCCATTGGTTGTAAATGGGTGCACAAGGTGAAACTAAAGCCTAATGGTACAGTAGAAAGGTATAAGGCAAGGTTGGTAGCAAAGGGTTACACACTGTTAAGGTACAAATTTTCGGGCCCTAATCTCATTAGCCCACTCACTAAAAAATACCCACACAAGCCCATAAACTATTTTGGGCTCACATAAATATTTCCTACATACTTCCCACATATTATCCAAATATTCTCTATATTATTACCCAACTTGGGCTCCCACAAATATTTCCTATATAAGCCCCATAAATTATCTTGGGCCCTTTCACAAAGATTACCCATTATATCCCACATATTATCCAACTTGGGTTTTCACAAAAATACTTATCACATTACTACCAAAATTGGGCCACAAAATTATACTATCTTCACAAAAAGACCCAAACTCATTTACCTTGTGGGCAAAACCCAAACAGCCCAACAAAACCCTCTTACAAAGCCCGTTGCTACACGACACCTCTAAAAAAACACAATGTTTCAAGTTCACCTTAAACTCGCTTGAAACTTAGTCGACCCAACTCATCAAAATTTCAAAGGTTTGCCTAAAATTCGTTTGAAACTTGGTCAATTCAACTCATTAGAATTTCAAATAGAGAATTTTGCTTAAAATTCACTTGACCAAATTACATGGAATTTCCTTTCCCTCACCTTCATGATTGGATTCTTGTCCAATCCAATTTCTAATATTACAACTTACTTATATTTTAGAAATATACAACAACCCCCCCAATAGGTTATAATATTTATGTCCAGTCTTTAACACACACTATTGTGCATGAAAGAAGGTTTAACTCTCTTAGTATAATCATTTCAAAGTTCCAAGACCATTAATGGTGCATTATACTTAAACAAAAACTCTTATGCTCTAGAAATATTGTTCTTAGCTCAAGAAGTTCTTCACTTGCTAGCATGTAATGGCCAGGTGCTATTGCCTGGCTAAGTGAATATATACAAGAGAAAACTCTTTTACTTTTGCTTGAATCAACACCACTCCTAAGTTCACATTTATGTCTTTGTTACACAGACATTTGCTTGTGTGAACCATTAAGGTGTGAGAGATGGATGGGGCATGGTCTTAGTTATGAATTTATAGTAATAGAGAAAGTAAGGGGCCCTAATCATCTCTCTCTCTTCTTATCATATGGTATCCTTATCTCTATTCTTATTGGTGAAAATGAAGTACAAGATTTTCATATGAATATCTATCCAGTCGGCAATCTTCCCCCCACCACTTTTGCTTGATACTTTCTTTTATCCTTTTTGTGGGTGTTAGGTTCTACGTACTTAGGAACTTATGTATTAGAACTCTAATTTGTAAACCATGATCAAAACAGGTTTTTAGTCTTGTTCAGACTTGCTCAAAGTATAAGTCTTTTGTGTAAAGTTGGAATCAAGCTGTTGCAGAATTTAGTGTGCAATTTGGTCTGGCTTGATCAATCGAGAATTAGACTCGATCGATTGAAAGTTTTGTCCCTTCTTGATCATCATAATCTATTGTAGCCTTTTGAAGTCAGTTTACTGTGTTTCTCCCCATTCAAAGTTTTGCCCCTTCTTGAGTAGTTTGGCGAAGGTGGAAGTAATCAACACTAATCTGGGGATGAATCTTCGGATGTACGAGACCTTCCCCAAGAAACTCTTCAATTCCTTCACTATGGTTGGCGGTTTCATGGTTGCTATGGCAGTAGCTTTGGCCGGGTCGACATTTATCCCTCTACTATGAACCAAGAAACCCAAGAATTTCCTAGAGGATACCCTAAATGCACACTTGAGGGGATTCATCCTTAGTTTGAAGGCCCTATATCCTTCAAATACTCTTCTCAATACTTTGACATGCTCTTTTTGTTGCCTTGACTTCACGACTATGTCATCCACATAGTCCTCTAGTTCTTGGTGCATCATGTCATGGAATATGGTCGTCATCGTCTGTTGATAAGTTGCGCTTGCGTTCTTTAACCCAAAAGGCATTACGGTATAGTAGAAATTGCCTATGGGTGTTCAGAAGGTAGTTTTCTCCGTATCTCTTGGTGCCATCCTGATTTGATTGTACCCATTGAATTTGTTCATGAATGAAAACATGGCATTTCCTGCCGCAGAATTTATCAGCACATCCATGTTTGGGAGTGGGAATTCGTCCTTTGGGCAAGCTCTGTTGAGATTTTTGAAGTCTATGCGACACCTTATCTGCCCATTCTTCTTCTTTACTGGCATTATGTTAGACAACCATTGCGGGTGTTGGATGGGTTTAATAAGGCTTGAGGCCAACAATTTTTGCACCTCCTTAACTATCTATTCCTCTATTTCAGTGTGGAAAACCTTGGCAGGTTGGGCTACTGGCTTGGCCTTGGGGTCCACATTCAATGTGTGCATCATTGGCCTAGGATCCAATCCTGACATTTCACTATAATCCCATGTGAAGACATCTTTGAACTCTTTTAGCAACAATATCAGTTTTGATTTCTCCTTTTCTAAAAATCTTGAACTAATTGAGATGGATCTCGATTCCTGTGGGTCGGACCCCAGATTAACTTCCTCCAATTTTTCTTCTGCCATAACTTCCTCATCTTTCTCCCCATTACTTTCCTCCTTCAATCTTTCTTGAGCCACACAGCACACCAGACTTTTGTGCTGCCACTCTTGTCTAGGGCCCACCTACATATCACATGTGGGCCTCGCGTACCTTCATAATTTGTATACAATCCTACCATCAGGGCTTTAAACCCTGACACATTGTGGTGTGTCATCCGACTCCACAGCGGGTGCTTCCTTCCTTTTCTTCTTCTGCGATAGCAATTCCCTTAGATCAAGTTCTGGATCACTTTGGATGTCCTCCCATCTAGGTACTTCGTGGTTTTGATACTGATCTCTCCCCAGATGGTGCCCATTAGTTGTAGAACATTGTTTCTACTAGATGAGCTTCTACCCGCTCAAATGGCGATGGGTTTGCTGCTATGCGTATCATTCTACCATTCGTCTTTCCCTTCACAAACTAATGATAGGTGGACAAGACTAATCGATGCTTATGTAACCATGGTCTTCCTAGAAGTACGTGGTACAAGACTTCCATTTTTACCGCATGGAAGTAGGCTAAGAAGGCTATTAGGCCCATCTTCAGCCATACCTGGATATGGCTAGCAATGTATTCACCTCTTCCCTTGAATCCTGTCACTTCCATTGGGCATCCTTGAATCTTCATTTTCGAAATTCTTGTTGCTTGGAGAGTTCTTAGTGGGATAAGATTTATGGAAGTGCCCGTGTCCACCAAGGCTCTTTTGATAGGGATTTACTTTATAGATGCTGCTAAGTAAAAGGGCCTCCTATGGTCTGAATACCCCACCTCCATATCCTCATCACTAAAAATGATCTCACTTGACTCTTGCAGGAGTGCTCTATCACCTGCAACCTCAGCTGCTAGACATTCTATACCTGCCCCAAAGGCAATGCTCACCAGGGCTTCTGTAGCTATCATTCATTCTTTCACTGTGAGCCCCAATTAGTCATATGAATTCTTGAACTTTGAACTTTTTTGTAGGGTGGTAATTGCTGCGGTAGGTAGGGCTGGACTCTTTTCTTCGTCCTCCCCTAGATCCGCACAAATCACGACTGCTGCTACACCCTTCCCTTTGTGGTTTGGGAGTCAATTTCTTTGAACTTCTGGCTAGGACAAATCTAGGGTCCCTTCTTTGATTCTGTGGTGCACCAATCTGCGGAGCACCCAACATTCTACAGTAGGATGTTGCATGTAATTGTGTAGGCAGTAGAAGCATGGGTCCCTTTGCTTTTCCTCAGTGGGCTCTCTGGAAACTTGGTTAGGCTTAAAGACTTCGTCTGCTATCCACTTGTCCAGGAGCACATCTAGCTCCTCTGGGGTGCATGGTAGCGGTGGAGGGGTATCATATTCCCATCCGTCAGCTTTCCTCTTCCTTTCGCCAGTGGATACCGCCATAGCCTGTAGAGCGCTTCTTTCATTTGAGCTTGGCCTCACCGATTAGGCAGTCTTTCGGGCCTTTTGCAATAGTTGTGCAAACTGGCAGATTTCCAAGTTTTCCAGGACAGCTCTATACTCCCTGATCATATTTGTCATACACATTTCGACCATTGTCTTTTCTTTGCAATGATCATAGCAATCAAGTGCTACGTCTCTAAATCTTTTGATATATTCCATTAAATCCTCACCATTCCTTTGCTTGGTTTCTTGCAAGGTTGCAAGCGTTACTGTTTCCTTTCCATGGAAGTATTTAGTGCAAAATACATCCACCATGTCATTCCAAGTTGGGATTGATCCTAGCTTTAGACCAATGTGCCAAGTATACGCACCATCACATAGTGATTTAGAAAATTCTTGAAGACACAAGTTCTCGTCTGCAGCATAAGGGCCAAGAGTATCAATAAACTTGCTTACGTGTTTGACAACAGTTCCCTTCCTGCCATCGTACTGCGCAAAGAATCGTGGTTCATATCTCTCTGAGTAGGGTTTGTTGAGTATCCTTAATGGGTAAGGAGGTCTTCGTGCATAAAATCTCTCCTTAGGTGCTTTGGCCCTCTCCTATTCCAAGATAGCTGCTACTTCAGCCATAGTGATAAAGCGTTGTTCCGCATTCTGTGGAGCACCTCCAACTGGTGTCTCCTCTTTGTTTGCCATATGCTACGGGACATGCTGGCTCCCTTTTTCCTTTGTCTTGTTTGTTTTCAGCTGATGGATTTCTTCCATCATTTACTACTGTGAATTTTGCAATGACTACAACACCTCAATGAAAACATTGTCATTGGGGATCCTCGATTGTGGTTGGGGTACAACCCTCGCTCTGTTAACACCTTCCGTCTGGTTAAGCTGCTGTTAGTAAGGCGCAGTTGGCCTAGATTCTGCCTGTGAGGGCACGACACTCATGTTTCCTGTCATTCTAGATTTTAGGGGCATTTGTTTGCGAGGGCTTCTATCTTCTGTCCTTATCTGTTTCCCAACTCCCCAGTGAAGTTGCCAATTTAAATGTGGTGGGCCTTTTGTGATTTTGGGCTGGATTGCCTCCTGCTAACTGGGCCCAAGTGTTCTAGATAAGAGAGTTGGGACTGGCCTAGTTGCAACTCACCCTGGTCTAACTTGTGCACAAACTATGCCTCCATTGTCGAAACTTCTAGTCACATGCCCATGGCAAGCGAAGTTGCTACAAAAAAGTTATGGTAGATAAACGCAATAAAACAATGATAAAAGAAATACGTTATTGTTAGGCAAAATAAGTAAGAGATCCTTAATTAAAATGGGGAAAAAGAACACATATTAGGTGAAATTGCAAAGACAAGAGAAGAAACAATAGCAATAAATGGTAGAATCAAATAAAGGAAAGATCAGTTTGTCGTGTTTAATTGTATTATGGGGCTAAGGCCAAGGAAAGGGCCACTTCCTCAACGTGGGTAACCTCACAGGATGATCCTATCGTAGAAATTACCCACTTTAAGGAAACGGGCTTGAATGGCTTGTGCATAAACGAGTTCTTTATCCTCAAAAGAAGGTAGGCTTTTAGAGGGAGAGAAGTGATTAGCCTATTTAGTGCATGCCTGCCATTCTACACTCTCTATTTCTTTTCTTTATCTTTTCTCTCCGTTTTGTTACTTTGATTCTTTTCCCCACTCTTTTCTTTCTTCCTTAAGGCTTGCTCTTGTAGTGATGTGGTGATGGTGGTGTTATGATTCTTTTCTAGAAGTTACTATCGTTATGATGATGTTACTGTGCACAACAAGGACCCTTTATATACTGTCTGCCGTGACTGGTTTTTTACCATTTTAACTTTTAACCACTTTTGTCTGGTTTTGGGTGTTCCTGCCAACCATCCACTGGTTTGTCAGCTGTCCAGTCACCACCACTTACCTGTGCTGGTGTGCCATTCCCCATTACCAGACAAAGAAGATTGCTTTGTTTGCTTGCTCACCGTGGCATCCTTATCCACCACAGTGTGGGAATTCTCTCTTGATATCCCTTATTACATGCACTTAGCAGTTCCAACTCATCTTTCCTTCTTTCGGGTGGTATGTCATCCCAGTAGGACATCACCCCGAAAAGAATATGAGTGGGAACCCCAGAATAGGTTTTCCCTTCTCCCTATCACGAGACCATACCCTTTCTTACCTCTGACCCATGACCCACCACTCCTGTATTGGCTAGGTATAGGTTGCTAGTGCCTGGGCCTTGCGCGTGCTTCACTTCCTATGTATGCCAAAAAGCTTGTCTGCTGCTCATACATTTGTCGTGGTCTGGAGGCTCGTCTATGCATTCTGTCATTCATCCTTGACCTCTTATGGTGTGAACCATTTTTCTAATTGTTTATTCTTTATTGGCTCGCTCCTTCAAGGGCTGGGCCTTGCTTGATTGTGGACTTTCTCCCTTTTAGCCCATTCTTTGCTTCTTTTGCAGTCTTGCTGCCACTCCTGCCATATCACTCTATCATTCTTGCCGTGGCGTCATTTAACCCATGCTTGTTGGGCCTCTTTAGGCCTGCTGCTTATTTTTCTCTCAATGACTCAACATGGTCATTGGTTTTATACTCATGCTACTTTGGGCTTTTCTTGACCCACTACATTGCTTGTGGGCTCTTTTGTCCTATTTCTTTCTTCTTGAGCATCCTTGGACCATTTGCTTTCCTTGGGCATCCTCGGCCCATTTTCTAAGTCTGCATACCCATGGGCTTTTACTAACTCTTTAGGCTTCCCTGACCCAATTACCTTATCCTTCATCCTTGGGACTTATGGGCTTTCCATCAACCCCTTACTTTACTACTTCATTACTTCGGGCCTGCTGTGGCCCATTCTCAATTTTCTACATCATATAATGGCCATGGGTTTACTATCTCTCTCTCCAGGCTCTTTTAGACCCCTTTTTTTTCCTCAAGGCCCACTTATGTATTTTATGGGCCTATGAACCATTGTTCCTGTTATTTAGACTTAATGGTTTTTCTAACCATCCACTAACTCTTCCCTACCCATATTGTTGGGCTTCTTACTGCTATTAGGCTTCCAAAATGAGCATCAACAACCATTCATTGGGAAAGATTGATGTCTATGTAAAAAAGACTAAGTACTTGGTTAGTGCAACTAGTCACTCTTTCAATGTTAATGTTGACACTGGTTGTTCTACTAGTACAACTGCTGAGGATGATAGCATCAGAGATCAAGTATTGAAACTTGTGGAAGATGGGAGATAATTACTTAGTCCTTAGTAATATATTGGAGTAATTATGGGACAGGTTGTATGTTAAGGCTTGTCTTGTGAGTTGAAGTCTAGTAATTTGCATTTGCCTTATGAGTTGTGTTTTGACTGAATGTAGTAATTATGGGATAGGTTGTATGTTAAGGCTTGTTATATATATATATATATATATATATGTATATGTATTAATGGTGGAAATATAGGAGTCCTAATAAAGTCTTTTGTATTGTCTTCTTAAAAAAAAAAAAAAGAGTCTTTTGTGTTGATTTTTAAATGGTTATTCTCATTTGGTTTAGCATAGCTCTCATTTATCCATTTCTTTTTCTTTGTTGTGCCTTTGTAATTTCCCATATTTTTGTTCCTTCCTTTTTCACCCACATTAGAATTATTGATATATATCTCTTGATAAGCAAGAATCAATTGCACTTTTGTATGGCATTATTTTTGGGGTTTCTCTATTATTTAAGAACCTTCCATTCTTTCCTATTTTCATTTGGATGTAAGAGACATGACAAATAAGAAATCTAGAAGTTAATTCACATACTTCCTCTACAATGCTATAGCTACAATATATTTTACAACCTTTTTATAAACTATTGTTGTAATAAATTTTTATTGGTTCTCATCTAGGCTCACCACTATCAACACTTTTTCACTTACTAATAATCACTCACCACATTAATAATTTGTAAAACTTTTTGTAAAATAGTTTGTATTTCTAGCATTTTTCATATCATAAATAATGAATTTCTAGGGGTGAGAGAGAGAGAGAGAGAGAGAGAGAGAGAGAGAGAGAGAGAGAGAGATAGGGGTAGAAGAAGAAGCAGAAGATGATTGGAAAATCTAGAAAGAGATTAGGGACAAAGAAGCTAATGTTTTTCTCCTAAACAATTGGGCTCATGACTCACAACATTACCAAATCACATGGTGACTCATGGCCCATATCTATCTACATATGAATTATATGATTAATTTAAGCTCAAGTTTTTTCTCGTCACGAAATTAAGAATAAATTCTCACTTCATATTTTTCATTGCTTCATGATGTACTCTGCTAATATTTACACAAAATGGACCTTGAAAGATACTTGTGTAGAGAGGGAAAATTCCCGACCTATAATAAGTTGACACATCATACTACTAAGTCCACATAGTACGACCAATTACAGAGCACCACATACTGCTACTAGGTTTTGCAATCACTATTCAGAAACCAACATAAATTTGTCAAATGTCGTTGAAATAAAGACATAAAAAGTATGCAAAAACCAATCACACATCGGCGCATGTAAGCATTGACATAAGCAGCCTAGCATGTGTAAGCAATGACATAGGCAGTCCAATTGGGTGCTGACATATGTCACCTTGAAAATCAAAACATTTTGGCCAATCAAAATATGCCACATGTCTTGGAGAAAAAGTCTTAAAGCTCCTCCAATCAGACTGTGACACATGTCACCAATCAGACTTCGCCAAGTCTCGCTTACCAAACCCCAAACTCCTATAAATAGAAGCCTTCCTAAGGCATTTCTACACCAAGACATCCAAAGCACATGCATCATCAAAGAAGATTTAGAAGCACTCAGAAGTGCAGAAGCTATGTAGGAATTGAGCCTTAAAGCCTTCAAGAACTTCAAGAACTTCAACCTCAAAATGGAAGAACATTCGAAGCAGAACCATCCAAACTACCTTCGTAGATCTTAAAGTTTGCTGGAATCAAGCTCGAAAGCCTCCAGAAACTTTAAGAAATTGTAAATTAGTGAAGCTCTACAGATTCAAGCCTCAAAAACCCTGAAGAACTTCCACCACAAAACCTTCGAAGATGAAGAACACGCGAAGAACATGAAGAAACATACGAAGAACACGAGAGATTCATTGTAATTTTGTTTCAAGGGTCTTCGATCCATCTTTCAGCCAAATTGAAGGATATTTGGTGTTCGAGTCAAAATCACATTATTGCAATTCCAATCAACAAGTCTTTCAAGGAGATCGAATAAAAGGATTACTCTTTTGTAATTTTACAGAATTGTACCAAATATTCATCAATACAAATCCATATTTATGAAACTATTTTACTTTTTTGATTTATTTCAAACTCAAAATTTAGTCATCCACAACTTGTTCAATTAAAGGTTATTCTCATCACTTGGGCTTATTAAAATGACAAATCTGATACATATATTTTGAAGACCCACACACGCTTTTTTATTATATATACACATATATATACACACATTTTTTATTTGATAAGTTATATATATATACACACACACACACACCCAACAACAACAAAAAACTTTGTATTTTCAAACAAAATTATATTTGATGGCGATTTTTCATAAAATAGAATTCATTTTTACTATTTTCTTAGTGAAATTCTTAAAAAAGTATTATTTTCAATACAAATTATCAAATTTTATACTAAAGTAAGTAAAAAAAATCTTTCAATTGAACTAATGCAATTTTTAAAAACTGGTCCAAAACTTAGAGAAATAAGTTAAACTCCGAACATATTTGAAGCTATCATGCTCTAACCCATTATGTGGCAACTAAAGAGACATTTCATGTGTTGTTTTAGTGACAATATTTTTTTTTAATGAGTTAGTAACTTGTTAATCACCACATAACAGGATGAAAAAGATAGATTCAAACATGTTTGGCGCCAAACTTTATCCAATATTTTACAGATATAAGAGCACATTTTACAATAAAAAATAGAATCGAGAAAAATAAATTTATATTTCTATAACTATTAGTCCAATTATTTTTTTGAAGAGCATCATTGGACTGATTCAAATATATGGGCCGGGGGGGGGGGGGGCAACTCTTATTTTTGTAAACTAAATTTTAAAATAATTATATATATATTAAAAAAAATTTCAAAATTTTGGGGGGACCAAGGCAATTATTTACCTCCGCCCCTGGGGTAGAGGGGGCTAACTAGTGTGGCTTCCCTACCTAGGCGTGACCATAATAGAATCCTATCCGCTCTTGAGTAGGGTGCTACTATGATCACGCCCAAGTAGGGAAGTCATACTGGTCGCCCTCTTCTACCTTTTTTTTTTTTTTTTTTTTTTTTTTTTTTTTTTTAATACCAAATATATATATATATATATATATATATATTTCATTTGGTCTCGACTATCAAAGGAAACCCAACTAGACAAGCCCATTTCACTAGAATGCAAAAGGCATCGCGGGAGTGGGCACAAAGCACATGTGATCCATTGAAAAAGAAGCTAATTTTGTTCCTTGAGGAAAACCATATTTACAAAGACAATTTCTCCGTACTATAAGGTAAAAAGAAAAGCTTGTAAAAGTTAAAAAGTTTGTCAAGTGGGACACCAACAAGAAATGCCAAAATGATCTGGTATTCAAAATCTCGAACCTACTGAAGGTCCATGCCAAAAAATTCATGCTATTCAAACAACAATTCATATATCCTTGGCCTTTTCAAATTTTCAAAATTATTAGAAATCAATGACTATGTCATTGATTAAAAGTTTAGGTTTGATTTTCTTTTTTATTTAAAAATAATATAGAATACATGAGTTTATAGAATTGATGAGTAAATAGATTCTATTAATATAAAATTTGGTGTGCGTGTTTAAATAGCAGGAACGTGTAATCTAATATTAATAAAAAATAAAATAAAATTGAATGATAAAAATTAAATGAAGTTATATTAAGTGTATATATATTTCTAAGATAAAAGAGCTTTATTTGCAAAATAAACCAAACCACAATCTCTTTTACACGAATGATATTGCAGGCTCAGGTTATCTAACTCTTAAAAAAAAAACCCCATAGTTTTATTATTGGGACATATATTAAACCCTATACACTTAAATGGAGCATTTTAAACTCCATATTTTCATAAATATACCCCCCCCCCCCCCCAAAAAAAAATTCCAAACAAATCTGACCCTCACAAATGATATGTACATCAATTGACTTCTTGCTGTTTAAAACGTGTCATTTAAAAGTATGAGGTTTAAATGGGATCGTTTAAAAATATATATATATATATATATATTTATATTAAGGGATTTAATGTGTCCCAATAATAAGATTGTAGAATTTTTTTTTTTTTTTTTTTTTTTTTTTTTTTTTTTTTTTTTACTTTTCCCAAAATTTAAGTCCAAATCCTCCACCACTTAGTTATTACACAAGGAAAATACTGCTGAATGAAAGTGCAACAGTTATCTTTTTTTTTTTATGAACGACAGTTATCTTACTTGTGAAAGCATGCAAAGACTAGAAATATATGTATATGTAATAGCCTGAAAGGTTGGCTTATTGTGTGATCTTCGTTGAGCCAAATCAAGTAGCTAAGAGCATTTACATTAATCACAATAAACTAGCCTGAGCTAGGCTGAAAATATAACTAAAAACTTACCCAAAAAAAAAAGAAAAAATGCATCAATCGCAACAAACCATCAAAAAAAAATTTAGCATTTTGTTTGACCTTGCCACAACCAGCGAGACACAATTCTAGCTAGTATTAAATTTTTTTTTTTTTTTTTTTGTTCTCTTTTTTTTTTCCCCCCAGTTTGTTTTGTTTAGACCCCTTTTAAACAAATTAGTTTAACCTAATAAATTAACCAAGTAGTTACTTAGGTTAATTATGAGATCTAGGTTAAAAACATGCAATCATATTACTTAGTGTAGAAAAGTAAAGAAAGTAATATGATGACGCAGGAAAACTAATGAGACCAACCATTTCAAGGTAAAAAACCTAGATAGGATTTAACCAAACTATCCTCAAGGTAAACAAATCCACTATGATAGAATAGAAGGTTACAATAGATTCAAACCCTAAATCTAAAGTTACCTCTTTTAGAACTTACTAACATGACTACATATAGTTTCGACTCTACGAACTCTTCTATCTTGAATTTTCTAAACACAAACTCCCACATTTGCAACTTTAAGATCACACTCAAAGGTTTTATATCACCATTAGTAGTAGATCTTTATGCAACAACTTGTTTCCACTAATTCCTAATTGTAGATCTCATTCCAGTAGATGCTATAGAGTTAGAAGGTTACAGAAAACTCAGAGGAGTAACTCACAAGTCTTCTAATAGCTTCTAAAACGTAATTAGGGTTTTCCTTTTATACCTAGTAGTGTTGGACTGAAACCCTAAACGTTTTCACGGGCTTGGGCCTAATTTAAAATCTACAAAATACTATTTTCGATCGGTTGAACCTATCTTTCGATCGGTTGAGCTTCATAGTAGCTTGCTTCTTCTTTCTATAGCTTGACAGTTCTTGAATCTTGACTTGAACAATCTTGAGCAATGTCTAACACTTGATCTAGACATGTTTTTATTCTCGGTGATAGGCCAAAAACGAATTGACCCCTTGCGATAAATTAACCAATTAATTTAGCCAAGTGAATTAATTAAGTTAATTAACATGCAAACGTGTGGTAGCACAAACAAATCACCAAAAAACTAATTATGCAGTGGAAAATAAATAACACGATGATTTGTTTATGAATGGGGAAAACCTAATGGCAAAAACCCCACTGGGTGATTTTCAGGTCACCACTCCCGAAACTCCATTATTATCACAACAAGCGGTTACAAGTAAATGAATCTCAAGTTTCTTACCAACCTACAGTTCAACCCTTACCCCAATACCCAATTGGACTTGTTCTATAGTGACAGTTCCCCTTTCGATGCACAGCTCCCAAGTACGTGACTAATCAATTGCGTGGATCCCAGTACATGACTTCAATCTCCAACTAAGAAGGTTGTTGGCTGCAAAATTCTTCAGTTCATCTACACGATGAAGATCAGGAAGATGCTTGGTCACAAAACCCTACGGTGCACATACACAACAACTTCTTCAAGGGAAAGAGATGAACTAGGGCAAGAACTTCGTCTCGGGTCACAATTTGTCTGAATAGAGTTTGCTTAATGCTTGTGTAACTTGTGAACTATTTGATGGTCCTTAAAACAATCATTTTATATGTCTAGGGTTAGGAGAAAAGAAAGCCCAAAGACACATTCACGGATCCCAAGAAAATCATATCAGAATTCTGAAATTCTTAAACCTCGATAGATAAGCGGTGTCGAGCAGGTGTCGAGCACACAGGATGAACAACTTCCTTAAACCTCGACACATGCTAGCTATCGAGCTTTAGTAATTTTGCACTTTCAGCTTGTTTTCTTGGACAGACTTGAAGGCTTCAACACTTGATCTTGAAACATGGTTTCTTGAAGTATTTAAACACATCCTAAATCTATCCTAATACAAGTAAAGTGCATTTTGTCAAAGGATAAGCCAATTACATAAAATCATGACATATGTTCTCAACATGTGAAACACATATGTCCTAACAATCTCCCCCTTTGGCAATCTGTGACAAAACCATTACAAACAAATGAGCATATGAGAGAAGTCATAAATCACTCAATTCATATTCACTTATTAAATACAATAAAATCTATCCTAACACAAACTCTTGAAAAACTTTGCAAGAAGAGAGTTTATGGCAAGTAGACTTTGACAACCTGTATTTATGAAACACTTTAAACAAAACTCATCAAGGCATCTTTGTATGAAATAGAAATAATAGATTGCATACAAGCATAAGGAACATGTGTATAAAGAGAGAAAAGAAACAACACATGTAAGGGTAGGTAAAAGAAACATACATCCACATATAAAGAGAATAAGTACAATGTATGCCAAAAAAATGGTCACAAGACCTAATGTACAAGAACAATGTATCTATAAAAGAAAGAAAATAAAAGATACATAATATCCTCACTACATCCCTCATATCAACACTCCCCCTAACAAAATGGTCCTATACTAACTCTCCCCCTACAAATGACTACTCTCATGTCCAAAACTACTTCCCCTTTCGTCACGAGTGACAAAGGGTAAGAGTGTCAAGTAGACATCTCATCAGTAAAGCTAGCATCTCCATCATCATCATCCTCAGAAGCATCATCGTCATCACCATCATTATCATCAGAATCAGAATCAAAAGAAGGTGGTGAAGGAGTAGCCTCGGGAGCAAATCTGCCCATGGTCTCCTGTCATTGTGCAATACGGCCAACACGGACGTTCATCTGATACATCTCTGTAGAGAGTGTATCTAGACGAGCATCCATGCACTGAAGTTGCGCCATGATGTCTTCTAGAGTCACATCACCCGAAGAAGATGAGGGAGTGGATGTGGATGGAACAGAACAAGATGGAGCTGGATGGGAGGGAGGAGCTGAATCAGAAGATGAAGAAGCTCTGGAACGAAAAGGGTTCTGAGCCGGAGTAGATTTACGCTTACGTGCCATAGACACAATTAACGTAAACAGAACGAGAGGGAGAGAAAAGAAAGATAATTAGAAAAGTCCCAAGCAATTCAAATATAACAAGTATATTGAAAATAGAGTACGTATGCATGGGAAATGCATGAACATATGACATGCAAAAGAAATTGCATCATGGGCTCAGTCCAATCCAAACCTATCAGCACACAAACACTTTGCACACATCTAAATGCATGACAATACTATTATAATGCTAATGTGATGTAATGTATGAGATTTTAAACTCATTTAAGTGAAAACCCATCCTAAAATTTCAACAATAACTCATAAATTTGAAAAACCCCAAAATTTTTCAAAAACCCCAAAACCTAGGTTTCCAAAACATGAAATGCATGAAGAATGAGAGATAAGAAGCTTACCAAGTGAAGAAAATCTTGAAGAAACCTTGAGGATCAAGATTGGAGTGAGATGAGATTGTTTGGGAGAGAAAAGAGAGAGCTATCGAGTGAGAGATCAAAAGAAATGAAGGTCGGATCGCACGAGGAAGAATAAACAGTGCCTCAGTAAATCTCGACCAATGAAGGTGTCGAGAGGTGTCGAGACATCTGTCGAGGAAGGTGTCGAGAAATTGGTCTTTGAAAGATACAGGTATCAAGGAGGTGTCGAGGAACAAACCATCAGATACAAGAACAAAAGCTTGATCAATCCACTAGGTGTCGAGAAGCTATCGAGAAGGCAGGAACTTTCTCGATCAATCCACTAGGTGTCGAGAAGTTGTCAGGATTACGATAAGAAAAAGCTGAAGAAGCTTGAAAGACAGCAAGGTATCGAGGAGGTGTCGAGCTAGCTTTCAAAAGTAGTTTTTCGAGAAGTGAAAAACACAGACATGAATGCAATCCAACATGCAACTCAACCAATGATCCAATCAACATATTAATCTCTCAAAATCATCTCTCAATAAAAATTTTAAGCACATGGATCTTCAAAAACACACACACATATAAAACAAGTCTAACCGATTTTATTTTTCAAAAACAAGTCAAGACGGTTTAGTGAGCATACATTAACACATGTAAAACCTTGTGATGGCCAAATCACATTGTACCTGCACATGTATCAAGAGTAGCAAAGAATGTTGTGTGTTGTGTGTGAAAAACATCACAAGATTGCATAAGTGTATACATGTTATGATGATTTGAGATATAAGAAAATCACTTTAACTCACGCATAATCATATCTGCTTGATAGGGACTATCACCTTCGAGGTACATCCTATAACTCCCATATTTCCTAGAATACACGCTTGCAATCATATTTAAAGTTTTTTTTTTATTTTTTTTTATTTTTTTTTTTATCTTTTTGCTTTTTATTTTTCTTTGCATATTTTTCTTTTAAGCAAATCATGCATAGGCATATAAGAGATAGAGAAGAAATACCCAATGATGGTAAGCATTTGACGTTCCAATTTTGCTATGCTAAAGCACATAAATATCATATTATGATTGGTGGGCAACAGTGGTTAGATGGTTATTTATGCCTTTCTCTTAGGATTTTTTTAGTCCTTCCCGTCAAAAAGAGTGATACGAGCGTTAAGTACAAGAGATAACTTAATCTCACTCATCACAAACAAGATCCACAAAGCTCACTTGTTTAGTTGTGCATAGAGATGCTCATCTAAGCTACAAGAGATACAAAGTTTAGAAAACTTTGTTTCAATGGCCATCCAAGGTACACAAGTACCAATGTACACAAAACACACTGTTTTTGTAATTTTCTGATTTTTCAATTTTTATTTTTATTTTTATATGAAAAGAAAAACAAAACAAAACAGAAAAATAATCAAACGAAAACATGTTAAACAAAGCAAAGCATAAAAACTAGACTAACTCAAAACTTGAAAGCAAAACACACAAGTAATGCACACACAAAAACAAGAAGAGAGAAAGGGAAAAGTGATAGAATCACTTAGAGCCCTTTTGCTTTCACACCTTGAAAGAACCTTTCCGTCTACCAAACCCTTGAACCGGCGGTGTGGGAGAAGAATTAAAACCATTTAAGTTCAAAAGGAACATGAGGGCTTTGAGAATATCTCCAAGAGAAGCAAGGGAGGATTGAAGCTGATTATAGCTTCTAGATGCTATCATGCCGTTGTTCTGTTGAGTGGCTAGCCACTTATAGCAATTTGGTCGAGTATGACCGACCGCTCCACAATGATGACAGAGATGCTGCTTCTTCTATTTAAGCTTTTAAGAGTTAGCCTTTTTAGCCCTAGGGTTTTTTACATCTTTCTTCTCAAGCTTAGGGGATGCTCCTAAGATAGATTTACCCTTGTCTAAGTTTTCACTAGCTAATTCGATTTTAATCTCATTGTCCTCAATTTTAACATTATTAGCAAGAGGAACAAAAACAGTAGTACTAATAGAGGCAATATTAAGGGAAGAGAGACCATACCCTAAACCTATTCGATCTGAAGCAGATTTCTAAATGCTGAGCATCTTGTCAAGCTTCGCACTTGAAGTCCTCTCCAATTGAGCTATGACTTGAAATAGCTCCGCTTCAAGCTTCTTGGTCTTCTTAGCCAAGAAATTGTTCTCGAACCTTAGTGCTCTAATAGTCTGATTAGCCTCATCAAACTTTATGGAAAGCTCCTCATGGTCAAGTTCCACATCACTGAGCTTCTTGGTGGTTAGCCTATACAATTTCTCATGCTTCTCAGAAAACTTGTACAGTTTCTTATAAGCTGTATGGATGTCATCTTGATCATCCATCTTCTCAAACTTGGATTCCACCAATTCCTCTTCTTTAACCAGATCTTCAACAATCCCATCAATAGGATTAACAGTGGCAGTGAAGGCATTCAAGATTCCGTCATCCTCATGGTTGGAATCATCCTCAGGCTCGGTGTCGCTCAAAGTAGCAGCATGTGCCTTGCTTTTCCCAATGCTCTTGAGATAAGTAGGACACTCATGTTTTATGTGACCGAAACCTTGACACCCAAAGCACTTAGGCCCTGTGGGAATAGTGTACTGACCACCATCCCTTGCTTCCTTCTTCCCTTTATCTTGGCTCTTGAACTGAGAAGAACTGGATTTTCTATGGTCCTTATCAAAGCCCTTCCAATTGGCATTCTTCATGAATTTCTTGAACTATCTGGTGATGTAGGACTTCATCTAGGAATCTTCATTGTCGGAAGACTCATCTGTGTCACTGCTCTTGGCCTTCAAAGCCATGCTCTTGCTTTTACCCGACTTGCCTATTCTTGTTAACCCTAGCTCTTAGGTCTGCAAGTTTCTAACCAGCTCAGTCAAAGGAATCTTTTCAATATCCTTTGATTCCTCTATCGTCGTAATCTTGGCATGGAATCTCTCAGGTTGATATCTGAGCACCTTCCTTACAATCTTGGGTTCAGGAAGGGTTTCCCTAAGATTGAAGGCTGAGTTCACTATGTCCTTTAGCTTGGCATAGAACTCATCGAATGACTCATCCTCCTTCATCTTTATCTCTTCAAAGCTTGTAGTAAGCCTCTGAAGTTTTGAATCCTTGACAGCCTTTGTACCCTCATAGGTTGTCTAGAGGATGGTTCATGCTTCCTTAGTGGTTTCAGTAGAGGATATCTTCTTGAACTCTTCATTTGTGGCCGCACTGAATAAAGCATTCAATGCCCTGCTATTGAAGTTTACCACCTTGATCTTGGCTTCATCCCAATCGCCCGGGGCTTCCTTTCGCTTAGTCCAGCCAATCTCAACAGCTTGCCACACATTCTCATCTAAAGACTGCAAAAAAACTCTCATGCGTACTTTCCAGTATGCATATATAGTGCCATCAAATAAAGAAGGTATAATTAATGACTGTCCTCTATCAATGACAAACAGGGGTCAATGGTTCAACATAGCAAAGATTAACCCTAATCTGAGTGGGCCCGCTCTAATACCACTTGATAGGCCAAAAACGTATTGACTCCTTGTGATTAATTAATTAATTAATTAGCCAAGTTTATTAATTAATCAAATTAACATGCAAACGCGTGGTAGCACAAACAAATCACCAATAAACTAATTATGCAATGGAAAATAAATAACACTGTGATTTGTTTACGAATGGGGAAAACCTAACGGCAAAAACCCCACTAGGTGATTTTCAGGTCACCACTTCTGAAACTCCACTATTATCATAACAAGTGGTTACAAGTAAAGGAATCCCAAGTACCGTACCAACCTACTATTGAAACCTTACCCCAATACCCAATGGGACTTGTTCTGTAGTGACAGTTCCCCTTTCGATGCACGGCTCCCAAGTACGTGACTAACCAATTGCGCAGATCCCAATGCGCAACTTCAATCACCAACTAAGATGGTTGTTGGTTACAAAGTTCTTTAGTTCATCCACACGATGAAGATCAAGAAGACATTTGGTCACGAAACCCTACGATGCACATACACAACAACTTCTTCAAGGGAAAGAGATGAACTAGGGCAAGAACTTCGTCTTGGGTCAAAATTTGCTTGAACAGAGTTTGCTCAATGCTTGTGCAACTTGTGAACTGTTTGACGGCCCTTAAAACAATCCTTTTATATGTCTAGGGTTAGGAGAAAAGAAAGCCCAAAGAAACATTCACAGATCCCAAGAAAATCATATCAGAATTCTGAAATTCTTAAACCTCGACAGATAGGAGGTGTCGAGCAAGTGTTGAGCACACGGGCTGAACAGCTTCCTTAAACCTCGACACATGCTAGCTATCGAGCTTTAGTAATTCTGCACTTTCAACTTGTTTTCTTGGACAGACTTGAAGACTTCCACACTTGATCTTGAAACATGGTTTCTTGAAGTATTTAAACACATCCTAAATCTACCCAAATACAAGTAAAGTGCGTTTTGTCAAAGGATAAGCCAATTACTTAAAATCATGACATATGTTCTTAATCATGTGAAACACATATGTCCTAACACAATGCTTTACTATTGAAATTTGCAACTTTGATCTTGTCATCATGACACGAGCGGATCGGTAGGTTTAGTCCATTCAACCTCAACAGTTAGCCAGACCTTTTCATCTAAAGACTGCAAAAAAGTTCTCATGCACTTTTCAGTATGCATAGTTAGTGTAATAAAAAAGATGAGGTATAATCAACGATTGTCCACAATCCATAGCAATAGGGGTCAATGGATCACACAGAAAAGATTAAAACCTAATCAGAGTGTGCTCGCTCTGATACCACTTGTTGGGATAAGATAAATTGATCCCGATTAATTAATTCAATTACCGAAATTGATTAATTAGGTCAAATTACATGCAAATCTTAGAGGCACCAACAAATCACCAAATGAACTAAATGCAACGGAATTTAAATTGACATAGTGATTTGTTGACAAATGGGGAAACCTCTTGCAAGGTAAATGTTAGGGTTTGTGCCCTAAAATCTAATTTATTGGCATGTTATAAAAAATTAAATTGTTTAATTATATGAGACTATTTGTAAATGAAGTAATTGGACATTATCATAGTCCTTGAGATGCATTGTATGTGATTTATGTAATTTAGTTATAGAAGATATAATTCACAAGTTCCTTGTAAACTCAAAATATAGTTCGTAATCGGTGATGAAATTGGGCGTTTCATCTACGAAGATTATAACACATCAATGAAGATGGTTTGTCTTAATCATAGAAGTGAAGACTTCTAGTTGATATGTTGATGTGTCTTAAGTGTGTAAAACATATTGAACTGGATCGCTATGAGATTAATTATTCAATTAACAACTGTCATTTGAATAATTAATCTCACGACTTCTAATTTCATAGACTCTCAATCCTGAGAGGATAATGAACCCAATCATGAAATGTAGGTCACTTTGATATATTAGGAGTGAGATCTACTTTAACAATCAAAACCTCAATATGTTGGGTAACCACACGTAGTGTTGAGGGAACACATATTCTCAAGATGGAATTCATAATCTCTTTCTATAGAGACATGAAATATCCCCTTAAGATAAGTTGAATGGGAACTGGTTATTTAGGGCCGGCCACTTTAGTAAAGAGTTACTAAAGTTTATATTTTATGAAATTAGATTTCATAAATATGAATAACTAAAAGATTAAATTGGGTACTCAAGGAATAACATAGTTATTTACAAAGTGAATGTTCATTATAACTTTGTTCACTATGGATATTTCATGGAGAGGTCAAGTGATATCATATTAAAGTCTTGGGATATAATTTATTAATAAAGCCTAGAGTACAATTATACTTCCATAGTGATACTTGTTATATAATTAATAGTAAATTTGGGCTTGTCAAGAGTTAACAGATAAGTCTGAGGCTCATTGGAACTAGAACCTTATTAGTCCATTTGGTCCCATCCCAAGCCACACACTTAAGCCCAATTGGGCTGGCCCAAAAGGCCAACCTAATTAGATAATCAGTTTTTATTTAATAAGGGTTATTAAATAAAGTAACTGCTAAGGCAGTTAATATGTATGTATGATTAAAAGAAGAGAAAATAGTTTTCCTCTAAGGGATCTTGGAAATACACTTTTCAAAAGGAAAATCAACGTACACAAGAACTAATTGAGAGACTACTCATCTTGGGCACCATGTGGAATTGGGATGGAGATTGAAGGTATTCTCAAGTTTTGTTTTTGAATTTCATTGTATCAAGGTATGCTTTCTTTTCTTTGTTCTAGAATTCAAGGTTATATGTTATCTCTCATGAATGAAGTAGATCCTTATGTTGCTTCCGCTGTGAGTTTTGTATGAGATGCAAAACTAGTTTCTCCAACAATAAAGACCCCACCGGGTGAATTTAAGGTGACCACACCTAAGAATCCACTAATCAATAATCAAGCACTTACAAGTATGACAAGTTTTACCACTACCTTGGCCTATTCCAAAATACCAACCTACAGTTGAACTTTCGCTCCAATACCCAATTGGACTTGATCCTGTAGTAACCTTCTTTCTTTTGTTGCACAAATCTCCAATCTGTAACTAACTCCTTTGCATGGATCCAAGTACGTGACTAACTTCGGTAACTTGAATGATTGTTATTGGTTGTAAAGTTCTTCACTTCATAAACGATAAAGATTAGGAAGCACTTGGTTACTAAACATTAAGGCGCACAAATGCAATAACTTCACACAGAATTGACCCCTTGTAATAAATTAATTGATTAATTAGCCAAGTTTATTAATTAATCAAATTAACATACAAAGCACGTGGTAGCACAAACAAATCACCAAAAAAACTAATTATGCAGCGGAAAATAAATAACATGGTAATTTGTTTACAAATGGGGAAAACCTAACGGCAAAAACCCCACCGGGTGATTTTCAGGTCACCACTCCCGAAATTCCACTATTATCAAAACAAGTGGTTACAAGTAAAGGAATCCCAATACCTTATACCAACCTACAGTTGAACCCTTACCCCAATACCCAATTGGACTTGTTCTGTAGTGTCAATTTCCTTTTTTGATGCACGGCTCCCAAGTACGTGACTAACCAAAGCGGATCCCAGTACAAGACTTCAATAACCAACTAAAGAAGGTTGTTAGCTGCAAAGTTGTTCAGTTCATCCCAACGATAAAGATCAAGAAGATGCTTGGTCACAAAACCCTACGGTGCACATACAGTACAACTTCTTCACAAGAATGATGAACTTGGGCAAAACTTTGTTTCCAGTTACAAATTGCTTGAACAAATTTTGCTCAACACTTGTGCAACTTGTGCACACTTTAACGACCCTTAAAATAATCCTTTTATATGTCTAGGGTTAGAAGAAAAGAAGGCTCAAGTACATAATCAAGAATTAGAGTCAAAACAGAACTGAAATTCTGTTTTTCATAAAGCTCGACAAATGGTTGTCTGTCGAGGTGTTGTCGAGTAGCTGTCGAGCCTCAAGGCTAGAACAGCTTCTTAAGCTCGATGGATAAATAGGTGTCGAGCTTTAATGAATAGCACTTCTTCAACTTGAATCTTGGACAGACTTGCATGTCTTCAATACTTGATCTTGAAACACAGTTTCTCGAAGTATTAAACACATCCTAGATCTACCAAAATACAAGTAAAGTGCGTTTTGTTAAAGGATAAGCCAATTACATAAAATAGCGACATATGTTCCTAACAAGTGAATCACATATGTCCTAACAATCTCCCAATTTGGCAATCCGTGACAAAACCACAACAAACAAATGAACATATAAGAGAAGTCATAAATCACTCGACTCATATTCACTTGTTGAATACAATAAAATCTATCTTAATACAAACTCTTGAAAAAATTTGTAAAAAGAGAGTTTATGGCACGTAGACTTTGACAACCTATATTTCTGAACCACTTTTAAACAAAACTCATCAAAGCATCTTTGTGTGAAACAGAAATAATAGATTGCATACACATAATAAGAAGCATGTGCATAAAGAGAGAAAAGAAACAACACATGTAAGGGTAGGTGAAAGAAACATACATCAACATATATAAAGAAGATAAGTACAATGTATGTCAAAAATGGTCACATGACCCATGTACAAGAATAGATGTATCTAAAATAGAGAAAAGAAAAAGATACATGTAATCCTCACTACATCCCTCAAATATCAACACTCCCCCTAACAAAATGTCCTATACTAACTCTCCCCCTAAGAATGACTACTCTCATAACCAAAACTACTCCCCCTTTTTGTCACGAGTGACAAAGGGTAAGAGTGTCAAGTAGACATCTCATCGGTAAAGCTAGCATCTCCATCATCATCATCATCCGAAGCATCATCATCATCACCATCATCATCATCATACTCAGACTCAGAAGCCACTAAAGGAGGTGGTGGAGGAGAAGCCTCAGGAGCAAAACCACCCATGGTCGCCTGTCATCGTGCAATACGACCGACATGAACATTCACCTGATACAACTCTGTAGAGAGTGTATCAAGGCGAGCATCCATGCGCTGCAGTTACACCATGATGTCTCCTAGAGTCACATCGCCCAAAGAAGAATAGGGAGCGAATGTGGATGGAGCAGAACGGGAAGGAGGAGCTACTGAATCTGATTGCAGAGACCGAAACTACGCCTCGCTACGTTTATCGATAGCGTAGTCTATGGCACACATGACAAGAAAATGGTCGGAAAATGGAAAAGGAACAGAAAAATGGCATAGAATCCGCGTGATAGCCGAAGGGAAAATAAGCTTATCATAGGTAGCCGTATCCCTATACACATCTAAGATAGAAATAATGAAATGTGAAGGAAAATCTATAATTAGTTGCTCTAACAAAGAAAGTAAAAATCAAGCACGAGGCTCTGTGATAGAGTTATAATGAGATAGTAGGTGCAAAACAAAAGTCATCATCATGTTCATGAATCTAGGACCTTTAGCAAAAGGCCGACGTGGTGTGAACTGACGATCACCCCAATCGGGGTAGTCAGGATGCTCTACCCTCGGAACATAAAGCACATTCGCAATAAGCTGCAGTGTGACTACAATGCGCGTACCTCGAACGCGAGTAGAAAAGAGAGGTACTGAAAAATCGAAACCATGCATGTTGTAGTAAAACTCCTGGACCAAAACGGTCGGACAAGTGACTCCCATCCCCAACTGTGAATGACAGTGGGAAGGTCAGTGTCGACGAAGTCCACCAAAATGACTCGGCGTTTCGAATGAACACCTCGTCGAGAAAAGTTCTCCGAGAAGTCCTTTTGGGCATCCTCATCATGGAACCGAATATGAGAAGGAGTAGGATTAGAAGAAGAAGATGCCCTAGAACGCAAAGGGTTCTAGGATGGAGCAGACTTACGCTTAGGTGCCATAGACACGACTAACGTAAATAGAAAGAGAGGAAGAGAAAGAAAGAGAATCAGAAAAGTCCCAAAGCAGTTCAAATATAACAAGTATTTTGAAAAGAGAGTACGTATGCATGGGGAATGCATGAACATGTGATATGCAAAAGAAATTGCATCATGGGCTCAGCCCACTCCAATCCTGCCAACACACAATCAATTGTACACATCTAAAATGCACGATAATACTGTTATTATGCTAATGTGATGCAATGCATGGGATTTTAAACTCATTTAATCAAAAACCCATCCCAAAATTTTAACAATAACTCATCAATTTTGAGAAACCCCAAAAAAATTTCAAAAACCCCCAAAACCTAGGTCTAAATGCATGAAGAATGAAAGAAAAAGAACACATACCAAGTTATTTGAAGCAAGGAAAGGCTGAAAATCACGTGGGTTGACGGTTTAGAGGGAGAAGAAAATGTTTGGGAAGAGAACAGGAGCGGATAGATTGAGAGAGATCGAGAAAATGAGAACTGGATCGTGACAACCCAATATATAGAGCTTCAATAATTCTTGAGAGATAAAGGTGTCGAGAGGTGTCGAGAAAGGTGTCGAGCCAGGTGTCGAGGTACAAAAACATTAGACACAGGAGATGAGGCTCAATCGATCCACCACGTGTCGAGAAGCTATCGAGGATCCAGGAACTTTCTCATTTGATCCTCCAGTTGTCGAGGATCTGTCGAGATTGCGATAAGAAAAGACCTTTAGAGCTCAACAGATAACTTAAAAATCGAGGAGGTGTCAAGATTGCTTAAAAATCGTTTTTGAAGAAGGCAAAAACACAAATATGAATGCAAACAAGCATGTAACTCAACCAAAGATCCAAGCAACATTTTAAGCTCTAAAAATCATCTCTCAACAAAACTTTTAAGCAAAATGATCCCAAAACACACACACACACACACACACACACACACACACACACACACACACACACACACACAACAAGTTTAACCAATTTTATATTTCAAAAACAAGTTAAGATAGTTTAGTGAGCATACATTAACACATGTAAAACCTTGTGATGGCCAAATTACATTGTACCTGCACATGTATCAAAAGTAGTAAAGAATGTTGCGTGTTATGTGTAAAAAATATCGCAAGATTGCATAAGTGTATACATGTTATGACGATTCGAGATAAGAGAAAATCACTTTAACTCACACACAATCATAACTGTTTGATGGGGACTATCACCTTCGAGGTACATCTTATAACTCCCACATCTCCTAGAATACACGCTTGCAATCATATTTAAAGCATTTTGATCCTTTTGCTTTTCATTTTCTTTGCATATTTTATTTAAGCATATCATGCATGGGCATATAAGAGAGAGAAAGGAAATACCCAATGATGGTAAGCATTTGACATTCCAATTTTGCTATGCCGAAGCACACAAATGTCATTGACACTGTACTTTTGCTATGCCAAAGCATACAGGTGTCATATTATGATTAGCGGGCAACAGTGGTGAGATGGTTATTTATGTCTTTCTCTTAGGATTTTCTAGTCCTTCTCATCAAAAAGAGTGATACGAGTGTTAAGTACAAGAGATAACTTAATCTTACTCATCACAAACAAAAGCCACAAAACTCACTTGCTTAGTTATGCATAGAGATACTCATCTAAGCTACAAGAGATACAAAATTTAGAAAACTTTGTTTCAATGACCATCCAAGGTACACAAGTACCAACGTACACAAAACACACGCTATTTTTGTATTTTTCTAATTTTTCAATTTATTTATTTATTTTTATATTAAAAACAAAATAATCAAAACTGAAAACAAACAAAAACATGTTAAACAATGCAAAGTATAAAAACTAGATTGACTCAAAACTTGAAAGCAAAACACACAAGTAATGCACACACAAAAACAAGAAAAGAGAGAAAAAAAGTGATAGAATCACTTGGAGCCCTTTTCCTTCCACATCCTAGAAGAACCTTCTTTTGATTAAACCCTTGAACCGGGGAAGAGGGGGAAGAATTAAAACTGTTCAAGTTCAAAAGGAACATAAGGGCTTTGAGAAGATCTCCAAGGGGAGCAAGAGAGGATTGAAGCTGATTCTGGCTTCCAAATGCTATCATGTTGTTGCTCTATTGAGTGGCAAGCCACTTATAGCAATTTGGTCGAGTATGACCGGAAAATCCACAATGACGACAAAGATGTTGCTTCTTTTGTTTAGACTTTTGAGAGTTAGCCTTATTAGCCCTAGGGTTCTTAACTTCCTTCTTATCTTGCTTAAGGGGTGCTCCTAAGATAAATTTTCCCTTGTCAAAGTTCTCACTAGCTAAAACAGTTTTAACATTATTGTTCTCAATTTCAACATTATTGCTAGGAGGAACAAAAACAATAGTACAAGTAGAAGTAGTATTAGAGGAAGAGAAACCATACCCTAAACCTGTTCAATCAGAAGCAAATTTATGAAAATTAAGTATCTCATCAAGCTTTGCACTTAAAGTCCTCTCCAATTGAGCTCTAACTTGAAACAACTCCGCTTCAAGCTTCTTGGTCTTCTCAGCTAAGAAATTGTTCTCGTACCTCAGCTAAGAAATTGTTCTCGTACCTCAGTGCTCCAATAGTCTGATTAGCCTCATCAAACTTTATGGACAACTCTTCACGATCAAGTTCCACATCACTGAGCTTCTTGGTGGTCAGCTTGTAAAGTTTCTCATGTTTCTTAAAAAGCTTGTATAATTTCTCATAGGTTGTATGGATATCATCTTGATCATCCATCTTTTCAAACTTGGATTCCACCAATTCCTCTTCTTCAACCACATCTTCAACAATCCCATCAGTAGGATTAACAGTGGCAGTGAAGGCATTCAAGATTCTGTCATCCTCATTATCAGAATCATCCTCAGGCTCGGTGTCGCTCAAGGTAGCAACAAGTGCCTTACTCTTCCCAATGCTCTTGAGATATGTAGGACACTCTTGTTTCATGTGACTGAAGCCTTGACACCCAAAGCACTTAGGTCCTGCGGGAATAGTGTACTGACCGCCATCCTTTGCATCCTTCTTCCCTTTGTCTTGGATCCTGAACTGAGAAGAACTAGATTGCCTACGGTCCTTGTCGAAGCCCTTTCCATTGGCATTCTTCATAAACTTCTTGAACTGCCTGGTGATGTAGGACTTCATCTTAGAATCTTCATCATCTAAAGACTCATCTGTCTCACTTCTCTTGGCCTTCAATGTCATGCTTTTACCTTTACCCATCTTGCCAATCCTAGTTAACCCTAGCTCGTAGGTCTGCAGATTTCCAACCAACTCTGTCAAAATAATCTTGTCAATGTCCTTTGATTCCTCGATTGCTGTAATCTTAGCATGGAATCTCTCAAGTAAAGATCTCAGCACATTTCTCACAATCTTGGGTTCAGGATTGGTTTCCCCAAGATTGAAAGCTGAGTTCATTATGTCCTTGAGCTTGGCATAGAACTCATCGAACGACTCATCCTCCTCTATCTTAATCTCTTCAAAGCTTGTAGTGAGCCTCTAAAACTTTGAATCCTTAACAGCCTTTGTTCCCTTATAGGTTGTCTAGAGGATGGTCCATGCTTCCTTAGCAGTTTTAGTGGAAGATATTTTCTTGAACTCCTCATTGGTAACTGAACTGAATAAGGCATTCAACGCTCTACTGTTGAAGTTTGACACCATGATCTTGGCATCATCCCAGTCGGCTAGCGCTTCATACGGCTTGGTCTAACCTATCTCAACAGCTTGCCACATTTTCTCATCTAAAGACTGCAAGAAAGCTCTTATGCGTACTTTCCAGTATGCATAGTTAGTACCATCAAATAAAGGAGGTATGATTAACATTATCCTCTATCCATGACAAACAGGGGTCAATGGATCAACACAGTAAAGATTAAACCCTAATCAGATTGTGCCCACTCTGATACCACTTGATAGGCCAAAAACAAATTGACCCCTTGTGATAAATTAATTGATTAATTAGACAAGTTTATTAATTAATCAAATTAACATGCAAAGCGCGTGGTAGCACAAACAAATCATGAAAGAACTAATTATGCAGCAGAAAATAAATAACATGGTGATTTGTTTGCAAATGGGGAAAACCTAACGGCAAAAATCCCACTGGGTGATTTTCAAGTCACCACTTTCGAAATTCCACTATTATCAAAACAAGCGGTTACAAGTAAAGGAATCTCAGTACCTTATACCAACCTACAGTTGAACCCTTACCCCAATACCTAATTAGACTTGTTCTGTAGTGACAATTTGATGCACGGCTCCCAAGTACGTGACTAACCAATGCGCGGATCCCAATACGCGACTTCAATCAAGAACTAAAGAAGGTTGTTGGTTGTAAAGTTCTTTAGTTCATCCCAACGATGAATTTCAAGAATATTCTTGGTCACAAAACCCTACGGTGCACATACACAATAACTTCTTCACAAGAATGATGAACTAGGGCAAAACTTTGTCTCCGATTACAAATTGCTTGAACAAACTTTGCTCAACATTTGTGCAACTTGTGTACACTTTAACGGCCCTTAAAATAATCCTTTTATATGTCTAGGGTTAGAAAAAAAAGAAGACCCAAACACATAATCACGGATTAGAGTCAAAACAAAACTGGAATTCTGTTTTTCATAAAGCTCGATAGATAGCTGTCTGTCGAGGTGTTGTCGAGTAGCTGTCAAGCCATGGGGCTGGAACAGCTTCTTAAGCTCAATGAATAGCTAGTTGTCGAGCTTTAATGAAAAACACTTCTTCAACTTGAATTGGACAGACTTGCATGTCTTCAACGCTTGATCTTGAAACACAGTTTCTCGAAGTATTAAACACATCCTAGATCTACCCAAATACAAGTAAAGTGCGTTTTGTCAAAGGATAAACCAATTACATAAAATAGTAACATATGTTCCTAACAACTCTGATTACCCAATATCATAGGTTGCCCCAACGACACAGCAAGCACTCTAGGATTTCAGCAGAGCAAACCTCACAGCCTCTTCACAGATGTTTGCCCATTCACCCACATGAATCAAATGGTCACCTCCTCCCCCAAATTCTCTAAAGGTTAACTTCAATGGAGTGACTTTCAAAGATATAGGCAGAGCTGGCCTGGGTATGGTGGTACATGATAGCCAAGGCCAGGCGTTGGCGTCACTGTCAGAGTAGGTTCCCCTTCCCTTCTCTTTAGATGTGATTGAAGCATTGGCAGCAACGCGGGCTATCTCCTTCACACTAGAAATTGGATGCTCATCCTTTATTGTTAAAGGTGATTCAGAACATATGATCAATACTCTCAGCATCAATAAGGACTCTTTTTCTCCTTTTGGTTATATCCTCGACTCAGCCAAAGCCTTGACAGAATCCAGTTGTATTTCTTTTGCCCATGTATGTTGACTTGGAAACTCCGTTGCTCATAACCTAGCTAAACATGCTAGACATGCTAGTAGTTATTTGGTGTGGATGGAGGATGTTCCTCGACACCTTTACTCTGTACTCTTAGCCGATGCTGGCTGATTCTATTTTAATTAAATTCCCAAGTTTCATTCAAAAAAAAAAAAAAAATTGAAACAATTAATTTCAATTTCATTTCTATACATTTAATTGCATCAATTTCATTCTTGAAATTTTAAAATAAAACCTCTTAAATATTAATTGTGTTAATTTTATCCTTTAATTTTCAAATTTTACTTATTTTTATCTCTAAACTTTCAAAAAAAAAAAAAATTCAATTTTATGCTTATATGTTAAAATGTGACATGATTGTAGGAAATTGAAACAGACCGAAATTATAATTAGGCAACAAATATATATCAATCTACTTTTATTTTCTATTTCTCTATTCCGTGCTATATATATACACTAGTGTTTAACCCGCACAATGCGCGGGATTTTTTTTTTTTTGATAGAAGGTAGTAATATATTTGTATCTAAAAAATTTTGGGATTTTATGAGAATGTACGTAAGCAAATAAGTTAAAAGACTTAAAGTTAAAAGTTAAAAGCTATTCCAAATGATTATCATGGTAGATAAAAATTTGGCTTGCCAAGTAATATAATTCTTGGTAAAAACTTTACTTTTTTTTTTTTTTATATATTATGACAGCATTATTTGCCCGTTTGACATATTGTAGGAGTTAGAAAAACTATAAAAGATATTCCTTAAGTAATTTCAAAATATAAATATTAAAAAAAGTTGCAATGTTTGGTTGCTAAGAATTAATCATAAACTAAACTACAATTAGTGCATCAAGTTCCACATGAAGATTATAAATTCCAGAATTTTGTTGCTAATATGCGAAATTCATGACACATTAGTGTCTAGATTGGCATGACAATCAAATTGGTTCATTTTGCAAACTTTAAAGATTACTATTACTTATGAAGCACTACTAATTAATACCACGTTTACGTCCCTTCTTCAACCTAGATTTTTGCCTAAAATATGGAGTTTGGACCATCCATTCATCACACTATTATTTTAATCTTTTGAACCTGTGTGGAAAACTACAAAGTTGAAGTGCAGGTACCCACATTTACCATTCCACACCATCCAACTGATTGCTTTCACATGTTAAAAACATGGGGAAAATAGCACTAAGTTGAAAATTCTATATGATCATTGACAGACAGATTTTAAAATGGTCTTTAACCATGATTAGATGTCCATATTTTATTGGTGCAATAGAATTTTTAGCAAATTTTTTCATTTTCATCATGACTAATAAAGTATCTATATATAAATCACTTTCTCAATAAAAAGAAGTATTTGTAAATCAATCAAATCTTTGATACCCCTTTGTAGCTTCAGCTTTGTGGCCATACCACATTGGCTGCTGCACACACAATCTTTGAATGTATTCTACAGCGTGAAACTCAAAGAATAAGAGGTGTCCTCCAACCAAACATGATCTACTAAATGAATTACATGCAATTTCTGTCAACTTAATAGCAATCACATTCATTGTTTTATAAATGAAAATTCACCCACTAGCAACCATAAAGTTACAACAACAAAATACATTTTTTGCAATTATCTACAATTAAAATAAAAGTTTAAAGTAGCTAACCCTGGTAATTATGCAGATAGAGTGGAATATTAACTAAAATCTAAGAGATAATCAACTTTGTATAAAAAACATTACACTTTCAGATTTCAAAGTTGTACAATTTCAATCACTCTTCAAAAACAGCAGATCAGGTAGGATGGAAAATAGAAACTGAAAATTGAATTGAATTCTGTAGTTGCTGTTTTTCCTTAAATAATCCAATAGAAGCCTTGCTATGTTGCCTCCTGCATAACCTCTTGTCCAATTGACATTTAGCCACAAAAGCAATCACCCTCCAAATAAATCTGCAATTACTCCACAATCCACACCATTGATTATACTATAAGATGTCAATCCTACCACACTTTTACATATTTTTGGCTTCAGTCTTCCTAGAACCAAATCCTTCTTACATAACCACCCATGCTAAACTCATATTCACCACCAACACCACTACATCATTGTATTGTAATAAAGTTGACAAAATAGATGCTCTAAACTCTATATACACATGCCACAAAGTTAATATGCTCTACTATGTATTCTACAAAGTTATCATTACTTTCCTATGGCCAAACCATAAAGCTACATGGTTTCATGCTGGATTTTTCAGAAAAATTCTAATGATCCCTAAATGCCACCAAAAAAAGTAAATATTAGTCAGTGAGATCATATTGGATATAACCAATAGGTAGTGTTACTGTCACATATACTTCATTTTCAATTTCTTTTCTTACAACTCCTACCAAACTCTCTTAAACCAGCAAATTGTGACGGTAACATATTAGTCTCTGAAGTCATATTGAAATGACTAACAGGTAGTGTTACTGTCACACATAATTCAATTTCTCCTTAACTTACAGCTCTAGCCAAACTCTCTTAAACCAGCAAATTGTATCTACTGAAAATTTCAGCATTGTTTAGACCATACAGTTTTGTAGTCTAGGCCTTGATCCTCCTCCGGAGAGTAATCATCAAAACTTATATCAAAAAACTTAACCGTAACATAGTGCTTGTTCCTCACCCTGAGCATGTAAACCTGACATAGTGACATTAAATTGAACTTAAACACATCATATATTTAAAATCACCAACTTGAAAAATAACAAATTTACATACAAATGAACCAATATGTTACATATACGCTGAAAAGAAATGCATCATTTCAAAATTAATGCTTATTAAAGAAAAAGTGGTTGCTTACTTGCTAAGATCAAATTGTGCAGTAGCTTTTGTTAAGGAGTGTTGTTTTCTACAGTGCTACATATCATGGGACTTCATTTATTAAGGAGGAATTTAGATTTAAACTTAAAGAAAAGTGTTAAAATAATAATTATATGATCAACTTCTTCATTTTATAATAGCTTGAACTCTTAGAATACGCATAGTTTAACTTCTTCATTTTCTAATAATAATTCAATTTCTTACCTTGAAAATTCAGCTCCTTCAATTTTTTTTAAACAGATTCTGTTTCAATACTGAATGAAAAAATCCACCACTGTCAGTAAAGCATGCCAACCAAAAATTGTATAGTTTTATCATCTAGGAGAAAAAATAGGGACCCGTGCATAGCCTCTAAATAGAAACCAAATTGAACCAATTTCCATATTACAGTTTTGTAAAAAAATCAGGTTTGCACAACTTCTAAGCAAATGTCAACAATTTTTCTAAGTTTTTTTGTTAACTTTGTAATAACTATAAAAAACCTTGTAGACTTCAATCACCATTCACACATTATAGATATTGCAGCTTATACATGTTATCATGTGATATTCAAAATTAGGTAAATAGATGTGGCTGCAAAAAATTCAATTGTAAAGACTTCTATGACATAATGATGCAGCAACCAGTATATAAATATAATGTATAACAACATTTAAGAAGAGCAAATTTTTTTTTTTTTTTAATGTACATTTGAACTATCTGAATTCTAAATTAGAATACAACCTAAATTTAGTAAAATGGTTTTCATATAAATACAGCTTTATATATAAAATGTTAGTTGAATTCTAATTCAAACCACCTAAATGCAATGCAAATCAATTTAAAAAGTCAAATGCAAATCAACTGTAAGTGCAAATCAATTTAAAAGTTTGTAATTGAATGTCACTGAAATGCAATAGAAAAATAAAAGCACTCAATGGAATCAACCCACCTTTTGCAGAGACAACCAACCATTTAGTCAAACTTGGAAAGGATGCTTCAACTCACCCAAATAAATAAGTGGAGCACAATCTAATATACCTAGATTAACTTCACAAACAAAACAAACACAATCAGAACTGATTGAGATCAAATACTATTTGCCCTCCGAAATCACTCTTAAACATGCAACTTAGAATAAGATACGAATTTTCACTTTGTAGAAATACTGGAGCAATATTTCTAATTTCCTGTAACTTGCAACTTGTTGACTATATTTTAAAACTAAAGTGGAGAAAAAATAAAACAGAGGACATTAAGACTATAACGGGTGAGATGGGAGATCAATATTTCACATCATCATCACAATAAAACTCAACACTACAGCACACAACACCATTCTCCATGCTTTATAACTTCAACCACAGGTTGTGCATGAGTGACAACCATACCAACAGATCAATCACAGAAAGATAGAATATATACTAAATACTTTTATGTTGTGATACTAAATACATTTATGCTGTGAGAACCTTGTAAGGCATGCATTAGAGCAATATTTGAAGGACAAATTCGAGAAAATTTGGTCATTGGCAATATTAGCGTAAGGTTGAATTTAATCAACCATGTGTTGGATTTATTCCATGACAAATTTGCTTGTAATACAGCACTTAGAAACCCTGTATTTAGGTGGGAATCATGTAAGGGTAGTGTGTGAGAGAGTGTGAAGAAATGCTCAAGACTGTGCAGTGAAGCAGGGACTCGCGGCTGGATCTCATGGGAGGCTCGCGGCTTGCAAGCCGCCAAAAGTTGCACATGCGTAGAGCATGCAGGGGAGCTGAACAGTCATACCAGCTGGAGCACTACAGGACAAAAATCCAGACTGGCCACTCAATTAGCTCGCGGTTTGAACTCGCGACTCAGTTAAGTCGCGAGGTCAAGTCACCAGCCAGCCCTGTTTTGGAAAAACTGACTCTTTACATTCCATTCTCACACCAGTATAAATACCCCTCATTCCCACAAAATATGTGTGGCTATTCAGAAAGAAAAACCCTAAGAGAGGTTTCTTCAAAACACCCACCCAATTAGAGAGAACTACTCATTCTTAGAGAGAAATCTTTGTAGTCTCTTCTCATTCCCTCTCTCATTGTCATACCTATTAAGAGGAGATTTCTATCCAAACACTACCCACACTCATTTAGAGTGTTGAGTGTTTTTGGAGCTTTGGGAAGCATTGGAAGATGCCAAGGATGGCGGATGCTATGGATTATTGCGGAATCCGGAAAGCTAGAAAAGAAAAAGGTTTGACGCAACCTCGTTGGAGTAAGAAGCTTGGAGGGCTTAGGTACATCGGGTAGATTAGGCTTGGAGGGTCTATTACTGTTCATGTATCCCAACTACATTTTCTAGTGGATTATTAACCGCTTGGAGGGCGGCGGAGAGGTTTTACGCTGAGGGCTTCGGTTTCCTCTTCGATAACACATCGTGTGTTGTTCTTGTGTTTGCATCTCTCTTCCCTTTATCTTTGCCTTTTATTTTCTGCTGTGGATGTGTTTTTAATTGGCTTAGATTCTTTACCAATTCTGTTTATACTTTTGTTCATTTTCCGCACACTAGTTGTTTGACATAAAACTTGAATTGGTTAATTTGTAAATTGGGGGTCTAAATGTTCAAGGGTGTTTTTACACTATTTGAACTTTCAATTGGTATCAGAGTGGGTACACTTATTTTGGTTTTATTACCTAAGTGTGATCCTTGACCCCTTGTGTGTTTTGCCATGGATAATGCTTTGTATGCTTCTATGGATATCGTTGATTGTAACATGCCATGTGTTTGTGAAAATACCTCTATAAGTGTTAATCCTCATAATTGTGATGACATGTTACTTGAATCTATGGGTGTTGTTGACAAATTCTTGAAGAAAGGAGCTAAGAAGTTTCAAAAGAATTTGAGCAAGTTAGTTTGTGAAAAGGATGATTTGATTGCTAAACTCAATGAATCCAACAAATTGGTTGAGAAATATAAGAATCTTGCTGAAATTTCTCTTGAAAAGCTGAAAGAGTTTGAATGTTTAAATAAGGACTTGGATACTAAACTTGTTTTATCTAACAAACTTGTTGATGATTTTAAATCTGAAAATAAATCTCTTAAGATGCATCCCAAGTGTTTGATTGCTGAATCTGTTGCTAAAATGAAAGAAAATATATGTTACAATCATGTTGTGGTACCCGATTTTGTGCCTATTGTGTGTTCTACCTCAAAGGACAAATCGGTGTACATTCCTCCACACAAAAGAAATCAAAAAGTGGAGAGAAATGCTCTTAAGCCTAAGCCTCTGTTTAGGTCCCAATCTAGGGAATTGAGTGGATTTAAGTTTGTTCCTACTTGCCACCATTGTGGTGTGATCGGTCACATAAGACCCCAATGCCCCAAGTTAAAAACCTTTGTTGTTAGATCCCTTCCCAAAAAGCCTAATGGACCTAAATACATTGTTTGTCACCATTGTGGTGCCTTTGGTCATCTAAGACCTCATTGCTCTAAGTTTCAAGCTCTTAAGAGAATCAAAAGAAAATGAAAACTTGAGCTTTTTGGAAGTTGTGCTTTGAAAGCTAAACCGGATTCGATGGAAAATGGTAAGTTATTGAAGAAAGTGGTTCATGCTCTTACCTCCTTGTCTATGTGCATCTCCGGTTTTCATTCTTCCAACCCTCGTCTCACTTCCCATGAGACACTCATTCTAAACAATCGTTCCGTTTGGATGAGGAAGGATTCCTATGGTTGAGCTTTTGCTCTTTTGGTCCTTGATCTAATTCTTTTGATCTTTGTAGGACCCTTAATGCATTAAATGTCATATCTTCATGCATTTTGTGCATCTTGCATTTTTTTGTATGCACTGTTTTGTTTTTGATCTTACTTTTATATTTCAGTTTTGTGTGAGTAAAAAATCCAAAACCACATAAAAAGTGAAAAATTTAAAAAGTTTGATCGTATATGTTTGAGCACATATCACATGTGAGTTTGGCCTTGTACCTTTGTATAAATGGCTTTGTGTATTTACGAGCTTAGCTTGTTATTTTTGCACTTATATCTTTGTGGGAAAAATCTTGACATCTTTGTGTGATTGTTGTAAATCGATTTTCAAGCTTGTCATGAATGATTAGTCAATAGCCATGTTGGTTTTGATACATGCGTAGACTTGTGCTTATATCTCTTCCCACTCTTTTATTTTTATTACTTAAAGAGCCCAATAAATGTAAATCTCAAAATGAAAAGAGATAATGAGCTGCAAAAGCCATCGCATATACTAGTATTTGACTAGGAAAAAGGGAAAGCGACTTGTATTGAAAATGTTTGATGCCCAAAAGCCAAAGGCTTGTTCATCAAATTGAAATATAAAAAATTTAAGGCATCAATCTCAAAAATGAGATGTATTGCTCAAAATGAGTTGTATTGATTCAAAATGATCAAATGATATGAATTGTAAGAAGCCAAATGAAAAACTTCAATCTTATGTAATCATTTTCTTATGGGGGGGTCATATATGTTCATTTCTATAATTGAGATAGACCACTTGACTTAGTACTAGTTGTGTATGACTTGATTGAATTAATCATTGAAACTTCAATCTAGACTAAGGACTATTCCACATTTGATACACACACACAACACACATGCCTAATGTTCAATAAATGTCTTATTCATTTGTTTGATTGTACTTGTCTATATGTGATGTGTATGTGCTCAATCATATATGGTTCAATCCAAAAATATTTTTGATCATTTTATATGTTTTTGGAAGTGATTTTTATCACTCTTTGTGTTCATGTGTAGTGTTTACTCTGTTTTTCATTGTTTAAACATGTTCTGTATTGAAAAAACAGGTGTCAAAGTTTTTCGCGGCTCAGCTGGCGACTCGCCAGTCGCGAAACCCCAGTCGCGAGTTCATCCAGAAGTTTTTGGTGACTAACTCGCGGCTTCTTCGCGACTCGCGAAAATTTTCGCAACTGAACCTCGCGACTCGCCCAGTCGCGAAACGCCCAAAAATAGCTTTTTAAAGGGCTCTTTGTGGGAAACCTGTTTTAAACCTCTCTCATCCTCTCTTAAACCCTTCTTTCACTATTTTTACATTAAAACCCAATCAATTTAAATGGTTTTTCATTCCATTAACATCTCTAAGGTAATTATAAATTCTTTTCATTGATTTTGATCCTTAGATTATGTTTTGGAGAGTTTTGTACTCTTGGTTGGGATTTTTATCATAGGGGTTGGGAAACTTATTTTTTTGTCAAATTTCTTCATGGGACTGGTTTCTTTTGCTGATTTGCATTGGATGTTGGCCCCTTGTGGCAGAAAGAACATGTATTAAGGATGGATTTCATGATGTTCATGCATTGTTTCACATTATTGTTCATAATGTGCATGCTAGGTGTTTGATAAAATGCCTCTTAGACATTTTCTTGCTTGTTTGGACTCAGATGAGTACCAAACTTTGGGGTCTCTCATGTTTCCTCATTAGGAACATGTTTGGTTCATTGGTTGTGTATTTTACACATACTGCCCCACAAGTGCCTTTTCCATGCATTGGTCATGCATTGCACATAGCCACCTCTTGCACACACCGTTGCTACCCTTGTCATACATTGGTCTATACCTTGTTTCTTCATCCCACCTGAACGGTCATGACAGTGTCCAGCATACTTTGTAAAGAAGCATCACTCGATGAAGTAGGTGGAGGATCAATAGCAATTGTAGGATCGACATACTCCTCAGCAGTGGGGTCGCCAGATGTAGGAGGCCGAGATGCATCACCTGTGGAAGACTCGACTCTAGGACGTTTAGAGCTAGCTTTCATCTGAGCTGCTATTTGCCTAAGAAAGGTGGCACCTATGGAAGCGATGATATGGCTAGGCTCGGATGTAGGAAAATCCTCTAATCCTATATGTAACAAAATCCTATGGATAAACACCGGAAAGAAAAGACCATGTGATGTAGAACTACTCCTATGAACCTCAACTAGAGATCGAATGAAAAGAGTAGGAAAACTCATAGGAGCATCAGTCACAATGCCATACAAAAATGTACATCTCTCAAGAGGAATGGTGTGCAAGTGAGAGATAGGCCAAATAGAATGACAAGCAATCCGGAAAAATTGATAATTGAGCTCAGTAAGCTCATAAGTAGTGATATAAGGACCGGAACCCCATCTAATGGAAGTATCGGTAATGTGAGACATGATCTCATCAAGGGAAGGGACCTTAGTGTATGGATAGACTGGCTGTTGTACCTTAGGTACACCAAAAGCAGTGGCCACTACAGAAGGAGTAATGACATACTCTTCACCCTTTATCCAACTCTTCACATATTGAGTGTTGGAATCATTGGAGTGGACAGAGAAGTTCGAGTAGAACTTTCTAATCAACACAGCTGGAGGGGGGTGTGAAATGTCCAAAAGTGGTAACCAACCCCGACTCTCAAAATTCCTACGTATCTCAGGATCTAACTCATTTAGGATCACTTTACGCTTAGCCCACACAGATCTATAGATATAGAGTTTCTCATAGTTCTCTTAGTGTTTAGGACTCCTAAACCTATCACTCTAAAAAACAAGGGTAGAGGAAGAGGAGGATTTCTTGTTGGCTCTAGTTTTCTTAACCATGATGCTAAAAGGATTAAAAGAAAAAACAAAGAGAAACAACAAAAATAACCAAGGGCAGACTGCATTAGAAATAACAATCTATATGATGCATGTAATGAATGCACATATGATGCATGCTCTAATTCGTTGAAATTTGTTCAATTTTAATTCATAAACCAACAATTGACTTGAACAGAGAGTTTTAGAGCAAAATCGCCAATTTTTGAAAAACCTTTTTTTCAAAAAGTAAACCAAATTGATCAATTAAACATTACACTAGTTAAAAACATCATATAATGTCATAATCAATCAAAAACACAAGTCAATTTCATCAATTTTAGCCCAATTGAAAAAAATCCCCAATTTTACAAAGTTTCAAGCCCTAGAATTTCAAATTTTTCCCAAATCAAAAAATTAATCAAATTAATGCATGGGATTCATGTTAATAACCCAATAAACAAAATTGATTAAAAACAACTGATTTGAACAAAAATCCCAAAATCCCTAGGTTTGAAATTTCAATAAAAAATGCATGAAAATTGTGATTTTGATGAAAAAGAAGGGGTATTTAGGTCTTCCTACACCTGAGGACAAAAACCCTTGAGAAATTTAAGGAAGAAAACGACAAAAAAGGTTTAGATTGGATCAGTCGAAGAAGAGTGGTGAAAAAGTGTTTGAAAAAGTATGAAGAACACGTGAGAAAAGAATTTTTAAAACACCTTCTGACCGAATTTTGAACGGTCGAAAATAAGCCTCGATCAATCGAAGAATAGATTCAATCGATCTAGCATCAATCAAACACTGATTGAGCTAGGCAGATTGTAACCAAAATTTTTATCGCACTTTCGATCAGTCAAGCAACAGCTTCAATCGATCGAAAATCAAGAAAACTCAAATTTTTGAAAAATAGAGCATTGCAATGTAGAAACTCCTCAAAGCATAGTGTTTTATGAATGAAAGGCATGAGTATGAGATTAAAAGTTTTTCAAAAACACTTGTGAAAGTTCAAAAACGTGTAAAAACACCTTTGAACGTTTAGACCCCCAAATTACAACTTAACCAATTCAAGCAATATGTCAAACAACTAGTGTGCGGGAACTTAACATATGCTATATTATGAAATTGGTTAAAAACTATCTAAGCCATAACAAAATAAAACCACAGCAGATAATAAAAAGGCAAAGATAGGGAGGAAGGAAAATGCAAACACAAAGACAACACGCGATGTGTTATCGAAGAGGAAACCGAAGCCCTCGGCGAAAAACCTCTCCGCCGCCCTCCAAGCGGCAAACAATCCACTAGAAAATACAGTTGGGATACAAGGACAGCAATAGACCCTCCAAGCCTAATCTACCCAGTGCACCTAAGCCCTCCAAGCTTCTTGCTCCAACGAGGTTGCGCCGAACCTTTTTCTTTTCTAGCTTCCCGGATTCCGCTACTAGACCGTAGCATCAACCAATGAAGATTGGTTCCTTCCTAACTGCTTCCCAGAAATCCAAACAGCAGTCTCACAATGATGATGATGGTGAGAACCAGGTTTGGTATAATGCCTCTCAAGGATTTGACAATGGAGAGGAAGAGAGTTAAGGAATTTGAAGAGTCTCTAAGGTAGAGATTGTAGGTGAAACAATCTGGTTTTTCTTTAGGGTTTCTCTCTCAAAATTCTCTCTGGAAGCTCTCTTTCAATCGTGGGTAAAAGGGGTATTTATACTGGAGTGGGAGAGGAATGTGAAACGTCAGGTTTTACAAAACAGGGGTGGCTCGCGGCTTGACTAAGTCGCGAGATCCAGTCGCGAGATAACCGTATGGCCAGTTGTCCTGTTTTGTCCTGTAGTGCTCCAGCTAGCATGACTGTTCATCTTCCAACATGCTTGGCACGTGTGCTGCTTCTGGCAGCTTGCAGCCGCGAGTCACCCGCGAGTCCCAGCTGCGAGTCTCTGTTTTCTTGCACACTCTTAAGCAAACTTCACTCTATCTCACTCACTACCCTTACATCAAACCCACCTAAATACAGGGTTACTAAATGCTGAATTACAAGCAAATTTGGCACAGAATAAAGCCAATTAGATGGTTGAATAAATTCAACCTTACAATCTCCCCCTTTGGCTATTCCGTGACAAAACCCTAAAACAGACTCTAGACTTAACATGTGAGTTGGGAACAGTTGAACAAAACTCACTCACACCTAACTCTAGAAGCTGTGAAGCACTTGAATCATATGAACATAATACTCCTGAAACACAACAATACACCATGATCATTGTAAGCAGAAAATTATAAATGCATATGAAATAGGCAATATGTGATCAAGCAAAGATGGAGTTAAGAAACAAACCATGGCTTGATCAACGAAGTGAACACCACAAGGTAGTGATCACAGTGTTCATTCACACTTGGAATGAACACAAGGACATACAAGATAACAAGCACAAGGCAAGACACTTGTATGCTCAACACTCAACCAATGCATAACACACACGGTATATGCATCTAGGAACAATCCTACAAGGGCACAAGAGTGACAGTACATAAACCAAAATGCAGAACATTTAGATTAAAGTACTGGTTTCAACATAGCATAAAGGCTGCACTAAGCAAGGTACAAACCATATAGCCTACAAACTATGCATAAAACAATAACTCTAAAAGCTTACAAAAGCACATGGGTACAAACACAAAAACATCCTGAATAACAGTTTACAAAACATAATATAACAACTTAAAGTGAAAACTTAAACTGAAGAAGAATGTAAAGACACTCCCCGTTAGGTAATATTCTCCCCCTCTGATCATGCCCTATCACTCCCCCTTTTTGTCATGGAATAGGCTAGTCATCCTCTTCCAGCTTTCTCTGAATTTGATCCAATTGAGTTTGAAGAGAAGTAAACTTCATATCCCATCGAGTGCTTTGATGGTGTAGAGAAACTGTGAGTCCAGGCATCTTTGTATTCAACTCATGGACAGAGGATACAATGCGATCAAGTTTCTCATCTAGGGAGAGAGTGCTGAAATGAGAGCCACTGTGAGATGCAGAAGTTTCTGGTTTGGCTCTCTTCCGACTATGTCCAATGCTGGCATTGAATGTACGCATGTTGATTGGACTTGGTTTTGGGATAGGAGATTCATCTGCCATTGGATAAATACCCTTCAGCTTCAAGATTCGTGAAATGAGACTGCAAAAAGGAACGCATATCCGTGACTCAGTTCGAAGAACCGTTTTGCGCAGAACATGAAAGATATGAGCACAGATGTCTATTTCCACATCAGAGATTAGATCATGAAGAAACAAAGCACGTCCGAGGTTCATATACCCAGTGCTTGATAAGGGGTACAAATTGTGAAACATCACAATTGTAAGCACTCTCAGTTTTGGAGAAAGAGAGGAAACACTGATGGATTTGCCATTTGGTGAGAATTCCAAGTCTTGACCAAGACTTTCTTTGAGAAGCTCCTCATCAGGATAGAGATCATCATAAATCGGTGAATGTCGGAAAATTGGTCTGTTGATGTGAAGAATTTCTGCCAGATATGTAGGAGAGACAGAAAAGTTCTTTTTCCGAACCCAGCACTTAAGTTCATCTCCTTCCACAATTGCGTTAGCATAAAATTCTTTTACCAGCTCTTCATACGCGTCATCCAGATCAGAGAGAAGGTAATTCCAATCCTTGTGAGCAAACCATTTCGGAATGTCAGTGTCATGAAGTGAGGACTGATCCAAAGCTCTTTCTAGTAATGGTTTGGCATGTAGAAAGAAATTCTCATAAGACTGATAGGCTGCATATGATCTGAACTTGTTGGGATTGAAACTCTTTGATGAAGAGCGAGTCCCTTTTGGTTGAGGTGGGTAATCATCAACATCAATTACTGGTTCCTTCCCTTTGGAACTACCTCCTTTCACAATAGCTTTCTTGAATGGTGACATGACCAGTCTGCATTATGAACAAGGGAAATGACAGAACACAATCCAACAGACTTTATTAGCAGTGGGTTAGTGGAAATTTAGGGACAATGAAGAAACCCTAATAGCTGGATGAAAATGGTCAGAAAATAGCAATGAGGGACACAAAATGGCCCGAATTGAACTACACAGAAGAGGGAGTCCAAATAGAACCACATAATCAGCTAAAAAAGAACCCACATTCAACAATACATCAACAAGATACCACACAGGATCATAGTGAAACACGAGATCAACAGCAGATCAGACAAAAATTAGCTAACCCTAGCTAAGCACATGATGAAGAACAAAACCACCAAAATAAACTAGCTCAAAACAGAAACACAAGCTTCCATAAGCTAAGCATGGACAAAGAGTAATAGTTGAGCTAAAAACCCATCACAAAAACACAATCAAATGTGAATAAACCAGAGGGAAAACCATGACAACAAGTAAATTAAAGTTCAAGACAGAAAAACCATACCTGTTAGTCGACGATTTTGATCTAAAAAGAGGCAACTAATGGAGATCGAAAATGGAGGCACGGTGTGAAAGGGTAAGAGCAGATGAGAAAGACAATGAACAGTCACAAAAAGATCGAGGGAAAAACAAAAAGTTTAAAAACTGCCCCTGTATGACCAAAACACGCGATTTTCGCGACTGAAACGAGTCGCCAAAAAGTCGCCAGATCAAGCCGCCAAAACACTCAAGGACAAAAGTTTGAAAAATTTTTCTAAGTGTTTTTCGCGACTGGAAGGTCTACCCACGAGTGAGTCGCGAGCTGAGCCGCGAAAATCTCTGAGTGAACCTTGCGACTGGACCTTCCACTCGCGAACAAGTTGCCAAAAATGACCAGCGAAGATGCGACTGAGGCTCGCGACTTGACATACCCGCGACTGAGCCGCCAAAACAGGGCAAAACTAGATTTTTGAAATTTTCAGATTTTTCAAACAAAATACTTTCCAAAAACACCTAAAACACTCAAAAATCTTTTTGTGCTTGAATTAACACAGATTGAGCATGTGAAAACACATTTCATCAAGTACAATCACACAAATGAATATGGCATTTATTGAACATAAACTTGTGTGTTATGTGTGGATATCAACAATGAGATAGTCCTTCGTCTAATGTGAAGTTTCAATGATCAATTCAACCAAGACATACACAATTAGCACTAGATCATGTGATCCATCTCAATTATAGAAATATGTATATATGACCTCCCACACAACTTGATAACATTAACTTGGAGCTTATCATTTGACTCCACTTTCACTCATAACATTTGATCTTTCTGATCTTTTGAGGCAATCATCGCTCATTGTGAGAGTGATATATGACATTTCACTTTAAAGAACAGGCCTTTGGCCCTTTTTGAATAAACATTCACTTTAATGTAAGGTCGCTTACCCTTTTTCCTAGTCAAATACTAGAATGTGCGACAGGCTTTTGCAGCTCAATATCTCTTTTCATTTGAAGATTTACATTTGGTGAGCTCTTTATAGCAAAACAAAAATAAAGAGTGGGAAGATATATAGACACAAGTCTATGCATGTCTCAAGATCAACATAACCATTCACTAATCATTCATGACAAGTTTGAAGATCTATTTACAACAATCACAACGATTTCAAGATTTCTCCCACATAGATATGAGTGCATGAAAACAAGCAATGCTCGAAAATGCACAAAGCCATTAGCACAAAGGTACAAGGCAAAACAAGTTTTGAGACAAAAAAAACTCAACAATGTCAATCAAGCTTTTTGATTTTCTAATTTTTTATGTGATTTTTGGATTTTTGACATAAAAGAAGAAAATGATTGAACAAACAAAGAAAGAACCAACAGAATTCACAGATGAACAAACAAACAATAAATATGTTGCACAAAGTGCTAACAAAGAAGTGTGTGCCCCATCACAAACAAACTTATCATATTATAAATATGTGAAGCACACAACACATAAGAGAATCAAGGAATTGTACCAACACCAATGGTCTTACGGAGTGATTCAAACCGTGGACCATCGAGAGGCTTGGTGAATATGTCCGCCTTTTGATTGTCGGTGTATATGAACTCAAGACACACAACTCTTTCCTCTACCAAATCCCGAATGAAATGTTAACGTATCTCTATATGTTTAGATTTTGAATGCTGGACAGGATTCTTGGAAAGATTGATGGCACTGGTGTTGTCACAGAAGACACACATCGTTTCTTGAGGAATTCCATAGTCATGAAGTAATTTCTTCATCCAAAGAAGCTGAGTGCAGCAACTTCCAGCAGCGATGTATTCTGCTTCTGTAGTAGATAGAGACACTGAATTCTGCTTCTTGCTCATCCACGAGACAAGATTGTTACCAAGATAGAAACAGCCGCCTGAAGTGCTTTTCCGATCGTCTACACTGCCAGCCCAGTCAGCATCTGAATACCCAGCAAGACAAGCATTTGAGTCTTTTGAATACCACAGACCATAGTTTGCAGTACCATTCACATATCGAATGATTCGCTTAGCAGCAGTCAGATGAGATTCCTTCGGATTAGCTTGGTACCTGGCACAAACGCCCACACTAAAAGCAATGTCCGGTCTACTGGCTGTAAGGTAGAGCAAACTCCCTATGATGCTCCTATACAGTGTAGGACTTACTTCGACTCCAGATGAATCAACATTCAGTTTAGTGGATGAGCTCATGGGAGTGGAGGCATGTTTTTTGGAGTCTAGTCCAAACTTCTTGACAATGTTTCTGGCATACTTCCCTTGAGATACAAATATGCCCTCCTTTTGTTGTTTGACTTGAAGACCCAAGAAAAATGTGAGTTCCCCCACCATACTCATCTCAAACTCCTTCTTCATCTCCTCAGAAAATTCAGTAGCACGATCTTCGATGGTTGCCCCAAACACTATATCATCAACATAGACTTATGCCACAAGGAGATAATCTTCATCATTTTTGACAAAGAGAGTTCGATCGGCATACCCTCTCTTGAAACCTCTATCTAGAAGATAATGTGTAAGATGATCGTACCAGGCTCTAGGCGCTTGTTTTAAGCCATAAAGGGCTTTCTTCAATCTTAATACATGATCTGGAAAATAAGGATCCTCAAATCCTTTTGGTTGCTCAACAAATACTTCTTCATTCAGAAATGCGCACTTTACATCCATTTGATAAAGTTTGAAATTCAAGGTGCACGCAATGGACATGAGGATTCGAATGGATTCGAGTCTTGCCACCGGAGCAAAAGATTCATCAAAATCCACTCCTTCTACTTGAGTGTATCCTTGAGCTACTAACCAAGATTTGTTTCGAATTATCTCTCCATCTTCATCAGTTTTGTTTTTAAAAATCCATTTCGTGCCTATAACATGAATGTTCTCAGGCCGTGGAGCAAGTTCACACACATCATTCCTCACAAACTGATTCAGCTCTTCATGCATTGACTCAACCCAATTCTCATCTTGAAGAGCCTCTTCAACCCTTTTTGGTTCAAACTGTGCAAGATAGCAGTGATATGTCACATGATTAGCTAGCAGAATGTTTCCTTTCCTGAGGCGAAGACCGTCATCAAGAGATCCTATGATGTTACTTTCCGGATGATTCTTGATAACTCTTGAAGATGACCTTTTTGAAGTGGAAACTTCATCACTATGAGAGATAGGAGGATGAACTTCCGGAGGAGTAAGAGGGCTTGATGTTCTAGACATCGATCTCGTTTCCATTCTTGGGTTGATGGGAGTCGATTCTACTTCTGGTATAGGTTCTTCACCTTCTATATCCAAAACTTCTACCTCAACATCGGCCTCTTTGGTGCTCGGCCCTTCTACATCATCAATCATTTCCACCTTAGGTAAGGCATCATCAATCTTGACATTTCTGGACTCCATCACAGTCTTTGTTCTCTTGTTAAACACTCTATACGCTCGACTTGTAGTAGAGTAGCCAAGAAAAATACCCTCATCACTTCTTGCATCAAACTTCCCAAGATTCTCTCGATCATTTAGGATATAGCATTTACTTCCAAACACCCGGAAATACTTCACTTTTGGCTTCTTCCCATTCCATATCTCATAGGCAGTCTTCTTTGTACCAACTCGAAAGAAAATCCTATTGCCAATGTGACACGAGGTGTTGACAGCTTCTCCCCAAAATTTTTGAGGTATTTACTTGTTAAGCAACATGACTCTTGCCATCTCCTGAATCACACGATTTTTTCTCTTTACCACTCCATTTTGTTGTGGAGTTTTGGGAGCTGAAAATTCTCTTTTAATTCCATTCTTCTCACAGAAGGACTCGAATCTTGCATTCTCAAATTCCCTCCCATGATCACTTCTAACTTTGGCTATCGGAATCCCTTTTTCGTTTTGTAGTTTCTTGCACAGAATCTCCAACCTCTCACAAGCTTCTGATTTTTCTCTAAGGAATTCAACCCAAGTGTATCTTGAGTAGTCGTCCACAATAACCATAATGTATCTCTTCCCCCCTAGGCTTTCAGTTCTGGTAGGCCCCATTAGATCAACATGAAGTAACTCCAAGCACCGAGAGGTGGCTATCACATTCACCTTGTGATGACTTGCCTTAGTTTGCTTCCCCATTTGACACGCACCACAAACGGTCTTCTTCACTTTTCCAAACTTAGGAAGTCCCTCGACTGCTTCAAGTTTGGAAACTTTTGCTACTTGTTTGAAGTTGGCATGCCCAAATCTATGATGCCACAGCTCCAACATATCCACACGAGCACTTCTACACGATATGGGGGCCGTGGGAACTATTCCATAACAGTTATCTGTAGTCCGATTTCCTTCCAAAACCTGAATCCCCTCTTCATTGATGATCAAACATCCCTTCTTAGAGAATTGTACCAGAAAATCATCATCACAAATTTGAGTGATGCTCAGCAAATTCGCCTTCAGCCCTTTTATGTACAGCACATCTTTCAACAGTAGCAAACCAGGTATCTCAATGGTTCCTTTGCCTAGGACTTGAGCATGACTTCCATCACCAAAGGTCACATAGTCACCAACCTTTTCTTTGAGTGTCTTAAAGAGAGACTTATCCCCTGTCATATGGCGAGAACACCCACTGTCAAGATACCACAAACACGCATTAAACACCTTTAATGAGGTATGCACAAATAGGTTCACATGTGACAGACATTCTTGACCTTTAAACACAAACTCATCATTAGTTTTCATGCTTCTTTCAGATTGATTTTTCATTTTCAGATTCTCAATCATCTCACACAACATTCTATTCTTTCTTTTATATTTCTTAATCAGTGATTTAGATTCAGATATGCTACTGTGTAAGACATGATTCTGATTTTCAAGATATTCCAGCATGTGAACAAATACTCTAGCGTGTTTCTTAGTTTTTAACAACTCTACAAGGTCATCAGTAAGACACCTTTCAGACATATGCATAGAGTCATTTTCACAAACACTTAAGCTACAATTCAGCATGGTATATTCCAAAACAATCAACCACAACACAGGGGTCTAGGATCACACTTAGATAATAAAACCACAACAAGTGTACCTGCTCTGATACCAATTGAAAGTTCAAAAACGTGTAAAAACACCTTTGAACGTTTAGACCCCCAAATTACAACTTAACCAATTCAAGCAATATGTCAAACAACTAGTGTGTGGAAACTTAACATATGCAATAATATGAAATTGGTTAAAAACTATCTAAGCCATAACAAAATAAAATTCACAGCAGATAATAAAAAGGCAAAGATAGAGAGGAAGGAAGATGCAAATACAAAGACAACACGCGATGTGTTATCGAAGAGGAAACCGAAGCCCTCGGCGTAAAACCTCTCCGCCGCCCTCCAAGCGGTAAACAATCCACTAGAAAATACAGTTGGGATACAAGGACAGCAATAAACCCTCCAAGCCTAATCTACCTAGTGCACCTAAGCCCTCCAAGCTTCTTGCTCCAACGAGGTTGCGCCGAACCTTTTTCTTTTCTAGCTTCCCGGATTCCGCGACTAGACCATAGCATCAACCAATGAAGATTGGTTCCTTCCTAACTGCTTACCAGAAATCCAAACAACTGTCTCACAGTGATGATGATGATGAGAACCAGGTTTGGTATAATGTCTCTCAAGGATTTGACAATGGAGAGGAAGAGTTTTGAGGAATTTGAAGAGACTCTAAGGTATAGATTGTGGGTGAATCAATCTTGTTTTTCTTTAGGGTTTCTCTCTCAAAATTCTCTATGGAAGCTCACTCTCAATCGTGGGTAAAAGGGGTATTTATACTGGAGTGGGAGAGGAATGTGAAACGTCAGGTTTTACAAAACAGGGGTAGCTCGCGGTTTGACCTCGCGGCTTGACCAAGTCGCGAGATCCACTCGCGAGTTAACCGTATGGCCAGTTGTCCTGTTTTGTCCCGTAGTGCTCCAGCTAGTATGACTGTTCATCTTCCAGCATGCTTAGCACGTGTGCTGCGTCTGGCGGCTTGCAGCCGCGAGTCACAGCCGCGAGTCTCTGTTTTCTTGCACACTCTTGAGCAAACTTCACTCTATCTCACTCACTACCCTTACATCAAACCCACCTAAATACAGGGTTACTAAATGCTGAATTACAAGCAAATTTGGCACGGAATAAAGCCAATTAGATGGTTGAATAAATTCAACCTTACACAACATTCTACTCATTTATGTTTTCAAACTAAACTTTTGATTAATAGTAACGCTCTTTTAAATGTGCTGGGCTAGTTGGATTGTAGATGGACACGAAACTATATTTTATGATTTGTTTCAGGCATGGAGACTGGATTGAAGATAGGCCGATTGAATTGATTGATGATTCAGTAGGTGACTTCGCTCCATCTGAAATGTTACGATGCATTCATGTGGGTCTGTTATGTGTGCAACAACGACCAGAAGACAGGCCAAACACGTTATCTGTGGTTCTAATGTTAAGCAATGAGAGTTTATTGCCTAAACCGAGGCAGCCAGGCTTCTATACAGATTCACCTGAAGCGGATTCTTCATGTAGCACAACTTTTTCAGCAAATGAAATGTCCTTTACATCGTTTGAGGCAAGGTAAAATATCATCACTAGAAAAAGGGAAGAGGTTTCTTATGAAATTTATGTAAGAATGTGTTAAAAAATCTTTAGCTAAACAAACTGGTTTCTAGCCATTCTTGGGATAAGTGTGTATTTTGGAGAATTATTGTCTTCTTCTTAATTGAGAAATGCAAATGCTAGCCTTCTTACCTTTTCTATTCGTGGAAGTTCACTTTAATCTCTAATTAATCCTAAATTTTGATCTCAAAAATATATTTCCAATCTTGGAAACTGACACTATAATCCCAGCTATACCAAGAATTAATAATGAATAATTGTAAACAAAATAACATCAAGGTAAAACTCTGTTTATTTATTTATAGGCTGATCATGGCCAATTGGTTCCAGCCAAACTCTACGATCGTCACAGCAAAAGGAATGTGCCACCGGATTTACTTCATAGTGGCACCCAGGTCATCCCTAAGGACAATGCCGGAATTGGCTAGACAAGCTAACCAAAGCTACGTCCACAGCATTAGACCTTACTTGTGTTTTCGTTCCATTACACCAAAAAAATCAAACAAATAAAATAAAATAAAAACAAAAAAGTTACTTCAAATAACAGCTTGTCCTTCAATAAACAATTATTTTGAGAAATTGTTTAATTTTCAAAAGAATAAATTATCTACAATAAAATTTAGAGAATAAATTATAGATTATACCACATTTCAAAATAATTATATATACTGACACACCTATGGTGTGATTTTACTCTACTAATTAAGTACTAGATGTATACAACTTGGTATGCTATATGTGTGCAAAGAGTTCCCTGAAGACAGACCAATAACGTCAACAGTGGTTTCTATGTTGGTGTTTGAGAGAGCAGTTCTGCTTCAACCTAAACAGCCTGGTTTCTTCATGGAAAGAAGCTCCTACAATGCAGATACTGCTTTAAGAAACGAAGTATCACATTGAGAAAATTTAATTGACTGTAACTATGCCGGAAGCTAGATAGACCAATAAACCATGGATCATATTGTATTCATGCCCGACCTGTTTGCAAGGCCAATTTAAAATCCCCCAAGTAAGCACGAAAAACTGACCAATACTAGTGCTGCCTAAGACTAAAATCATGAAAACCCACCACCAATCTCATGTTGGGCTTTGTGGAGCCTAGTTTTGTTTGATCTGATTCAATGACCCAAATAATATTGTGTGGTTTTAATGAGAGATTTTCTGAGGCTTAATCTATGGAGCGGAGGCAAATTGCTGAACCACGTAAATATTGTCTTGTGCGTGTGATTGTTTTCTTTGGCGTGCGTTTTCTCTATTTTTTGTTTCTCACAAGTTGGGAATTCGGGTTAATTCCCTACATCTCAGACCCAGTCTATCATGGGAGATTGATCATTATCTGAAGGGAACATCATTATTTGCCATCCAAGGTAAAGGAAGTGATCAAAACTATCACAGGTTCATCCCAATGTACCTAGTATTTTCTTTTTTATTATCTTTGGTTTTTTTTTTTTTTTTAATTCTTTTTCTTTGTGTATTATTGCTCTCACTTAGGGTTGACAATTTTGCTCCACCCTGCTTAACCTACCCTTCCCCGCTTCACCTTGCGCAGGTTTTCCCTGCCCTACAAAGGTGGTAGGGCAGAGATGGGGCAAGATTTTAGCCCCGCACCATGGGGTGGGGCGGGGATGGATTTAGACTTTTTAGACTTGCCCCGCCCCGCCCTGTATTGCTAAGGGTTATAATTATAAATTTTTCATACCCTAAAACCCTAATATTTAAACAAACATTCCAATATTAACTTATTTTATTCTACCCAATGTGGTTCTCTATCTTTATTTTGTTATGTATTGTACTATGAGATTTTTTATTTTTTATTTTGTGATTGTCTTGTTAAACGCTTGGATATATTATTCAATTTTTTCTTCTAAAAATTGATTTGATTTTATGGAATAAATTTAGTTGTAATTTCAAGTATAGTTTTACAGGGTGGGGCTTCGCAGGGCTCCAAGTGGTGGGGATGAGGTGAGTAAGTTTTCCCCGTCATGCGGGCTAGGAGGAAGACCCCATCCTTCGGCCTTGCCCCGCCCCATTGCCATCCCTACTTGCTATTTGTATCCACCAAAAAATTGTCTACTTTCTTGTAAAACATGATTATTGTAAAGGTAGTTTTTTGGGGTTTGACTAAATCCGGCAGTGGTTTTTTGTGGAATTGTACTCAAATTTGTGAAATTGTTGATTTTGATTGGCATTTTTTTTTTTTTTTTTTGGTTGTGTTTTTCGATATTTTAAGGCTGTATTGGTTTATTCAAATTATTTGAAATGTCAATTTGCTTATATGCTGTGTACGATGTGTTAGTTCTTATTTTTCTTTCCCTTTTTTTTTCCCGGTAGTGGTAGTGTTGGTGGTGGTTAGAGTATGATGTGCAGGTTTTTGCAATGCAATCTTGAAATTGTGAATTTGGTGTGTAATAAGTGGTCTTTTCAAATGGTTTTTATTGACTTCGAAATCTTTATATATTTACATATACGCAAAATATAAAGAAGCCCATAAAGATCTTTATATGATTTTTATTGACTTAGAAAGCATGTGAAAAGGTTCATGGTAGGTTTTGGCAAAGAAAGCAAATTTTTAAAGTATATTAAGTTGATTAAGGATACATATAATGAAGTTGTAATTAGTGTAAGAACAAGCAGAGCCTTCACAAGTGAGTTTCCTACAACTAAAGATTTTCATGAAGAATTGCATTAATTCAGTGTGTGTCTGGCTTATGCGTATAAGCACAATTTTTAGTTTTTAGTTTTTATGTACACTTTTTAAAACTTCATTTTTTTTTTGCACTTTTTTAAAGTATAAGTATACTTTACTCCACTTTCAGCAAAATGTTTTTGGCAAAAAAACTAAACAAGTTGTTTCCAAACAGATACAGAGTATATGAGCTCACTACATTGATTCGAGAGGAAACTTTTTGTGTATGCTTTTTGCTGATAATATAGTTTTAGAAGATAGAACTAGACGTGGAGTTAATGCCAATTTGGAATCTAAAATCTTTTGGTTAAGTATGACTTAAACAAAATACATGGAATGTAATCTAAGTAAAAATAGAAATAAAGATGAATGGCTGTAAGACTTGATGAATAAAAGATCTGAAGAGCGAGAACTTTTGATTTCTTGGATTGTTAATTCATAAAGATTGAGATATTGAAGAGGATGTAAATCATCCAATAAGATTGTGGCGGCTTAAGAGGGGAAGCGCATTAAGAGTATAGTGTGATCTTGGAATACCTATTAAGTTAAAGGAAAAAATTTATAAAACTATCATAAGAGTAATTATACTTTATGACACTAAATTTCAGGTTGTTAAGGAGAATCATATTTATAAAATGAGTGTAGTTATAATTAGAATTTTAATATTGATAGTGTGTGGGTGCTTTTTTTTCTTAGCTCCTAGGCCCAAGGATCCTGGGCCAAATACTTGTGGTTTAATGGACTGGGCTTGGTTCATCGCAGCTAAATGGGCTGTTTACAAACCAAGTGGTGCACAGGTCAAGGGCTGCAACACGTATACACTAACAAGCAGAAATATATGTATTGAACAGCAAGAAAAAAAAAAACAGCAAAAGGAAAAACAATGTAATAAGGAAAAAGCACACAATGACTGTTAGGGATCCTCAAATCAATATGAAATATTTGACTATTTTCTTAATTATGGATTATAATGCGCTCACTAAGACGTGTTACAAGATCCAAATAAGCTCAAAAATCACAGACTTAGATGGCTATTCAAGCCTCCAAGGCTTGCAAAATTTGAATCTCTTTGAATCCGAGTATGTTCTACAGTGGTTATATTGGGATACCGGGGGTATTTCTCTTTCTTTTACTACTTTCTCTAGATTTTGATAGAGTTTTCTCAATGATTCTGTTATGGTTCACTACTGCCGAATTGTCCTTTTCAATGTTGGTCGCTTCTCCTTTTATAATGTCACTCTAGGGTACCAGAGCCCTTGTTGTTCCAGCCCTTTTGACGACTGATTCTTTCCTTGTTTCTCATAGTTTCCTTCTTTTGGTGCTGTTTCCCTAAAAGCCTCTCGCTGACCTTCCATTCCAGGGTGTCTTGGGAGAGCTATCCTTCAATCTCTCTTCCTCCAATGCTTCCACACTTTTACCTTTTCAAACTTAGCTTTTTTGGCTGCCTTTCCTTTTTGTCATTTTTCCCAAGTGAGCAGAATCCTTCCTTGCCCAGTTGAAGGTTTTCCCAGCTACTTTCCCTTATGGTTTTTCTTTCTAGGTTACCCAAAGTACCAGCCTTTTGCTCGTGAGTTATTGCTTTCCAAGCCCTCTGGTTCTTTGTTGCATCACTGTGTGCTCGAGAAGCACATATCTGTCCTTCATTTCTTATGCTTTTCAGTTCGCCTCTTGAGCTATCTCAATCCCACTTTGGCTGCGCTACACGTCCCAGGGATCTCAAGCCTAGTTCTTTCTACTGGACTCTCTTTAGTCCTTTGATCTTGGTGGGCTGGGCCCTTTTCTTTTCTTCCCTCTATTTCATGGGCTCTTAAAACTTGCCCCTTCATGGATTTTGGGCCTACCATCCTTTTCTTTTGTGAGCTCAAGCCCTTTCTAATTTTACTTCCCCTGGAGTTGGCCCAATGTGCCATTTCTTTGGGCCTTGTGTCATGATTTTTTTTAGAACTCAACAAATAGCTAAACTACAAGGAAATAGATGATTTGAAATGATGAAGATATAGGTGGCCTCTATTAATGAGAACTAGTCACAAACCTGCGTGTTGCGCGTGATAATTATTATTATTTTTTTTTTTTGTGTGATTGTGAGATTGCTTTTTCTCTAGCGCTCAGGCCCAAGGATCCTGGGCCAAATAGTTGTAGTTTGGTGAACTGAGCTTTGATTCACCGCAGCTAAAGGACTGTTTAAGAATCAAGTGATACACAGGGCATACTTCCTACAATACACATAAACTAACAAACAAGAATATTTGTATTGAACAATAATCAAAACAGCAAAGTAATGCAAAAGAAAAATAGAAAAAAGCACAAAGTAATGGTTAGGGATCCTCAAATTAATAGGGAATATTTCATTGAGTTTTCTTTATTATGATTACAGTGTGCTCACTAAGACGTGATACAAGGTTCAAGCAAGCTCAAAAATTACAGTCTTAGATGGTTATTCAAACCTCTAAGACTTGCAAAATTTGATTCTTTTTGAATCTGAGTATGTGCTATAATGGCTTTTTTTTTTTCTAGGATACCGGGGAGTAATTTTACTAGTTTCTCTGAGTTTTCTTCTCGACAGAACTTTCTTAATGATTCTGTTACCAATTTTTCTCTGCCTTATTCGCAATCCTTCCCCCCTTTTATAGTGTTATTTTGGAGTCCCAGGGGAACTATTGATTCCCCTGTTTTGCCCCCTAGGTACCAGAGCTTGTGTTGTGCCCATCGCCCAGAAGGTTCAATTTCTCTATTCTTTATTCTTTACTTCCTTTTAGTGTTGTTTCTTTGAAAGTCCATGGTTGACTACCTATTTCGGAGTATGCTGAGGTCACGTTCTTCACGGTCCAGCTTTTGGCCGTCCTTCTTCTTTATCTTTTTTCTCAAATGGGCAGAATCTCACTCTGCCGGTTTGAAAGTCTTTCGCTGCTACTCCCCTTTTTTATACTTCTTCATTCTGGTTCCCCGAGGTGCCACCCACATGCACTATGAGAAGTTGCTCCAAGTTTTTCTTCTTTTTCTTGCTGGGTCATTTGATACTTGAGAAGGATGTGCCCATCCTCTGTTTCTTGTATTCCTTTTTGGCTTTTTCTTTTGACCTGTCTTAATCCTTTCTTGACTGTATTTACACACCTTGGGGATCCCAAGCCTTTTGGCAGTCTCTGAGGATCCTGGCTCAGCTTGCTTCTTCAATCTTCTTATCTGGGCTTCTTTTCTTTTTCTTTCTTCTATTCTCATAAACTTCCAAGCTTGCCTTTTTTTCTTCTTTATGTTTTTTGGGCTTCAAGCCTTTTACGCTTACCATTTCTTCTCTTTTTTCGTGGCCCCTTGTGCTTATTTCTTTGGGCTCAGGTGCTGTGACTTTTTGGACCTCAACATTTAGCCCCCCGAGCTCGTGGGTTGCCTGAAGCCCACGTGTGAGTAATTTAGGGTTTCTTAAATTCTGTAGGATTTTCTTTTAATTATCCCTGGGTTCCCTTCTTCCTTCTTTAGGATCCGGACCTTTCCTACTGCTTTTTGGTTATCTTAGTTTTTTATGTGCATCGTGTTTCTTTATTTTGCAATTTCCCCTTTGCACAAGACTTGGTAGTTGAGTATTTGGAGTAAAACTTCCTTTACCCACCTTTTTCGTTTCTTGTAACTTCCATTAATAACTGCTAATTAATCTCTTCTTCAAAATTAAATATTTTGGCAACTGGCGTGTCTTTTTATACACTGTCTTCTCCAATTACGCTTTGTGCCTTTATTGCGGGCGTTTCACATTATCTCTTTGCTTCCCTGAGTCTTTCATTCTTAGGTCTCTTTTCTCTCTTTTCAAACAGTCTACTATTCCCGTTTCCCTTTTCCATTCTTCCAATCCTCCATTCTTCTCATTATTCTCATTACTTTAATGGCTTCTTCTTCTTCTCGAAAAAGAAGGGAGTGTACCCCTAGCCCTTCTAAGGGTGAAAGCTCTTCTGGTTTTGCACAGAGCGAATCTCATGAAGTCACTGAGCGCCCAACTTTTCCTTTATGGGACCCCTGGTACTCTCCCAGTCTTTCTTTCCCTCAGGTGTCTCATGGCAAGGCTCCTTCATCCCCTCATGCTTGGGTGTTTTTTGATCAGGCGAGTTTCGCTGGTTCCGCTCAGGTTCCAAACCCTAGAGAAATTTTTGATCTTCAGATCAAGCTGGGACTTCGAGAGGCAGTGCCTATCTTTTTTTATTTCATTCCGGGGAAAATCCAAGGTTGGCCCATCTAGGTGGATAAGGAACTATCTGATGAGGAGTTCGTGGGTCGCCTGGAGTGCGCTGGTATCCTGAAAGCGATGGCGATTTCCAGGAATCTTAAGGGTTTTAGAGACGCTAAGGGGCTCAGGCATCTGGTACGCCGTTGGTGCCTTTCTCTTCATACCTTTTTCATTTCTATTGGTGAGTTGATAATTACCCTGGAGGATGTGGTCAACAACTTCCTTCTCCCAGTATTTAGGGATGAGAATCCTTTTGACATTAGTCTTTCTGAAGAGGATCTCGTGATAGAAAATAAGTTGTTTAGCCATTTTGGTGGTCGCACTGCTTCTCCCGGTGGTAAGCCGGCCAGGATGGGGAGATGGATCATGACTCTTTCTCGTGAGAAGGATAAAGAAGTTAGGCGAGCTGGTTTCCTAGCATTCTGGCTTAGCAAATTTCTGTTCAGTGAGTTCTCGGGGTACGGGGTTAAGTCTACTTTCTTTCCATTAGCAATTAAGTTGGCTCGAGGCACTCAGTACCCTTTAGCCCCTTTGTTTTTGGGCCATGTTTATTCCCAGTTTGATCAACTCCACGGAGATGAGGCCGAAGGCGATTCTTGTTATGTGATCAGTTCGTCTCTTCACTATGCCATTCTCCAGATATTTATGTGGGATCGTTCTTCAGCCACTTTGGCTAAGTGCAGGAATTTGAAGTTTTTGATGGACAAATTCCAAGGATCGCCCGATATAGTTAAGGGTCTTTGTGGTAATTCGACTAATACTTTTCCCATCATCTTTCGTTGGATTAGTCTAAAAGGTGGTGGTCTCAATCTTGTTGAGTTATTTGATCAAGCAGGAAATTTACATTGGAGATCTCCTCGTGAGTTTGATCCTGGCTTTACCTGCGACTCTGTTTTGTCTTCTTTTTTTAACTTCTACAGGGAATACTTTTGATTTGCACCGCGGTGACAAGGGCAATTTAGCCTACCTCGCTTGCATTAGTCCATCTTGGCTTCCTGTGCCTTCTTCGAGTGGCCCAAGGTATACTCATTACTTGGCACTCCAGGTATTTCGGCAGTTCGGTTTTGACCAGGATACTCCCCTAGTTTTTAAGGATATAGTACCGTCACTCCCCTCTTTGGATCATTTTTTGAGGCTGTAGGCCTTCTCCTATTGGTCACGGAGGAGCCACCAGTTTGCAGTGCCTAATTCCCAGAGAGGAGTTTTTGCCTCCAATGGCTATACTGGCCACTGGTGGAGAATACAAAAATATTTTGTTGATTACGTTGGCTCTAGCATAATTATGAAAACCCCTAATCTTAGTATTTTCTCTGCTCCAACATCCAATAAACGCTTATCCCTGCCCACTGCTGGGATTGTTTCTGCTACTGTAAGTAGTAAGACGGGATTTGCAGAATGGCATGCCTCTAGGGGAGGCTGGGTAACATATGCACAAGACTTTCCAGCAACTTGGTTGGGCTGTGGTTTTATTATTGGTACTTCCTTCGGGGTACCTATTAAGAAGGGTGCAATGGAGACAATAGGCGTTGCTACTCCCATGGGTAAAGGAAAGGAGATTAGGACGGAAAAATTGAAAGCAGTTGATGTTAAAGAAAGTACAGAGGGCATGAAGGCTGGTCCTGAGGCAAAAAAGAGAAAGATTGGGAAATCCCAGAAACAGTTGGTGTCTCAAGAGGAAAAGGAAGTCGGGCAAACTTTGGCTACAAGGACCCGGAAGAAGACTAAGTTAGAGTCTTCTTTTTCCCAGTTTCTTGTGACTTCTTCAGTCCATGGTCCTTTGGGATCCTCTGATTTTGTATCTTAGCCCCCCTTAGGACCCTCTGGGCGTACTCATAGTAAACAAAATATCCTCAAAGAATCTGTAGAGAGAGAGATAAAAGGGCAAGACGTCTTTCCTTCTTCTCTCTTTTATATTTGTTACTATTGTTGCAGTCACTTTCTCCTTTTATGTAATGAGCGGTTGTTTCCTTTGCAGTCCAAATGCAAGTCAGACTTCAAGAAGGGTAGAAGTCAGTCATCCGGTGATGATGTGGTATGGCTTTTCCTTATTCACACCTCTTCGTTTGCTCTTAGTCCTTTCTCTGGTATTGTGTGTTTGGGGCACCCTGCTGTCTTCACTTATTATTGTTTGTCTTCCCTCTCCTTTTTTTTTTTTTAGGTGGAGGTGTCTCCTCCCGTGACTGGTAGGGTTCTGGAGGAAGAGACGGTTACAACCCTTTCTATTGCGTTTCCTAGTATGGAGGAGGAGCCCCCTAGTGTCGGAATGGTTGAGGAGACCAGGCAGCCAATGCAGGGTGTCCAAACTACTCAGGATCCTGAAGTTTCCCAACTCCCTGAATCCCAAAGTCCTCAGCTTGAGCGGACTCCCAGTTCCATCAAAACTGTGTTTCCTCAGACAATGTTAAGTAAAGAGACTTTGGGAGGCACGCCTTTATCTAAACAAACTGGTGAGACATATTTCTCTTTATAATAGTGTTTACCTTTATTTCTCTTTTCTCCCCCTTTTCTCCCCTTCCCCCTTTTTTTTAAGCTTCTTCTTTCCTTTCTCCTTTTAGGTCAAGCCAGTGTTGCTTCTTCTTTGGAATCAGAGGATTTTGAAGGTGAGTGTAGATCGCTCCTACTGTGTCTCCTTTTCTTTTCTTTTTTTTACACCTTTTCTCCGCCTTCTTCTTCTATGGCAAAGCCCCCTGCATCTCTACCTTCTTTTTTGCCACAGTTTCCTCACCCTTTTTTCAACTTGCTTTGTGTCCTTTCCCAGAATCTTCTAAGAAACCAGAGGAACAGGAGGAGGAGGTTCCGCCTCAGGAGGCTGATACTGGTCTGTTCCTTTTCCTTCTCTCTTTCTTTTTTTTTTTTGCCCCCCCCCCCTTTTTTTTTTGAACTAAGTCTTTTTTTTTTCTTTTTCTTTTTTGTGAGTGTTGATACAGGTGTCAGGGATTCTGAGTCTGTTGTTCTTGACGGAGTTGTGAGATTTGTTCAGATTGCTGATCTTCAAATAAACCAAAAGGCTGAAGGTTCTCCAGTTCCTACAGATGGGGGTACAGTGATGGGAGACATTTCAGGAGTGGCTACTTTAGATCTTCATTCAAGGCTTTCCACCTTCATAGCTTGGAGTTTAATAGCCTTCCTGCTAGCTACTTCTACTCCTTTGGGTCTTCTTATGGCAGCTTCTTGCATTTCTTCGTGCCTATGGAGGGTCTGCCGTTGCTAGAAAGTTTGCTTAAGGGTCATGGAGACTTCACCAGCGGTTTAGGGGAGGTGTTTTTCTGGGTAATATCTTGATGAAATTGTTGTGTGCTATGCTAGTTTCTTTGAGAGATTCTTCTGTAGACTCCTTATCTGAAGAAAAGCTTTTGGAGTGGAAGGGAGTGGTTCAAGACCTTCTAGAGGCCAAGTTCAACCTGTCCTTCTTGCTAGATCATTTGCACCTAATGGCCCGTGTGCTATTCCAGAGGCAAGCTTCCAGGAGCATAGATACTGAGATTGCTGCTGCTAAGGAAGGTCTGTCTCGTGCTCACAAGGCTTTACAAGATTTGAAGGTCAAAAGACAGAGAATTCTCTCTTCTTTAGCTATGCCTGTTATTTCTCCAAATAGCTCCCTGTTGGTCGGCCTCATTTCTTAGCTTTTCCTTTCTCCTTTTTTAGATGCGTATAAACAATTTGGGGTTGTATAAGTTTTCTATTTTTTTTTTTTTAACACTACTTTTTTTTTTTTGCATAGATCTGTGTTTGTGTTTCAAGACTGCTTCTAATTTCTTTCAATAGCATGCGGATTTGCTTGTTTCCCTTTGATACATTGCTTTTTCTTTCCCTTTTTTTTCCTTTTTCTTACTGAGTCCTGGGCCATGGTTCCTACAAGCCTTACTGTAGGTCTTGGATCAGGTACCCGATGGTTACTTTGTTGCGCAAGTACTGAACTAGGTACACTGGGTATCCCTTCCCTTTCTTAAAAAAAAAAAATATATATATATATATATATAAATATATATATATATATATATATATATATATTTTATTAGAGATACGGTTCCAGTTCGTGAACTTGACAGGTCCCCTTTTTGTCAAGTGCAAGGCTGGGTATCCTAGGCACTTACTTTTGCTTGTAATCCTAGACCATGCACCTGAAATTATCTGTGGGGTTTTTTGAAATCATCTGTGAGGTGGATCCTATGTCATGTGTCAAAAGGCATACATTTTCTTTTTGTCTTGACCCAGATATCCTTCCTCAATTTTGTCCGAACTTGGACTTTGCAATATTTAAGATTCAAAGGCTGAAGGAAAAAGAAAATTTCATTAAAATATGGTCATCATTTAAGGAACATAGGAAAAGTCATTAAAGATAGTATGGACCACAGAGTGTCATTCTATCATAGGTTCCTGAACAAAAGAATTCATAACAAAAGCGAAGAAATGATAAAAGTAAAAACACTTAGCGAGTTATGAAGTTGGCAAAAGGATCCTGGCATGCTGAAACCCTTTCTTTCTTATGCATGGTACTGTTTCAGCCATTTCCCATTTATGGGTTTTGTTAGGACTGTCCCACCTTCTTTTGTAAGGTAGTAATACCCACTTTTATGAGCTGTTCTGATGATGTAGGGTCCTTCCCATTTTGGGGCGAATTTGGAGGGTCCCGGAAGGTTCCTCCTTACGTGTTCTGCCATTCTTAGTACCAGCTGCCCTTCAATGAGAGTTCTTGGGTGTACTGCTTATGCATATGCTCTAGTTATTTTTTGCTGGTACCTCTGGCTTCTCTTCTTGACTAGTTCTCTTTCTTCTTCTACCCCTTCCAGATCTGCCAATCTCCTTTCATTGTTTGCGTCCTCGGTTTCTTCTTGGCCTTCTTCAAGGACCACTCTTGGTGTAGGAATAACTAATTCCACAAGGCTGATAGCTTCTGTTCCATAGACTAGGGAAAATGGCAAAAATCCCATGGCTGTTTTTACAAAGCTCCTACATGCCCAAAGTACATTTGCCAAATGGTCACTCCATTTCCCTCCATACTCGTGCTTCATCTTTTTAAGGATCTTTAGCATCACTCTATTGGTGGTCTCAGCTTAACCGTTTCCTTGTGGGTAGTATGGGGTAGACCTTCCATGCTTGGTGTGATATGCCTTAATGAACCCCTTCATGTCTTTGTTTATGAATGGGGTCCCGTTGTCACTGATCAATCTCCTAGGAATCCCGAACCTTGTAATGATATGTTCTCGAATGAAATTTGCTACGGCTACTCCAGTAGCTTTTTTCAGAGGATGGTCTCTACCCATTTTGTAAAGTACTCTGTGGCTGCTAAGATCCATATGTAACCATTGGATGGAGGGTTTATAGGCCCTATGAGATCAAGCCCCCAAGTGTGGAAAGGCCATGGTGTTGTCATATCCTGCAACACATTTGGATGAGTATGGATCACATCTCCAAGGACTTGAAAGGCGTGAAAAGTTTTGACTAGCTCCTCAGAATCTCTTTTCATCGTTGGCCAGTAATATCCCAATAGTAATAACTGCTTATAGAGCCTTCTTTTTCCCAGGTGACTCCCACAATCACCGGAATGGACTTCCCTGACTACTTCTCTAGTTTCCTTTGGCCCCAGGCATCTTAGGGGATCCCCATTGTATCCCCTTTTGAATAAGATCACGTTCTGCAAGAAATACTTGTCTGCAAGTTTCTTGAGCTGGTGGGCTAATGTCCTGTCAGTTGGTAGGATCCCTTGATCCAAGTATTCTATGAAGGAAATTCTCAAATCTTCTGCAGTAAACACAGCATGACTTTCTTCCTTATCTATCGTAAGCCGACACTCTTGACATTTTTCCTATATAGTTGCTGTCTCTTTGTTCATATTCGGTCAGTAGTATCACATGCGTTGCATTCTTCTATATAGGCTGATCTTTTCTACGATCCCACAGGCTTGGGTATGTAGTTCTTCCAGCTTCAACTTTCCTACCTTCTCGTTGATACACCTGGATAGGATTCCCCGTGGTAGCCTTCTATATAATTCCCCTTCTATCAGAGTGTAATCCTTCAGTTCTTTGATGTTCCCTTCGAGTCCTGCCTTTTTCTTTTTTTTCTTTGACTTTGCTCCGCCAGTCCCACTGCTTGGACTCTCTGGGGTACATCCCTTGGAGGATTCTTATGATAGAATGTTCTTGCTTTCCTATTTTTACCAGCGTGTCCCTTCCTTTGAATGGTATTTGGGATCCTAGGGTGGCGAGCGCATCAATAAACCTGTTTTCACTTCTTTGAGTGTACTCCATGCTAAAGGTCTAGAATTCCAGCTCCAGCTTTTGCGCCCAAGTCTTGTAGGCTACTAAACTTTGTTCTCTTAGCGCAAAGTCACCTTTCACCTGGGAAACTACAAGATTGGAGTCTCCCAATACTCTCATATGCTTTACTCCTATACTAAGTGCTATAGTCAGCCCAGTCAAGTATGCCTCATATTCAACTGCGTTATTAGAGCATGAGAAACTAAACTTGAAAGACAAGGGTATGGTGTCCCCATTCTCACAGCTTAGTACGACTCCTACTCCATTTGAAGTTGCTGTAGCTGACCTATTGAATTTCATTGTCCATTTCTTTCCTAGGATCTCTGTCACTGCCACCTCACCTGAGATTTCTTCACTCAGTGGGCTTTCTTCCTTTCCTGGGAATTGAGCCAGTAGATCTGCTATGGCTTGGCTTTTGATAGCCTTGGGGGTTCTGATACCTATGTCATATTGAGAGAGCAATACTAGCCATTGTGCTATCCTTCCCGTGAGAAGGGGCTTATGTAGGAGCGCCTTTATGGGGTGGGACTTAGTCACCAAAAGGATCTGGTGAGCTGAGAAATACCTTTTCAACCTCTGGGATGCGTAGATGATTACTAGGCAGGCTTTCTCTATTCTGGGATACCTGGTCTCAGCGTCTTTGAGTGTCCTACTTACATAATAAACAGGTTACTTATTTCCATGGTTATCTTCCTATGCTAGCAAAGCTCCTATTGCCTGGGAGTTTGATGCTAAATATAGTAACAAAGGTCGCCTGTGCACTGGCGCTTGGAGGGTGGGCAAATGATTCATGATGTGCTGAATCCTCTAGAAGGCCTCCTGCTGTTCCGTTCCCCATGTGAACTCAGTTCACTTTTTCAATAGTTTGGATAAACCCGTCGTAACTGAAGCTAACCCAGGCACAAATCTCCTAATATAAGAGACCCTTCCCAGGAAGCTTTTGAGCTCCCTCACAGTTGTTGGTCTTTTCATTGTGGCGATGGCTATGACCTTGGCTGGATCTACACTTATACCTTTGTGATGTACCAAAAACCCAAGGAATTTTCCAGCAGACACCCCGAAGGCACATTTCATGGGGTTCATGTGTAGTTTGTACTTCTTGCATCTTTCAAAAACTTAATAAAGTACCCGGAGGTGTCCTATTCTAGTTTTTTATTTGACCACAATATCATCTACATAATCTTCCATCTCCTCATGTATCATGTCATGAAAGATAGCTATCATAGTTTGCTGGTACGTAGCCTCTAAATTTTTGAGGCCAAAAGGAATTACAGTGTAATAAAAGTTCCCGATTGGAGTTCTAAATGTCGTTTTCTCTGCATCTTTAGCAGCCATGCAAATTTGGTTGTACCCATTATACCCATCCATAAACGAGAACATAGAGCTTCCTACAGCCGAATCTACAAGGAGGTCGATATTGGGTATGGGGAACTCATCTTTTGGGCATGCCTTATTCAGGTTGCGAAAGTCTACACAGCAGCGGATCTAACCAACTGTTAGCAGCTTTTTGACTTCCTAAATTATCTGAGCTTCTACCTTGGTGTGAAAGACCCTAGCCGGCTGAACTACTGGTCTTATTCCCGAGTCCACGTTAAGAGAATGAACTATCAATCCCGGGTCTAAACCAGGCATTTCATCATAGGTCCACGCGAACACATCTTTGTATTTCTAGAGTAAGGCCACCAATTGTTCCCTTTCTTGTGCTATCAGCTGACTGCTAATAAAGACAGGCTTCTGGGATCCCAGCTCAGTTCCCAAATTTATTTCCTTTAGTTTTTCCTCAGGCTAAATCTGGGCTTCCTTGACTGGCTCCTCTGGGATTTCTTCTTGGGCCATCATGTAACTTGGTGGTCCGGGACCTTTCTGCGTGATGCATTCAAGTCCCGCGCACCTTCACAAATGATAAATCAGCCTTCCTCCGGGTTCTCGCATCACCACACATTCTCAGGATCTTGAAGAGCTAAGCTTCCTCTTTTGCCTTTTTCTTTCCAAAAGGTTTCTCAAGTCACGGGTGCCCTTTCCTCCTTCTTCTTCTTCTTCCAAGATAGGTGCCCTTGGAGTACCTGGAGCGGGACTCTCATCATCTAGCTCTAGCTCATCATAAAATATTGTTTCTGCAAAGTTCACTTCTCCCTGGCTGAAGGGGTTACGGTTGACAGGGATCCTCATGGGCCTCCCGTTTAATCTCTTTTTAATGCACTGATGGTACGTAGATGGAATAAGGCGGTGTTTATGGAGCCATGGGCGTCCCAACAATACATGGTAAGATACCTCTGCATTAATTACATGAAACCTTGTCAGGGCCACTATTGGTCCTACTCTCAAGGCTAGCTATACGTACCCTTCAGTTGATTCCACCGACCCTTCAATTCTTGTTATCTTCATGGGAGCCCCCATGATCCTTCTGTCAACCAGGCGCACAGCTTCTAAGGTACTCAAGGCTATGAAGTTGAGTGATGCCCTTGTGTCTACCAATGCTCTTCTGATTTGGACACCATTTATGGTGGCCATTAGATAAAGGGGCCTACGGTGGTCTAGATGCTCAACCTCTATGTCCTCATCAGTGAAGGTTATTGCATTTATTGTCTCCAGGAAAACTCGACTAGCCTATGACTCTGCTGTGAAACATTCCATTCCCGAATTTGCTACTATACTCATGAGAGACTCTATGGCCACCCTTCTTGCTTCTAGTCCAAATCCCAGTTGGTTGAATAGTGACCTGAACTTGGTATTCTTCTGGAGAGTCCTGACTGTGCTTGGGTGGAAGGATCCTTCGGATTCTGTTGCTTCTGCTGGGTTCCTATGGATTACTACCGCTATCATCCCTTTCCTTTTGTGGTTAGGCAAGGGGTTCCTCTGCACTTTCGGCTCCTTCTGAGTGAGTTCCAGGGTTCCTTCTCTTAGCTTTTTGTGGAAGACTCTACGGAGGGTCCAGCAATCCTTGGTAGAATGCTTGACATAATTATGGATCCTGCAAAACAAAGGGTTCTTCCTTTCTTCTTCAGTTGGTGGCCTGGACATAGTAAATGGCCTAACAACTCGATCTCCAATCCATTTGTTCAAGACATGGTTTAACTCCTCAGCTGTACATGGGATCATCGGTGGTTCCTCAAACACCTTCCCGTCAGGCCTCTTCCTTTTCTCTCCCACTGATGCCGTCATGGCTTGGGATACTGGCATCCTTTTTGTCCTCATAGTCTGTGTTATCCTTCTAGTTCTCTGTAACAGGTCAGCAAACTGTGCGATGCATAAATTTTCGAGGTTGAGTTTGTAATCGAAAAGCATGTTGGATATGCAGGTTTCTACAAGCTCCTTTTCTTCGTGGTCCCTATAGCAATCTAGGGACACATCTTCAAATCTTTTAATGAACTGGACGGGATCCTCTCTAGGCCTCTGCCTTACCATCTGGAGGTTTTGAAAAGTGATCTTGTCCTCATCGGGGTAACATTTAGCACAGAATCTCTCCATCATATCATCCCAGGTTTTGATGGACCTAGGTCTCAGCGTGGTGGACCAAGTGTATACTCTATCCACTAAGGATTTAGCAAATTCTCTTAGACATAGTTCTCTGTCTTCTGCATAGGGGCCCATAGTGTGAATGAACCTACTCACGTGTTCCACAGTGCTTCTATTTCTTCCGTCAAAAGGATGGAATTTTGGGGGTTCATACCCCTTGGGGTATGGCTTGCCAAGAAGTTCTAGAGGGAGTGGGGGATCTTGAGAGAATTGTTTAGGGATCCTCGAAAGCTTTTCCCTTTCTTCCTCCAAGAGGGCACTAACATCTGCCAGTGTTAAGTACTGGGGGTTGGTTCTCCTTCCCACTACTGACCCTTCTTCTGGTTGAGTTCTATCTTGGTTACCAACAGGGGGAACATTGTCCCTGATTTCCTGTGTCCTGCCTTCTTTGAGAAGGCGAACTTCTTGCTCCAGATCCTTCAACATTGCTGTCATCTGAGCCATGGGGTATGGTTCCTGCCTTGCGTGCCTTTATCCTGACACGACTTCTTGCTCCACTAGGGGTACCTCACCTCTCTGTCTAGAAGCTACCTTGTTTTCTTCCACGGGCTCAGAGGCCGCAGGTGGCATATTAGTACCTTTGCTATTCCTTTGTCTTGGAGGCATGCTCTGTGAAGGGATTGCTTCTTCCCTCTTCTTTACTCAGTCCCTAGTGGAGTCGCCAAAATGTGAGAGTGCTTTTTCTCTAGCACTCAGGCTCAAAGATCCTGGGCCAAATAGTTGTAGTTTGATGGACTGGGCTTTAATTCACCGTAATTAAAGGACTATTTAAGAATCAAGTGGTGCACAGGACATACTTCCTACAATACACATAAACTAACAAACAAGGATATTTGTATTGAACAACAATCAAAACAGCAAAGTAATGCAAAAGAAAAACAGTAAAAAGCACAAAGTAATGGTTAGGGATCCTCAAATTAATAGGGAATATTTCATTGAGTTTTCTTTATTATGATTACAGTGTGCTCACTGAGACGTGATACAAGGTTCAAGCAAGCTCAAAAATTACAGTCTTAGATGATTATTCAAACCTCTAAGACTTGCAAAATTTGATTCTTTTTGAATCTGAGTATGTGCTATAATGGCTTTTTTTCTAGGATACCGAGGAGTAATTTTATTAGTTTTTCTGAGTTATCTTCTCGACAGAACTTTCTTAATGATTCTGTTACCAATTTTTCTCTGCCTTCTTCGCAATCCTTCCCCCCTTTTTATAGTGTTATTCTAGAGTCCTAGGGGAACTATTGATTCCCCTGTTTTGCCCCTTGGGTACCAGAGCCTGTGTTGTGCCCATCGCCCAGAAGGTTCAGTTTCTCTGTTCTTCATTCTTTCCTTCCTTTTAGTGTTGTTTCTTTGAAAGTCCATGATTGACTACCTATTTCGGAGTACGCTGAGGTCATGTTCTTCACGGTCCAGCTTTTGGCCGTCCTTCTTCTTTATCTTTTTTCTCAAATGGGCAAAATCCCACTTTGCCAGTTTGAAAGTCTTTTGCTGCTACTCCTCTTTTTTATACTTCTTCATTCTGGTTCCCCAAGGTGCCACCCACTTGCACTATGAGAAATCGCTTTAAGTTTTTCTTCTTTTTCTTAATGGGTCATTTGATACTTGAGAAGGACGTGCCCATCTTCTGTTTCTTGTGTTCCTTTTTGGCTTTTTCTGTTGAGCTGTCTTAATCCTTTCTTGACTGTATTTACACGCCTCAGGGATCCCGAGCCTTTTGGCAGTCTTTGAGGATACCGGCTTAACTTTCTTCTTCAATCTTTTGATCTGGGCTTCTTTTCTTTTTCTTTCTTCTTTTCTCATAAACTTCCGGGCTTGCCTTGTTTTCTTCTTTATGTTTTTTTGGGCTTCAAGCCTTTTGGGCTTACCATTTCTTCTCTTTTTTTCATGGCCCCTTGTGCTTATTTCTTTGGGCTTGGGTGCTGTGAATTTTTGGACCTCAACAGTGATCTTATTAAATATTTTAAAAAAAAAAAACCTTACATATAATTTTTTTTAAACCTTTATATATATATATATATATATATATAATGTGAATCTTTACATATACCTTTAAGTAAACTCTATAAATTCCACTTATTTGGATGCGTAAAACCATAGACTACTACCCCATAATAATAGTGGCTAACTAATTTATTTTTTAATGATCTCATTTATAATGCTTCTTACCATTGTATATTTACTATTCGATGACTTGCATAACAGAGACGTTAAATGAGAGGTAGCATCGTTCATTAGATTTTCAAAAAGTATATATATATACACACACACACACACACACACACACACACACACACATATATATATATATATATATATATATTATTTATTACACAATTTTAAAAGGATTTTAAAATTTTCTAACTTGGAGAACATCACTTTTTTTAGTTATGATTGGAAATATGGTTTCTATATTTAAAGTTTGGTTAGTTTTAAGTTTAAATTTAGTACTATGATTGTATTTAATTGTTGATTATTGATTTAATTTTTAATTTTTTAAAGTGAACATAACAATTTATTTTACTACATTGTAAAGTTTTTAATATTCTTTGTATGGACATCTCTATTTTATTTTTTACTTCTCCTTATAGCTTCTTTGTTTTCCAATTAACGGCTACTAATGACATTTGATTTTTTTTCTTTATCTACTCTTTGTTACTTTGTATTTTTTTTCTTTACCATATCTACTCTTTATTACTTTGTATTTTTTTCTTTACCATCTCTCTCTCTCTCTCTCTCCATTGGCAACCTATTGTTTTCTAAAATTTGATGATGATTCTATGGCATTAACTCTGCATTATTATTTTCTTTACGTTATATTTGGTTTGATATCCTCATTAATTTTTTTAAATTAAGTGTTTCTAAATTGACATCTGTTTTGAATTCCATTTTTCCTTTAATGTATTGGGTGTGAGAATGAGTGTTTCCCTAGCATTACTTCACTTTATGAGGACAATTTTATTTATTGAATTTAAGTAAAATATTATATGAAAGGAGAGGAAATATAAATAATTTAATGATATGGAGGATGTAGCTAAATTTAAATGTTAAATAAAATAATATGATAAGAAAAAAAGTAAATAAAAGATATAACAATAAACACCAAATTATCAAAAGCATGCTATGTAATATAATAATAATATTTTTTATATACTATTTTTAATTCTTTATAATGCAATATGATAACATTCAACAATCAAAGTGAACAAAAAAAATAAAAATAAAATAAAACGCAAAATTGAATTGCACCAACATAAAATAAATTTCTAAGGAAAAAAAAAATTATCAACCTAAAACAAATATGCAGGAAAAATTAAAAAATCCTCCAAAAAATTGAGACAAAAATAACCCTTTTTTTGTGACGGAAAATTGTGCATAAAATGGAAGAGTGAATAAAAAATTTATGCTAAAAGGATGATAATAAGAAGAAACAAAATAAAAGAAGATAAAAGGAAAGAGGAAGAGTGATATTAAGGTAGAGGGTTTGGGGAGATGAAAAGGTAAAGAGAATGAGAAAGGTTGGAGAAAGTGTAAAATATTATATATTTTATTTTAAAAAAAATAAAAAAAGATGTAAAAATATATATAATTTAATGATATAGAGGATCTCATCTTATTTTAATGTTAAATAAAATAAGATGAGAAGAAAAAAAAAGTAAAAAGAATAATAATATTTTTTTTATATACTATCTTTAATTCTTTATAATGCAATAATAGGATAACATTTAACAATCAAAAAAAAAAAAAAAAAACACTTAAAAGACAAAAGTAAATCTCATCAACCCAAATTAGAGTTCTAAAAAATACAAAAATTTATCAACCTAAAGTAGAGATGCAAGAAAAATAAAAAATCCACCAAAATAAAAATTGAGAGAGAGAGAGAGAGAGAGAGAGAGAGAGAGAAATAACCTTTTTGTGAGGGAAAACTATTCAAAAAATGGAAGAGAAGATGACAAATTTATAGTAAGGGATTGTGAATAAGAAAAGACAAAATAAAGGAAGATGAAGGGAAAGATGAATATTGATATTAAGGTAGAGGGTAGTGAGGAAATGAAAAGGTAAAGGAGGGAGAAAGGTTAAAGAAAGTGTAAATATTAAAAAAGAAAAAGTGAATGTTAAAAAAATTATAGGAAAATTGAAAAGAAAAAAGAATAATAACGTAGACGTTAATATGGCTTAATTGGAGCGTAGCAACAATAAATGCTACGCTTTAACATTTAGATATATATATATATATATATATATATATATATATATAAGAAGAAAAGATTCTTGAGATGATTTGGTCATATTCGGAGAAAAGCAATTTATGCACCACTGTGAAAAGAATAAGTTGATTTAAGTTAGGGAAAGAAAAAAGCAAGAGAAGACAAAAAATAAAATTTATAGAAATAAAAAATAACATATCAATTGAGAAAGTAACTGGGTATATAACTTCGTATGGACTATTAGAATGAGAAAAAAATAATATAACTAATCAACCTTGATTAGATTGTTGAGGATCTTTGTAAAACCTCAAAATTTTGAGACTAAACTTGGTTGTTATTGTTGTTAATTCAGGTTTTACATAATGTTGAGGAGTGGTTAGGGCATTTCTTGAAAATTGACACGCGCATTTGTATTGCACGTATATGAAAGTTTTAGCAAGCTCCTGGTAAATTCTTATCCAAAATACTTGTGCGGTCATTGGGCCAAGGATTCCATCCCCTGTTTTGCTTTTTATTTTTTCTGTAAGATATAGTATTCTTGGCCTTAAATGTAAATAAATAAATACTAATTCATAAGTATCATACAAAAGTTCATTTAGAAAATCATTTCATCTTTCTTTCTTTCTTTCTTATTGTTATTATTATAAAGGGATAGAAATGACAGGGTTTGTATTTTTTAGTTATTAAAAAAAAATAAAAAATAAAAAAAACGCCTGACCAGTGGCTGTAGCCGATACAAGTGATCCATCTTTTTCTTTGTGAAATAAATGAGCACAAGAAATGATCTAATTTGTCTCTTAGAACTGAAGATTAAAAAGGGTACAGAAATTTGGGTATATTCAAGGTAGTATTTATCTTAGATTTTCTAGAGGAGTACTTTCCTCACTTTTTACATCGCCATTGACAATTTGATTCAGACTTTGACAATGTATATCATGAATCAAATATAACAGAAAAAGAAAGCAAAGGTTTAATGAGAATCTGGTTTGTATGGAACCTGGTTTCCAAAAAGTACTTCTGTAGCATCCACTGATTTTAGTCTTACCAGAGATCAATTATTTATTAAGATCAAGTCAATCAAGTAGGCGAAAGTCTGAAACATATCAAGTTTCAACTTGGGCCATCAGTGGTCAATAGCGTAAAGTCGACAACTTCTAAGCAAAAGGAAAATGCAAACGTTTTCAATGTGAAAAGATGCCAGACAGTTCCAAAGGACCAACCAGTTCTTGTCAAACACCAATGCAGACTGCAGAGCTTTTTATTCTTTTTCTTTTTTTCCTCTCTCTCTCACAATTCACAAATCATTTGGTGACAGCGCTGATTTAAAGTTTATGTTTAATGTGAGGGGAAAAATGAGAGGCTAACTTCACACTAGAATCTTAAAAAAAAAAAAAAATCACAGTAGACGAAACATCAATTTTGGTTGGACTTCTTCGAAATAGGCCAGAATGGCCAAAATTGACCTGAATGACCTGAAATTTCATCAGTGGTAGAGCATGGGAAGTTTCCTGTTTCGGTTAGCATATCTGAACAACAATTTTCAATCAAAACAGAATGACATTAATAATTATGCTCCTACATTGGACTTAATACAATATTATGTAACGGCCCAAGAAGTCCAATTATGTTCTAAGCCCATGTAATACAATATATATATATATATATTTCCCTCTAACTTCAACACCCAAGATGATAATTAGGTGCTTTGAAATTGAGATGTTTAGAGCAATCACATTAGATTCTCTAAAATAGGGTAGAAGCCCAAAAAAGAGCCCCACATTGGACTCCCTACCAGCGCATTTTCCTATATTTATTAGGGAATAATGTTCCTTCCCCAAATTCTTATTTTGTTAGTATTATTTTTGTTAGAAAATTATTGGGTAGTCCGAGACTACGGAAAAAATTGCCAAACAGACTAGTATTGGGAAAAAATTAGGCACGTGGCACATGTTCAAAGTTATATAGTAAGTTAGACTGTTTTTGAAAGTCGAGTTTGGCAAACTCGACTTTGGGCTGGAAAACGAACACTATAGTGGCGTTTTTTTAGTGGCTATAGCAGCGTTTATAGAAAACGCCACTATAGGTAACATATAGTGGCGTTTTTCAAAAACGCCACTAAAAGAAACGCCACTATTGTGTCTGTATTCCTGCCCAAAGTCGAGTTTGCCAAACTCGACTTTCAAAAACAGTCTACCTAACTAAATAAGTTTAAATACGTGCTGTCCGACTAAAATTTTTCAGAATTTTTACTGTTTGGCAAATTTTGCCCCGGGTACTACGATACCATCTCCTGCCAATGAGAGAAGACAGATCATTAAAAATTGATGATATCATCTTACCTGCCATGTCAACCCAATAAATTTGACTCTTCTAACACCCGTTAACCTCATTAAAGCCAATTCAATTTTTTTCTAAATTTTAGACGTGGATTGAGTAGGTGGGTTTTTGAAAAATTTGGGAATAGTGGGTTCCAGTTAGCTTAACTGATAAAATTTCTAATGGTTGGATAAGAGATCTGGGATTTAATCCCCGCCTACACTAAAAACTAATTGGTGTTTTGGTCTGATGATAATAAGCTATTACTATGAACGGACGCCATAGATTAAAACTTTCTTAAAAAAAAAAAAAAAAAAAATTAAGAATATAAAAAACTCTTCGTTTTTTTACCTTTGAATTTGGCAAATAAAGTTTCCTGGATGGGTACTTTGTTCACCGAAATGTTCAGCCGCAAATTGCCATATCCCTCTCTTCCTACTGCCGCATCCTCTTGAGCTCCCTCTTCATCTCGGCCTCCATCACCAGGAATTTTAGGGACTAGGTTTATTTATTTGTTTAGTCTTTCACTAATTTCTGAGTACTGATGCTTTAATGGTCAAACCAAACCTTCTTTTCCCCGATTTGTTTCGTTTTGGTTTCTCCTTTCTGTTTAAGAAATTGTCTTTTTTTTTTTTTTTTTTCTTTTTTCTTTTTTTAAATATTTCGTTCTTTTACCAATCCGTGGGTTTAAACATCTTGTAATTAATAGTACATTTCTGAAGTAGTTTAATATTTGGTTTGCTGGCAATCTAATGTGGAATGTTGTCTGTAACGTGATTACGTAAAACAAAGCATTTGGATTTACAAATTTGGACCTGGTTAGAAAATTCCTTTTTTCTGGTTACCCATTCTACACAAATTTTCATAATTTATAAACCATAGCTATCATTTTCATCACAAAATAAGGAGTTATGTTAACGAGTGTTTTTAGGGTAATAGTTAACAATTCATTATAGGAAAGTTTTGATATTACTTTTATAAGAAGAAAAATAGAAAAAGCCATCAAATCATTATTATTTTTTTTTTTTTTCATTTTCCATTAAAAACTTCTTTTAAATGAATTATTAACTATTGTTCTAAGACATCCGTTAGCATTTCTCAAAAATAAATTAATGCTCTAGTCAATCTTATTAGATTGAATTAAGCAGACCTACCCATTTGCTTAATGTTGGAATTACTTGCTGTTGCTGAGGCTGAAGCTGATGTGATTTAGCCCTCTATTTTATTTTTTATTTTTTGGGTGGGCACTGAACCTATTAGTTGAAATGTTTCATAGAGTTTTATTTATTTTTGGGTGGGCACTGATCCTGTTTGCTCTTGAGCACAGGATCCTAACAATGGCACTTGAAGATTAATTAATTCTTTTTAACGAAGATTTCTTTTATTGGGAAGGGAAAAAAAATTAATTCATCATTGATCTTTTTTTTCTTTTTTTTTTGTAACAAAATGATTATTTTAATTTTTTCTTCATATGCCAAATTGGATAAAACAATTTTTTTTTTTATTTATTTTTTTTTTATTTTTTTTTGAGAAAGGGATAAAACAAAATGGATAAAATACTCTTTTCATCCCTAAACTTTACTAAAAATTTATTTTTCATCCCTAAATTTTAAGAAGTTCATTTTTCATCCCTAAACTATTGAAAAGTTTATATTTCGTCCCTAAACTACTGAAAATGTTTTATTTATATCCTTAAACTTTACTAAAAGTTTGTTTTTATTCCTAAACTATTGAAAAAGTTCTTTTTTCATCATTATTTTTGTCTTTATACTATTTTAAAATTTTTTTTACAAAGTTTAGGGATAAAAAAGAACTTTTTAAAGTTTAGGGACGAAAAAACAAACTTTTAATAAAGTTTAAGGACCAAAATAGTATTTTACCCAAACAAAATTTATTGTATACTTTTGCCTAGTTGGGGATATGATGCTATCTCTACATTTAGTTTCGTTTATGGCACAATATCTGATGCTTTCTTAAGATTCTCATTTCATTACAAAAGATTCCGTAGATGAGAAACTAATGCCTTCCACACATTGACCTTACAGAATATATTTTGATTTGATGCGGTTATTAGAGTATATCTGCTTCCATTTTTATTAATTTGTTTCCCTTAAAATAGCATACAGGACACAACTAAGGTTTTAAAAACCAGTTTGGACCGGCCGATCCAATTAGTTGAACTGAGAATCGACCACCAATCTAGTCTGGAAAAAATGCCTATAACCGGTGAAAACAGGAAAAAACCAATAATTGAAGGCACATCCAATTTTGCCCTCGGTCTGGTTTTTAAAACCATGGACACAGCACATGGGCAATACAACTTATGATAAGCACCCAACTCATAACATAAAGTGGATAATGTTCATAGATAAATTAAAAAAATAAATAAATAAAGTTGATAACAACTAGCAAACAACTAGCAAACAACCGAATCCTATTCTCTACACTTCAGAAAGTCTAGGAAATAAGCTATTAATAATTTCTCTCTAACTAACTAATCCTTTTGGCTAAGGAGACCAACCAGCCTTCAATCTCGAACTTCATCACTTATCCATCTCATCCAAAGCCGATAATAACAGCTCCTTCATGTTCAACTTGCTAATCCTCATCCTCAGCCTGTTGCTCATCCTCATCTTCATCCTTGGCAAAAGTACAATAGAAGACACACAAGTTTACTAGCACAATATCAATTAGATTGACAAGCCTTTATACTATCAAATATTACCTTTGGTTGTGAAAATAAGATTTTGTTCATGGTAAGGATAATTTGAACTTCAAACAAAAAGAGAGATTTATGAATCAATTACCAAATACCAATATCCAAATGTGACAAATCTATAATAATTTGGAAATTTTATAAATGGAGAAACAAAGAGCACTTGGAAGATTTCAATCATAAATCCAAGAATAGCATGCATTTGATCAAATAACTAAAAATGAGATATCCCAAGATACAAGAGAAGAACCAAATGTATGCAAATTTTCTACTTAGATTCGCTTTGCACAACATAGTGCATGCATACATGTAGTGGACAAAATGATCATAGCACTCATAAACAAAGAATAAAACTTATAGAATGAACTAAGCTTTGTAGTGTCCAAGAATGAGTCTTGATGATTGAACTAAGCTTTTCTCCTGGAAATAAATAAGTTTCATGAAAAGTCTATACCCAAATTCCTTAAAGATGACAGTCTTTTCATTGGGCATTTTATCAAACATGTGGAGTACAGTGACAGGATGAATGAACATAGGCTGTGATATCAATTGGTCATAAACTCCTAAAAACCCAAAACAAAAATCATTTAAGATACATCATTCCTTCAAAGACTAACCATAATCATGAAAGATATCAATAGGGGTATCAAAGGAAACCAAAGAAAAGCAAAATAAAAATAAAATAACATCAAGAACACCTATGGCAGAAAATTTCATGGGCTAAGAAATTGGGAATTTCATCTTAAAAAAGGAAAGAGAAGTAGACTCAGCCCATTCATTGCTTGAAAAGATTTTTCATTGCTTGAATCTTGAAGCAAGCATTATCATCCTTTGATAGAGGGATAATATACCTCTCAGATCCAAAAATTTGGATTACCCATCAAAGCATTTTTATATCCAGGATGAGGAGGTGAGGGATTATGATGGAGAAAACATGGAGATGTGCGGTGATGAAAGGGGTAGTGCCAAAGTTGCTGTTGCTGGCAAGTGGGAAGTTGGAGATGATTTCGGCCAAAATAAATTTTGTTTGGTGTTGGAAAAAATGACACATTATCCCATGAAAGACATATTGTGAATCTATGATATTCCATAAAACAAAATTTGAAGAAACGTTTACAGATGCCAATATTTCATTCACATCTCAAATTTGAATTTGATCTCAAAAAGAAATTTTGAAAATGCTTTCAAAACTGAGTCAACTAACAAGTTAAAGGGAAGTTAAGTGTCTGTTTAAAACGGTTTATTTAGCTGAAGTTGAAAATTTTTTGTGTACAAAATAGGTTAAAAAATAAGCCGAATAGTATAGTGAGACTTATGAATAGTTTCAAAAAATACGGTGGAACCCATGAATAGTAGCAAAAATAAGCTAAAAGTGCAGATAAACCTAATTTTTCAGCTCATCCCAAACAGATGCTTAGTAAGACATGGTGGGTGACATGGCATGTAAGATAATTACACAATAATTTTGAGTAATGCTAGGACCACTGACATACCTTCACTAATCACAACTCGCCATGTGGAGAGTTGTAGCAATTTCCCTAGCATTACTCAATAATTTCCCGTGAGCTTGACTCGACCTCACACATATTTTAGCGGAGACTTGAAAAGTCTTTAACTTTTCAATAAATTTATTTGTAAAAATCAGTGGCGTATGGCCGCCGACAAAAGAAGAAGAAGAGCAGGAGAATGTGTTCCAAGTTTGCTTTTTGTATAAGCAATTTGCAAAATGACAGAGAGTTGAAAGAATCTGGAACTTTCTTTTAATTAAACTGATCTTATAAAACTGAATGAATGAAACTGTACAAGTCAAATAGAGACTAAATACAAAAACAGAGTAAGGCCCAAAATATCCCAAACTACATGGGATTAGTTACAGTACATATGCTAGCTAATTAACTCACGTGTGAACACATTCTAGTTACGTGTGAACACATTCTAGTTCATGTGTGAACATATACATTTCTGAACACTACAATTCTTCTAGTTCATGTGGGAACATATACATTAATGAACACTACAATTCTACAACAAACACACTACACTACTTATCTCAGACTTCATTTCTTCTCCTCTTTCTTCATTTTCTTCATTCCTTTTCTTCCTTTCTGATATGATTCGCAACTTTCTTCAACACTCCCCCTTAAGTCTAGAGTATTAGGCTCTGAGACTTGAACTAAAGAAGCTACCTGTACTTGCTTAGATTGCTCCTTTAACAGCTTAGGTTGAAAAATGTCTTTCAGTCCTAGTTTCTCTGACAATCTCACAAAGGATGAAAAACCCAAAGCTTTAGTGAAGATGTCTGCAACTTGAGAATTTGTAGCAACATGGAAAGTCTTGATCATTCCCTCCAAAATTTTATCTCTCACTAAATGGCAGTCAACTTTTGTATGCTTGGTTCTTTCATGGAATACCGGATTTGCTGCTATGTACAGTGCAACCTAGTTATCACAAAATAGCATAGCTAGTCTTGAATGCTCAATCTTCAAGTCCTTCAACAATTGCAAAACCCAAGTGATTTCATAGGCCACACTTGCCATAGCTCTATACTCAGCTTTAGCTAAGGACCTGGACATTACTCCTTGTTTCTTTGATCTCCAAGGAATCAAGGAATCTCCCAAATATACTGCATAACAATTGAGAGACCTCCTTGTATCTGGGCATCCAGCCCAATCTGCATCACAGAAGGCCTTGATATGCAACTCTATGTTGCTTGGGAATAATATGCCTTTACCTGGTGACCCTTTAATGAATTGAAGCACCCTGTGAGCTGCCTGCAAGTGTGGTTCCCTTGGCTGTGAGACAAACTAACTCAACCTATGCACTGCATAAGTCAAGTCAGGTCTTGTCAAGGTAAGGTATAAGAGTCTTCCAATTAGTCTTCTATACTGACTTGGTTCCTCCAACAACTTGCCTTCATTTTTGTTTAACCTTAAGTTTTGTTCCATGGGAAACTTAACAGGTTTACTTCCAATAAAACCAGTATCCTTGAGGATTTCCAAAGCATATTTTCTTTGGTTAAGACTGATTCCTTCATCAGTCCTAGCCACTTCCAATCCTAGAAAATACCTTAATGAGCCGAGATCCTTCAAACCAAACTTATCATCAAGAACTTTCTTTCCTATCAAGAGTATATCATCAACATATACTAGTAAGACTGTGAATGAAGCTCCTTGAGTATGAGTGAACAAGGAGTAGTCAGACTTTGATTGGACAAACCCCATTTGTATAATAGTTGAGGAAAACTTCTCAAACCATTGTCTAGATGCTTGTTTGAGACCATATAAACTCTTATTTAGTTTACAAACCAAATGATGCTCCCCCTTGCTGTGAAAGCCAAGTGGTAAACACATGTAAACATCCTCAAGCAGCTCACCATGAAGAAATGCATTATTCACATCCATTTGATGAAGAAACCACCCTTTCACATTAGCCAATGACAAAACAATTCTAATTGAGACTGATTTTGCAACTGGGGAAAAAGTTTCTGAGTAATCTAGCCCATGCTTTTGAGTAAAACCCTTGGCAACAAGCCTAGCATTATACCTCTCAATGGTGCCATCAGGTAAGTATTTCACTCTATAAACCCATTTGTAGCCAATGGCTGACTTACCAGGAGGCAAAGGGGTTAAAGTCCAAGTGTTATTCACCTCTAAAGCCTCAATTTCTTTGCCCATGGCAGCTCTCCACTCAAGAAATTGAACTGCCTGTTGAAAAGAGACAGGTTTTGATGGAGTGGAAGAAACAACCATGACAAAGGAGTGAAAAGCAGGTCCAAGGTGTGAGTAACTCAAGTGATCTGAAAGAGCATAAGGCATACCAAAACATGGTTTGGTGCTAGCAAATTGACAAGAGTAATCAGACAAGTAGGAAGGAGGTTTGTGAGACCTAGTGGATCTTCTAAGAGGAACAAGGGAAGTGGAATCACATGAAATAGGATTGGAAGACTGGGAAGCAAGAGAAGGATCTACAACAATAATAGGATCAACAGAAATAGAATCTACAGAAAGTGGTTCTGCAGAAACATAGTCTGGTGAAGGATCAGGGATATTATGAATAGGATCAAATGGAGGGAAATCAGAAATAGAAGCATAAGGAAAAACAAAATTATCCAAAATTGAAGTGGGAGACGGAGAACACTCAGCATAAGGAAAAATGGTTTTATAAAAGACAATGTCTCTAGAAACATAAATAGAATTGGATTGAAGATCAAGAACTTTGTAACCCTTAATGCCATGAGGATAGCGAAGAAACACACATTTTCTGGCCCTAGGTGCAAACTTGTGCCTAAGGTGAGATAAAGTTGAAATAAAACACAAGCAGCCAAAATTTCTTAGATGATGATAAGAAGGAGTAGAATTGAAAAGGACTTCATAAGGGCATTTATTGCTTAAAGCCTTAGAAGGAATCCTGTTAATAAGATGAATTGCTAATAAGATGCAGTCACCCTAAAAACACAAAGGGAGTTTAGACTGAAACTACAAAGCCCTTGCAACATTTAAAATGTGTTGATGCTTCCTTTCAGCAATACCATTCTGCTAAGGAGTATCAACACATGATAGCTAATGCAAAATACCATTAGAATGGAAAAAATCTTTTAAGAAAAATTTTGTGTCGTTGTCACTTCTAATGGTTTTAATCTTGCAATCAAATTGAGTAGAAATCATAGTTGCAAATTTAGGAAATAGAGTTTGAGTTTCAGATTTATGTTTAAGCAAATAGACCCATGTGCATCTGGTAAAATCACCCACAATAGTCAGGAAAAATTTGTAACCATCAATTGTAGGAGTAGAAGAAGGACCCCATAGGTCACAATGTATCAATTCAAAAGGTTTAGTGGTTACATGAATGCTAGAGGGAAAAGAGAGTCTTTTCTGTTTTGCAAAATGGTAAACATCACAACAAGAAGCCTTATTAGAAACATCAATATTTACAAATGACTTCAACAATTGAAATTTGGCTAAAGAAGGTGGCCTAATCTAGAATGTCATAAATCTAAAGAAATATGACTGACAGTGGTGGCAAGAGCAGCTGAATTTGAAGGAGGAACAGCAGCTTGAAGCAAGTATAAACCATTACTTTCCTTACCCAGACCAATCATGCTCCATTGAGCAAGGTCCTGGATGAAACACCAGTCACCAAGAAAAATAAGGCAACAATGTTTGGTCTGAGTAAGTTTGCTAACAAAAATAAGATTGAAACTGAAGGAAGGGACACACAAAACATTTGTGAGTGTAAGAGTGCGTTTGGATTGGGCGTTTTCGCCCAATCCTGCGTCTGCGTTTTTCATTTTTTTTTTTTTTTTTTTTTTTTTTTTCACGCGTTTTGGGTTTGCGGCTACTGTTCATGCACTGTTCAATGAACAGTAGCCGCAAACTTTGACTTTTCAAATTTTTTTGGACCAATCACAGCACATCGTGTACTGTTCACGGACCCACAAATTTCACTTTTCAGCAACTTTTTCATTAAAAATGGGTTCCACGATACTATTCACACATTTAAAAATTATTTCGCTACAGTGTTTTTCAGTTTTCAGTTTCAGTTTTCAGTTTTCAGCTGTATCCAAACGGACCCTAAGTGTAGAAGAAATTTGCACAGTGCCTATGTGTGTTACAACTGCCTTTTCCCCATTTGGCAAATAGACACAAGAATGAACTATAGAAGTGATTGTGGTCAATTGAGAAATTGAGTGCACCATGTGATCAGTGGCCCTAGTGTCAATGATCCAAGAATTAGACTTAAAACATTGCCTATCAATGACTTGAGCAGAAAAAATAGAATGAGTGAAATTGGGAGGTATCCAAAAGGGATTACTTGAGAAATTGGAAGAAGATGATGATGTAGAAGTAGTTGTGGAAGATGGAAGAGCAAGTGCCATCACTGATGCAACCTGTGATGCAGTTTGAGCACTAAGTCCATTTGGAGTACCAAAACCTGAACCTGATGCATTGTGAGCTTTCAGAAAATTGAGAAGCTGTTCACATTGAACTTGTGAGATTGGACATTGAGGTTGAGTGGTTTGTTGGCAAGTCTAAAAACCAAAACCACTAGGAAAACCTCCAACCTGAATGTGAAACATTAAAAGGAGTCTGCAAGCCAATGTTGGGCTGAGTAACATCACCATACTGAGCATTAGAATGACCATCAAGACCAAAACCTCATGTGATTTGATTAGCCATAGCCTTTGTCCCACCTTTGGGCTTATACCCTGGGAGATATCCATGAAGCTTGTAGCATTTGTTAGCAATATGACCAGCGAAACCACAGTAAGTACAGACTGGTCTTTCCTTCTTAGAGTTACCTCCTTTTCCTCCATTGTTTCGAACATGACCTTGATTGCCTTGAAAAGGTCTAGTGCCATTCACATACATAGCAACAGGATCCAATTGCTAAACTTGTTGAACCACATTGACAGTGTTGCCTATGCTTCTCCTTTTCTCTCCTTGCAAAATCAATGAACATACCTTGCTAAGAGAAGGAAAAGGCTCAATTAGCAAGATTTGCCCAATCAGAGTGCCATTACTGTCGTTCAACCCCATTAAAACCCTAAAAACATGCTCTTTATGCTATGCATTTAGCTGAGAAGACTTAGAACCACAAACACAAGGACAATTACAGACTGTGAAAGGTTGATTATTCACAAATTCATCCCATAAAGTCTTGAATTTCGTAAAACAGGAACTCACTGACGTTGATCCTTGAACCAAATGTGAAATTTCCTTTTGAAGCTTAAACAGTCTTGGAGTGTTGTCCTGAGATAACTTGTTCTTGAGATCAATCCACAAATCTTTTGCAGAATTGATGTAAATCACACTAGCCTTAAGATCAGGATTGAGTGAATTTGTTAGCCATGAAAGGATCGTAGTGTTACACTTGTTCCAAGAATTGAACAAAGGTGAAGTTGAAGTTGGTTCTGAAATTGAACCATTGACAAATCCAAATTTATTTCTCGAACTCAAAGCAAGAAACACTGATCTCGCCCAAGTCATGTAATTCTCAGGACCAGTGAGAGGCTAAGATGTGAGAATTAAACCAGGATTTTCATTTGCTGGTAGGAAAAAGGGATTATTGGCAGATTCATCTGCCATAGCTGCACTTGCAGTTCGTGCAGATGAAGAAGACGGTGCACTTGACGAATTTGAGGCCATGAGCAACCAAGAAAATGAAGAAAACCAAAGAAAATCAGAAGAAAATTTCTGTTTGGCAAGAAAGAAAATGAGGGAAAATATGCTCTGATACCATGCAAAATGACATAGAGTTGAAAGAATCTGGAACTTTCTTTTAACTGAACTGATCTTATAAAACTAATGAATGAAACTGTACAAGTCAAATAGAGACTAAATACAAAAACAAGGTAAGGCCCAAAATATCCCAGACTACACGGGTTTAGTTACAGTACATATGCCAGCCAATTAACTCACGTGTGAACACATTCTAGTCAGGTGTGAACACATTCTAGTTCACGTGTGAACGTATACATTACTGACACCACAATTCTACAACAGACACACTACATTACTTATCTCAAACTTTTTCTCAAAAAAAAAAAAAAAAAAACCCTTATCTCAAACTTCATTTCTTGTCCTCTTTCTTCTTTTTCTTCGTTCCTTTTCTTCCTTTCTGATCTGATTCACAACTTTCTTCAACACAATTATAACATGTAGAAAATCATTAGAAAATCGATGAAAGCCTTTACCTATCTTTTTGTCTTCGCAATCATATGGTCCTTCTTAAATCCTTCCAATACACTAGATATTATTACTCCAGTCCAATCAATCAGAGACGGTGACACCTTAGTTTCTGCTAGTCGAAGATTTCAATTGGGATTCTTCAGCCCAGGTAATTCAAAAGGCAGATACGTGGGGATATGGTACACGAAATTTTCTGGGACAGCTGTTTGGGTAGCCAACAGAGACACTCCACTGAACGATCACTCAGGAGTGTTGAAGGTCACTAATGGAGTTGTTAGCCTTCTCAACAGCACAAATAGCGTTGCTTGGTCATCTAATACATCAAGAACTGCAGAAAATCCAGTTTTAGAGCTCTTGGACAACGGAAATCTTGTTGTGAAAGATGAAAAGGTTGATGGCCCTGTGAACTATTTGTGGCAGAGTTTTGATTATCCTTGCGACACTTTCCTACCGGAAATGAAACTTGGAAAGAACTTAGTGACTGGCTTAGATAGGTTCTTCACATCTTGGAAGAGCACTGATGATCCCGCTCAAGGTGAGTTTTCAATACGGTTAGATCTTCGTGGGCTTCCACAAGTGGTTCTTATGCAAGGAGACAGAGTAAAGGTTCGACAAGGATCATGGAATGGCCTTCGTCTTAATGGCTATAGTGGTTTAATACCGAATCCACTAGTTGAGGTTGAATTCCATTTCAATGAGAGTGAGGTCTTTTATGATTACAAAGTCAGAAATAGTTCGGTGTTCACAAGATACATCTTAAACCCATCCGGATTTGTACAACGGTTCACATGGCTGGATCGGATAAACCGTTGGGAGCTATTCTCAACAACGCCAGCAGATCAGTGTGCAAATTATGCCTTCTGTGGGGCATATGCTAGCTGCACTATTGGTAACACTCCCGTATGTGCATGCTTGGAAGGATTCTTACCCAAGTCTCCAAAAGCTTGGGATTCAGTGGATTGGTCTGATGGGTGTGTTCGAAAGACTCCATTGAATTGCAGTGATGGTCCTGATAGAGATGGCTTCCTTAAGTACTCGGGGTTGAGATTGCCTGATACATCTTCTTCCTGGTTTGATAAGACTATGAGCCTCAAGGAATGTGAAGAATTGTGTTTGAAAAACTGCTCTTGCACAGCATATGGAAGTTTAGATATCAGGATGGGAGGAAGTGGCTGCTTGCTTTGGTTTGGTAAACTAGTTGATATTACAGGGATCGCAAAGAATGCAGAAGACCAGTTCTATGTAAGATTGGCTGCTTCAGAACTAGGTACTATTTTACTTTACACTTTTATCTCTTTTCAATTTATTATTACTTATTTATTGTTTTTTAATGCTAAATGAGACGACAACTATGTCCTTTGACTAACAAAGTATTTAAATCTTTTTGCTAAATATTGATAAAAAATAGTTTTTTATTTGTGATAGGTATACTGTCCAAAATTATTTAGTTATTTGAGAAAAGAGATCAATTTCGGTAATAGTATTGCAAATATTGTGAGAAAAAGTAAGAGAAATGAGAGATTTATTTGAGGAAAGAGATCAATTTTGGCAATAGTATTGCAAATATTGTGAGAAAAAGTAAGAGAAATGAGAGAGAAATAATGTAACTAGAGAAGAAAGAATAGCAATTTTGGCAATAATATTGCCGAAATTATTGTCCAATAAATTTGCATTGTGGCAATAGTGCAATATCATTGCCGAAATAGGAAATGAGAGAATTTTTTTTTAATGATGACAATGCAAGGGCCAAAATAGGAGAGATGAGAGAGGATTTTTTTTTTTTTTTAATTATTTTGGCAATGCGGAAATAAAAGAGAGAAGATAGTTCATATATACGCATATTATATACACATTTAATTATTTATTATATAGTTCAGCTTAACATAGAGTCTATACCTCTTTCTCAAAAAAAAAAAAAAAAAAGTCTCTATACCTACTGCCATGATATATATAGACCATAAAAATTGGAATCTTTCTTCGGTAACATTCAATGTGGATATAAAGTATCAATATTAAATGGTGTGAACTCATATTCAATTGGAACTTTTTTTTTTTTTTTTGGGAGAAAAAATTCAGTTGGAACATGAAATCAATTAACTCTTTACCTCGATGAATAAAACACGCGATGACTTTTTTGATCTTTCCACTGATATAAATAGTATTTTTGCATTCTCCTCACCCCTATTTCGGTAATTCTATTGCCTCGCAATTAAAATTTTTTACTCACTTCTCTTCTGTTTCGGTAATAGCATTGCTACACTACAAATTTTTCCTCTCCAGCAGTTTTGGCAATACCGAGATTAATTTTTTCTTTCCTTTCCTTGTCACATCATTTCTCTCTTTTCTCTCTTATTTATTTTTTTTTTTCTTACAATTTTAGCAACACTATTGCCAAAATCCATCTATCTCCTCAAACTGCCAAATAACTTTGAACAATACACATTTCACACATAAACTCTATTTTTATCAATATTTAGCCAGACCCAGAGTATTTGTTTATTCTGATCTTTTTTCTCCATGTTTTCTGGGATGAAGGGAAGGAAGTTGGGGATTTATACTTATAAACAAAATTGGTAGACACTACAGAATATCTTTTAAAGTTTTCTTGTTAAACTGCAACATATCTATAAGCTTAACAATTTGAGGTAAGAGTTTTCAAGAAAGTTGTTCAAAGCTCAAATCCTCCTTTCCAACTTTCAAATTATTAAAAATTATAAATGTGAAAGTGAACATATAGGGCATATAATTGTCAACCAAGTAACCTCCATGAAATGAGGAAGTGGTGGCTTTGGTGGTGTTGAGATATAGGGGGGTGGCCTAGGAAAATTTGGAGCCTAAGTTGATGTTAAAATTAAGGTCTTTATATATTTATATTTAATTGAATAATTATTCATTTTTTGAAATTTCACTTTTTTTATTATTATATTGTGTTAATTGAGTAACAAATTATCTAGAGAATCCTTTCGAGACTTGATTAATTTTTCACAAAACATTTTTCTTTTTGAAATATTCTTATTGGTTAAAATTTAGAGATATTGTTTCACTAGGGGTCTTAAGCGGTAGCCTAATTTCCCTAGTGGTAACTGGTAAGGCCGGCCCTGAGCTCTACTACTTTATCCAACTTATATGTACCCATTTCCCTATTTTAAGAATTCTGAATTGTAAAGATATAGTTCTTTAGGAATATCTGTTGTGGACTAAGGCCAAATTAGAATTCCTTTCATTTCTTTAGTTATGTGTAATTTGAGGCTGTTTACTTTAAGTCACCCGAAGTTTTGATCTTTCAGATCATGTTGAGAAAAAGAGGCGCTCCAGCAAGAAGAAACTTGCAGGAATCGTAATCGGCTCTGCATTGTATGTCTTGGGAATGATAATAATTGGATTGGTAACATACATATGGAAGAAGAAACGCAGAAACCAAGGTTCGAAATAAGACATGGACTCTGAGAATTACTGATGCATGATAGTAGACTTATAGCTAAGATTTTTTATTTTTTATTTTGTAAGTTATTAATTGAGAATATAATAATGCTTTTCATAAAATATCTGTTTAATTTTTTCAAGTCCAACCATCTGCTGTTATTTCAGCGATGAAAAAAGGAAATATTGGGAAGGAATGTGACAATGTGGGCAGGAAGGAAGACATTGAGTTACCAATATTTGATCTGACAGCCATTGCCAATGCGACTGATAACTTCTCAAATAACAACAAGTTGGGAGAAGGTGGCTTTGGATCTGTCTACAAGGTAAGAATAACCTAACTAACTGAGCTCTTTTCTTTTTCCAAAATATTTTGACTATCTTTAAAAATTTTCAGGGTACATTGCTAGAGGGGGAAGAGATAGCAGTAAAAAGGCTATCAAAGAATTCTGGGCAAGGAATGTTTGAGTTCAAAAATGAAGTTATTTTAATTGCAAAACTTCAGCACCGCAATCTTGTGAGGCTTCTTGGCTATTGCATTGAAGAAAATGAAAAAATGCTAATCTATGAATACATGCCTAACAAAAGCTTGGATTCCTTAATTTTTGGTTTGAGCTTTAACCCTAACTAAATCCATGACATTTATGATTAGTTTTATCATCTTTCAATAATAAAATTGCTTGTTGAGATTTCAACATATTTTTAGTGACATAAATGTGAAATTGGACAGATCAAACGAAGAGTAAATTGCTGGATTGGCATATGCGCATCAACATAATTGCTGGGGTTGCTAGAGGGCTTCTCTATCTTCATCAAGACTCTAGATTGAGAATTATCCATAGAGATCTCAAAGCTAGCAATATCTTACTTGATAATGACATGAATCCAAAAATTTCAGACTTCGGCCTGGCCAAATCATTTGGGGGAGATCAAGGTGATGCCGAGACCAATAGGATTATTGGAACATAGTATGTACATTTTATCTCTTTTTGTATTTTATGTTGAGCTGTTTTTAAACCTCTTTTTCCATGCAATAATATTTCCTAGTGGTTATATGTCTCCTGAGTATGCAGTACATGGGCAATACTCAATCAAATCTGACGTGTTTAGCTTTGGAGTTTTAATATTAGAGATGGTGAGTGGGAAGAAGAACAGGGGATTTAGTCACCCAGAGCACCACCATAATCTTCTTGGACATGTAAGCAAGAAAAATAGCATCCTACTAAATTATGTTGCTAAACTAAACTTTTTATTTACTAATGCTCTTTTAATAGTGTTGTGCAAGCTGGATTGTAGATCGACCCATGTAACTATTATTTTAATTTGTTTCAGGCATGGAGACTATGGATTGAAGGTAGGCCAATTGAATTGATCGATAACTCAGTTGGTGACTTCTCTCTATCCGAAATGTTACGATGCATTCATGTGGGTCTGTTATGTGTGCAACAAAGATCAGAAGATAGGCCAAACATGTCATCTGTGGTTTTAATGTTAAGCAGTGAGAGTCTATTGCCTAAGCCAAGGCAGCCAGGCTTCTATATAGATTCACCTGAAGCAAATTCTTCATGTATCACACCTTGTTCAACAAATGGAATCACCTTTACATTGTTTGAGGGAAGGTAGAATATAATTTCTTAAGAGGAAATGGGAGAGGTTTCTTATGAAATTTATGTAAGAATGAATTAAAAACCTCTTGCTCAACAAAAATGCTCTCTCAAGCCATTTTTGCGATATACCAGATTATGTTACTTGAATTGGATAATTGTGTTTTGTGTTGCCTTATATAGAATCCAATGTGAGGAATTTACTAGATCAAACTGGGTTGTATAAGTATTACGAAGAGGCTTTACTGTAACTTGACTAGTCCTATTCAATATGAACAAAATTTGAGAAATTCTTTGTGTAGTTTTGGTTGAAAATTGCTATCCTTCCTACCTTTTCTACACTTATAAGTTCATTTTAATCTCTATTTAACCCTAAAATGTAATCTACAAAATATATCTCTAATCTAAGAATCTGGTGCTATATAGTAATGAAGAATTAATATCATTGTATAAAATAAAACGTTAACAAAATCACATCAACTTAAGATTCTCTTTATTTACTTATTTATAGAATAATGGTCAATTGGTTCTAGTCAAAGTAGTCATTACCATGCGTGAGGTTGTTTTGGTTTGATTAGGGAAATGAAATCTTTTGGTACCTAGTTAATATCAATTACCATTTTGGGTTACCAAAAGATCTAGTACCAAATGAAATCTATTGATAGTTTGTTAATACTAAATAGATACTTATTTGAAAGTTTAAGACTTTTTTTTTCTTACTTATACTCCGGCCCCTTCTAACTCGAAATCTTGGGTCCGTCCCTGATTGGATCTCAATTCAAAAGAAATGAAGTGAATATGAAACAAATTAATGTAAAGGTAATTGAAGGAAAAAGGACGTCGAGAAGAGAAGAAATTAACCACACACACACAAAAAGCTACTTTATTTATTTGAACAACTCATTTAACAATACAATGAATATGTCATTTCTTATTTTTACATGCAACCCAATAAAATAAAATAAACTACATAATCAAATAATATAAATCACTCTTCTCTTTCTTCCCTATCTTCTTTTCTATCTCTCTCTCTCCTGAAATAGATCAACTAGCTAGTCACTACTAAACCAACAACACCAAAAACTAAACCAATCACCAAACCAACTCCACCACTGAACCATCGAACTAGCCACCCGAATCACAAATCGCAACAATTCAAACCCAATGCAACTATAGAAACCAAAGACTAGCACCACCGACCACCAAAACAGAATCACCGAAGCGCTAAAATCAATCACGACTGACAACCCATTCAAACCCAAGCCTCAAACACAAATTCAAATCCATAACACATGACCCACGGCCACCATGGAACCACCGGAACGACCCATCCAAAAATGGCAAGCAACCCTACAACTAACATCCATCCACCATCATTGCTATCGTCACCTTCAATCTTCAAGCCATCATCATCGCCATTGGGAGAGACTAAGCCGAGATGGGAGAGAGACGTAGGGTGAGAGAAAGAGGGGAGAGTATTTATTTTATTTTATTTTTTATTATTAAAGGAAGAGAGAGAAAATTACGGAAGAAAGAGAGAGATGTTGGGTGAGTAAAAAAATTAGATTAACCACCGCACACTCTTGGTGCGATGATCACTTCACAAGTATAAGTGCTAGTGGGGTGTGGGAGGTAAAGGTCGGAGTTCAAGTTTTCAAGAGGGAGTTTTACACACATATATACTTAGATTAGGCTAGAATATAATTCTATCTTGTATAAAAAAAAATAATAAAATAAAAATAAAATAAAATAAAATTAGATTTAATTTTTAACAATTGGCTACAATAATTGCTACAGGTAGCAAGTTATTGTAGTTGTGTGTAAAAAAAAAAAAAAAAAAAAAAAAAAAAAAAAAAAAAAAAAAAATTAGATGTACCAACCGGATGTTTGTGGTTTTGGGCGTTGTAGATCTAAAATAGCAATTTGAGGGATTTTACACCCCTAATCCTAATGCTCTAAGTGAGGAAGAAGAAAGTAAGTACTAGAAGAAGATGATTTGATGCTAAAATGAAGGGTTTTATTAACGTGTGCCCTTAGGGCATACATTAGTAAATAATTTTAAGAAATTTTTATGAAAAAATGAAAAAGTGATTAACTGTTTTGATAGCTTTTTCAATTCCTCATAAAAACTTTGTCAAAGTGGATAGTTAACATATGCCTTAAGGGCATACATTAACTGGACCCTAAAATGAAACAAGAAGGTCAATTACATTGCATTTGATAAAATATCTTTGAATTATCCTTCACTTTGTGATTATCTTAGGCAGATATTATTAAATGACATTCATAATGAGTTTTATATTAATGGTAATTATTGGGAAATATGTTTCTTCTTTAAATAATAATTTTAGTTTTTTAATTTCAAAATTTTATCTAACCAGAAAAACTAATATATGCCTTGCACATACAACAAAAACTAGTTGGGATAAAAGTTTAGGGCTATGTTTTTGAGAATGAGAATAAAAATCAGCTTTATTGTGTTTCCAAAATTAAAAATGGGTTTGGTTAGTTCAAAACAAGAGTGAGTACATTTCTCCATCAATGCCTGATTATTATTATGTATAATGTCTTATAGGAATCTATATCTATATATATCTAAAAGCTGAAACATAGCATTTATTATTGCTACACTTCTGTTGAGCTACATCAGCGTCCACCTCATTATCTTTTTTTTTTTCAATTCTCCTATAATTTTTTTTTTTAAATTACTGATTCACTCTTCTTCTTTTTAATATATACTCTTTCTCAAATCTTTCTCCCCCTCTTACCTTTTTGTCTTCTCATTACCCTTTACCTTAATTGCACTCTTCATACTTTATCTTCCTTTATTTTGTCTCTTCTTATTCTTACTCTCTTACTATAAATTTGTCATTTTCTCTTCCATTCCATGCATAGTTTCTCCTCACAAAAAATGTTCTCTCTCTTTCACTCAATTTTTTGGTAGATTTTTTTTTTTGGGTAATTTTTGAGCCTTTATGATTATTTAGAGTAATTTTTGGTCCAATTTACAAATGGTTTGATAATTTATGCATGATACAAGCTTAAAATGATAATTTCTATCATTTTTGTTTGTTGTAACATGGTGTCTCCAATGCAAAACTGATGAATATTAAAATTTCAGGTTCATGGGGGCTCAAGCGGTATTGGTACATTTGCAATTTGGATAGCTATATACTATGGAGCAAGCGTTTGTTCATGTTGGTCCAATATCACTTTTCTTCTAAAGCATAAGTTTAGTTTCCAAGTATTCATATAGTTTTAGATTGGATTGGCTTGGAGTGATTAAAAATTAGATGTTTTCAAGGATCTTGGGGCTGATGTGTGAATCAATTACAAGACAAAGGACTTTGTCAAAAGGGTGAGGGAATAAACAAGTGGAAAAGGTATTTTCCTTAATATTGAAACCTTAGTTTTCCTCAATGTTTATAGAGATTGATGTTTTTCATTATTCCTTTTGCAATGATTATTAGGTGATAAACAAAAGAACAACTAAATGTTTAATGGTAGCAATTGATAGTATTCTAGATCATATTGGAGCGTCCTACTTAAAATGTTTATAGAGATTGATGTTTTTCATTATTCTTTTTGCAACAATTTATTAGATGATAAATAAATAAATAAAAATAAAAATAAAAAACAACAACAACAACAACAACAACTAACTAAATGTTCAATGGCAAGAGTTGATGTTATTCTGGACCGTATTGAAGCATCCTACTTAAAACAAAACCTTGAGAGCTTAAATTTTGATGGGTGGTTTTTAATTATTGGAACTATGGTTGGCTTTGTTATAATATATTTCTATCATGATCATGATAGAAATATATTGATATATGGGAAGTAAAACATGACATTTGAAATGTAGCTCTTTGTGTTGGAATGTACAATCTATGTAAACTGAGTTGTATGATATAGATATTAGGTAAACTTATTGACCAACAATGCTTTTTCTTTTCCTTCATTTTATAAATTAATATTTCCCAATTATTATTTCATCAAAAAAAAAAAAAAATACTCTATCAAACCTAATTTGTGAACATCAATACTTCATCTCTCTCTCTCTCTCTCTCTCTCAATTAATGTTACCATTTTTTAACTTCCAATTTATTACTCCATCAAGCCAAATCTATTGTCATTTTCTATTCAACCACTGTCTCTCTCTCTCTCTCTCTCTCAATTAACATTTCCTAACTTTCTAACTTTCCATTTATTATTCCATCAAACTCAATCTTATAATAATTCAAACTCCCTTCAACTCTATGGCTCTCCTTCTCCCTAATCAAGTAGCTGTGAAAACTGTTCAATTGCCACCCTATTAGAATTCCAATATGTGTGTGTGTGTGTGTGTGTGTGTGTGTGCAATTACTCTACCCTACTTCTGGGAATTTAGGAAGTCCATCTAAAGTGAGTTTTTTCTTTTTGTCCCTCTCAAGTGTCAACAAATTTGGTTCCCATAAACCAACTAAAAAAAATCTCAAAGCCATGGTGAAGAATACTATAAAAGAACTGTAGTGAGGTTTGACTATTATTGTTTATGTGATTGTTAATCCATGGTTAGAAAGTGGTGTATTAGATAGAAATGTATATTCAGTTTTCTAGTAAATTGTAGATGGGTGATCTTTTTTTCCACTAATGGATACCTCATATGTGCATTTGTGTGGTGTTTTTAGCATTATGGATAAAGTATTCTCTTTGTATATGCATAGCATAAACTAGTTTTGTTGTATGTGCATATTAGTCGTGACATGAATGTAGATGCATAACTTAGCACAAGATATGCTACTCTTTTTTTGGTTTTGTATTGTAACAAATTTAGATATTATTATGTGATGCCATTGCTGGAAGATTTTGTAAACTGCAGAATTTGATGTCAATGGAAAGAAAATCAAATCAAAGGACATGTATAAAACTAGATATGGTGGCAATAGACAACCAAAAAAAGGCCAGGGTGAAAGATTATCCAAGTTTAGACAAAGCCTCAAAATCCACGAAGACCAATTGGATGTGAGAAATGCCAAGATGATGTATGCTTGGCTATCTAAAGAAATTGAATTTGGTTAAAATATGAAGAAGACCAATTGAATTGAATTGAGTTCCCTATCACAAGGCCTCTCTCTCCCTCCTATAGTTTTGATTTAATTTTTGTTTGAGTTAATACTTAGTCATTTTGAAAGTAAAAATTTGAATTTATATCAAAATATAATCTTGGCTATGTATTTGAGTATGTCTATTGGTTATTTGAGTAATATCAAGTGTATTTTTGTGATGAGTTTTGATTATCATGATAATATCCTTTAAGAGATGAGAAATTTGAAAAATATATTTAAAACTTAAAAAATTTAGTTTCTAAAGAAAAAAAAAAATTGGGAAAACATAATGCACTATAACATAATTTAGAAGAATATGAACCACCCAAAAAATGGATAAATATCAATCAAATAAACCCAAAAATAATAGAATTATATGTTTGTAGAGATAGAGAGATGGAAAATAATTTTAGAAATTTTTTAATTTTTAGGGAGAGCAAATTATCTTCAACAAATTTAGGAGAACAAATTATACATTATATCACAATTACAAAATAATTATCTATTCCCCATGCATTGCGTGGGTCTATGACTAGTGAATTATAAGTCATCCATATAAAGTTATTTGCAAAATCGATTATGGTATTTGAAGCTTTTACAAATTTTGCACACCAATAGAGATAAAGTCACAAGATTCTCCAAAATTGCTACTTGTTGAATCTAGGTTTAGTTGTATCCTAGAGGCGATTGCTTTGGACCTATTAGTATACTCAATTGAGTTGGGGCAAATGTTGTATTGAGGAAAAAATGATTGATTCACACCTTTAAATCTACTCCAATTCAATTTCCTGTTTTTTCATTGGTTCTCTTTAAAATTTCCATAGAGATTAATAAAATGTTTGTTAGTTTAATCCAACTATCTTTTCCATTCAAATCATTAAAGTTATAATACAAAAGCTACATCAATTGCTTGTGAACATATTTGAATGCAAAACATATGAACTCAAGATTTGAATTATTATATACTGTGATCATCATATGGACTTATTATTTTGCCTTATCAACTTTTGCTTATTAGTTAATCTTGTTAACTACAGAAAATACAATATCACAAAGCAACTATTTTTTTGTACAACTAATCTATAACAAATATCTCTTATTTTCTTTTCAAATGTGCATTATAGTTGATATATTCATTAAAGTGCACCCATAAAGGCACGTATCGATATTGCAGGGCACTCCACTTTTTTCCCCCTTGCAAAATGTAATAAGCTTCTAGAAAATGTGAAAGATATGGTCAGAGGAGATACCAATTACAATCTTACTCGTCACATGGAAGACTTTTCTCATTACCTTCAAAAACAAGTCATAGTTAGCTAATTAAGTTTTCTTGAAATTGTGAATTTGGTGTGTAATAAGTAGTTTTTTCAAATGGTTTTTATTGACTTCGAAATCTTTATATATTTTACCTGCAAAAACAAGTCATAGTTAGCTAATTAAGTTTTCTTGAAATTGTGAATTTGGTGTGTAATAAGTAGTTTTTTCAAATGGTTTTTATTGACTTCGAAATCTTTATATATTTACGTAAACGCAAAATATAAAGAAGCCCATAAAGATCTTTATATGATTTTTATTGACTTAGAAAGCATGTGAAAGGGTTCATGGTAGGTTTTGGCAAAGAAAGCAGATTTTTAAAGTATATTAAGTTGATTAAGGATACATATAACGAAGTTGAAATTAGTGTAAGAACAAGCAGAGCTTTCACAAGTGAGTTTCCTACAACTATAGATTTTCATGAAGAATCGCATTAATTCAGTGTGTGTTTGGCTTAGGCGTATAGTCACAATTTTTAGTTTTTAGTTTTTATGTACACTTTTTAAAACTTCATTTTTTTTTTTTTCACACTTTTTAAAAGTATAAGTATACTTTACTCCACTTTTCGCAAAATGTTTTTGGCAAAAAATTAAATAAGTTGTTTTCAAACGGACACGGAGTATATGAGCTCACTACATTGATTCGAGAGGAAACTTTTTGGGTATGCTTTTTGCTAATAATATAGTTTTAGAAGATAGAATTAGATGTGGAGCTAATGTCAATTTGGAATCTAAAAACTTTTGGTTATGACTTAAACAAAATACATGGAATGTAATCTAAGTAAAAATAGAAATAAAGATGAATGGCTATAAGACTTGATGAATGAAAGATCTAAAGAGCGAGAGCTTTTGATTTCTTGGATTGTTAATTCATAAAGATTGAGATATTGAAGAGGATGTAAATCATCCAATAAGATCATGGTGGCTTAAGAGGGGAAGTGCATTAAGAGTATAGTGTGATCTTGGAATACCTATTAAGTTAAAGGAAAAAATTTATAGAACTGTCATAAGAGTAATTATACTTTATGACACTAAATGTTAGGTTGTTAAGAAGAATCATATTTATAAAATGAGTGTAGTTGTAATCAGAATTTTAATATTGATAGCTAAACTACAAGGAAATAGATGATTTGAAATGATGAAGATATAGGTGGCCTCTATTAATGAGAACTAGTAACAAAACTGTGTGTTGCACGTGATAAATTTTTTTTTTTTTTTGTGATCTTATTAAATATTTTTTTTAAAAAACCTTACATATAAATTTTTTTTAAACATTTATATATATATATATATATATATATAATGTGAATCTTTACATATACCTTTAAGTAAACTCTATATATTCCACTTATTTAGATGCGTAAAACCATAGACTACTACCCCATAATAATAGTTGCTAACTAATTCTTTTTTTAATGATCACATTTATAATGCTTCTTACCATTGTGTATTTACTAATCGATGACTTGCATAACAAAGACGTTAAATGAGAGGTAGCATCGTTCATTATATTTTCAAAAAGTATATATATATATATATATATATTTTTTTTTTTTTTTTCTTATGCAATTTTAAAAGGATTTTAAAATTTTCTAAATTGGAGATCATCACTTTTTTAGTTATGATTGAAAATATGGTTTCTATATTTAAAGTTTGGTTAGTTTTAAGTTTAAATTTAGTACTATGATTGTATTTAATTGTTGATTATTGATTTAATTTTTAATTTTTTAAAGTGAACGTAACAATTTATTTTACTACATTGTAAAGTCTTTAGCATTCTTTGTATGAACATCTCTATTTTATTTTTTACTTCTCCTTATAGCCTCTTTTTTTTCCGATTAACGGCTACTAATGACATCTGATTTTTTTTCTTATCTACTCTTTATTACTTTGCATTTTTTTTCTTTACCATCTCTCTCTCTCTCTCTCTCCACATCATTTTCTAAAATTTGATGATGATTCTATGGCATTAAATCTGCATTATTATTTTCTTTATGTTATATTTGGTTTGACATCCTCATTAATTTTTTAATTAATTGTTTCTAAATTGACATTTGTTTTGAATTCCATTTTTCCTTTAATGTATTGGGTGTGAGAATGAGTGTTTCCCTAGCATTACTTCACTTTATGAGGACAATTTTATTTATTGAATTTAAGTAAAATATTACATGAAAGGAGAGGAAATATAAATAATTTAATGATATGGGGGATGTAGCTAAATTTAAATGTTAAATAAAATAATATGAGAAGAAAAAAAGTAAATAAAAGATATAATAATAAACACCAAATTATCAAAAGCATGCTATGTAATATAATAATATTTTATATATATTATTTTTAATTCTTTATAATGCAATATGATAAAATTCAACAATCAAAGTGGAAAAAAAAAAAAAAATCAACAACATAAAACACAAAATTGAATCGCACCAACCTAAAATAAATTTCTAAAGAAAAAAAAAATTATCAACCTAAAACAGATATGCAGGAAAAATTAAAAAATCCTACAAAAAATTGAGACAAAAATAACTTTTTTTTTTTTTTTTCCTGATGGAAAATTGTGCATAGAATGGAAGAGTGAATGACAAATTTATGCTAAAAGGATGATAATAAGAAGAAACAAAATAAAATAAGATAAAAGGAAAGAAGAAGAGTGATATTAAGGTAGAGGGTTTGGGGAGATGAAAAGGTAAAGAGAGTGAGAAAGGTTGGAGAAAGTGTAAAATATTATATTTTAAAAAAATAAAAAAGATGTAAAAATATATATAATTTAATGATATAGCTAGAGAATTTCATCTTATTTCAATGTTAAATAAAATAAGATGAGAAGAAAAAAAAGTAAAAAGAAAAGATATAACAATAAACACTAAATTATCCAAATCATGCTATGTAATAGAATAATAATATTTTTTTTTTTATATACTATCTTTAATTCTTTATAATGCAATAATAGATAACATTTAACAATTTAAAAAAAAAAAAAAAAAAAAAAAAAAAAAAAAAAAAAAACTTAAAACACAAAAGTAAATCTCATCAACCCAAATTAGAGTTCTAAAAAATACAAAAATTTATCAACCTAAAGTAGAGATGCAAGAAAAATAAAAAAATCCACCAAATTAAAAATTGAGAGAGAGAGAGAGAGAAATAACATTTTTGTGAGGGAATACTATTCAAAAAATGGAAGAGGGGATGACAAATTTATAGTAAGAGATTCTGAATAAGAAGAGATAAAATAAAGGAAGATGAAGGGAAAGATGAATAGTGATATTAAGGTAGACGGTAGTGAGGAAATGAAAAGGTAAGGGAGGGAGAAAGGTTAAAGAAAGTGTAAATATTAAATAAATAAAAAAAGTGAATGTTAAAAAAAATTATAGGAAAATTGAAAAGAAAAAAGAATAATAACGTGGACGCTGATATGGCTTAACTGGAGCGTAGTAACAATAAATGCTACGTTTCAACTGATATATATATATATATATATATATATATATATAGATAGATAGATAGATAGATAAGAAAGAAAGATTCTTGAAATGATTTGGTCATATTAAGAGGAAAGCAATTTGTGCACCACTGTGAAAAGAATAAGTTGATTTAAGTTAGGGAAAGAAAAAATGAAGAGAAGACAAAAAATAAAATTTATAGAAATAAAAAATAACATATCAATTAAGAAAGTAACTGAGAATATAACTTCGTATGGAATATTAGAATGAGAAAAAATAATATAACTAATAACCTTGGTTAGTTTGTTGAGGATCTTTGTACAATCTCAAAATTTTGAGACTAAAACTTGGTTGTTATTGTTGTTAATTCAGGTTTAACATAATGTTAAGGAGTGGTTAGGGCATTTCTTGAAAATTGACACACGCATTTGTATTGCACGTATATGAAAGTTTTAGCAAGCTCCTGGTAAATTCTTATCCAAAATCCTTCTATTAAATATCATCATCTGGACTTGTGGAATGGTTCAATTTAATACTTGTGCGGTCATTGGGCCAAGGATTCCATCCCTTGTTTTGCTTTTTATTTTTTCTATAAGATATAGAACTCATGGCACCACTGCACACCTTTGGTGTGATGGTCACTTCAAAAGTATAGGTGCTTATGGGGTGTGGGGGGCAAGGGTCGGGGTTCAAGTCTCCAGGAAGGAACTTCACACATATATACACTTAGATTAGGCTAGAGTAGAATTCCATCTTGTAAAAAAAAAAAAAAAAAAAAAACTCATGGCCTTAAATGTAAATAAATAAATACTAATTCATAAGTGTCATACAAAAGTTCATTTAGAAAATCATTTCATCTTTCTTTCTTTCTTTCCTATTATTATTATTATTATTATTATAAAGGGATAGAAATGACAGGGTTTTTATTTTTTATTTATTAAAAAAAAAAAAAAAAAAAACGCCTGGCCAGTGGCTGTAGCCGACACAAGTGATCCATCTTTTTCTTTGTGAAATAAATTAGCACAAGAAATGATCCAATTTGTCTCTTAGAAGTGAAGATTAAAAAGGGTACAGAAATTTGGGTATATTCAAGGTAGTATTTATCTTAAATATTCTAGAGTACTTTCCTTACTTTTTACATCGCCATTGACAATTTGATTCAGACTTTGACAATGTATATCCTGAATCAAACATAACAGAAAAAGAAAGCAAAGGTTAATGAGAATCTGGTTTGTATGGAACCTGGTTTCCAAAAAGTACTTTTGTAGCATCCACTGATTTTAGTCTTACCAGAGATTAGTTATTTATTAAGATCAAGTCAATCAAGTAGGCGAAAGTCTGAAACATATCAAGTTTCAACTTGGGCCATCAGTGGTCAATAGCGTAAAGTCGACCACTTCTAAGCAAAAGGAAAATGCAAACGTTTTCAATGTGAAAAGATGCCAGATAGATCCAAAGGACCAACCAGTTTGTCAAACACCAATGCTGACTGCAGAGCTTTTTATTCATTTTCTTTTTTTCCTCTCTGTCTCTCTCCCTCTCTCACAATTCACTAATCATTTGGTAACAGCGCTGATCTAAAGTTTATGTTTAATGTGAGGGGAAAAATGAGAGGCTAACTTCACACTAGACGAAATTTCACAGCAGACGAAACATCAATTTTGGTTGGACTTCTCCGAAATAGGCCAGAATGGGCCAAAATTGACCTGAATGACCCGAAATTTCATCTGAGGTAAAACATGGGAAGTTTCCTGTTTCGGTTAGCATATATGAACAACAATTTTCAGTCAAAACAGAATGACATTAATAATTATGCTCCTACATTGGACTTATACAATATTATGTAATGGCCCAAAGTCCAATTATGTTCTAAGCCCATGTAATACAGATTTCAAAGCAATCACATTAGAAAATTATTGGATAGTACAGGACTACAATACCATCTTTTGCCAATGAAGAGAAGACAGATCATTAAAAACTGATGAAATCTTTTTACCTCCCATGTCAACCCAATAAATCTGACTCTTCTAACGTTTGTTAACCCCGTTAAAGCCAATTCAATTTTTTTCTAAATTTTAGATGTGAATTGAGTTGGTGGGTTTTTGAAAATTTTGGGAATAGTAGGTTTCAATTAACTTAACTGGTAAAGTTTTTAATGGTTGGACAAGAGATCTGGGCTTTAATCCCTGTCTACATCAAAAACTGATTGGTATTTTAGTCGGATGATAATGAGCTATTATAGAAGTGGACGTCATAAGTTGAAATCCTCTAAAAAAAAAATTAGGAATATAAAAAACTCTTCATTTTTTTTACCTTCGAATCTGGCAAATAAAGTTTCCTGGATGGGTACTTTGCTCGCCCGAAATGTTCAGCTGCAAATTGCCCTATCCCTCTCTTCCTACTGCCGCATCCTCTTGAGCTCCCTCTTCATCTTGGCCTCCATCACTAGGAATTTTAGGGACTAGGTTTATTTATTTGTTTAGTCTTTCACGGATTTCTGAGTATTGATGCTTTAGTGGTCAAACCAAACCTTCTTTTCCCCGATTTGTTTCGTTTTGGTTTCTCCTTTCTGTTTAAGAAATTGTCTTTTTTTTTTTTTTTTTTTTTCTTTAAATATTTCGTTCTTTTACCAATCCGTGGGTTTAAACATCTTGTAATTGATAGTACATTTCTGAAGTGGTTTAATATTTGGTTTGCTGGCAATCTAATGTGGAATGTTGTCTGTAACGTAATTACGTAAAACAAAGCATTTGGATTTACAAATCTGGACCTGGTTAGAAAATTCCTTTTTTCTGGTTACCCATTCTACACAAATTTTCATAATTAATAAACCATAGCTATCATTTTCATCACAAAATAAGGAGTTATGTTAACGTGTATCTTTAGGATAATGGTTAACAATTTATTTTAGAAAAGTTTTGACACTACTTTTATGAGAAATAGAAAAAATTGTCAAAACATTAATTGTTTTTTTTTTTTTTCATTTTTCATTAAAAACTTTCTTTAAATGAATTATTAACTATTATTCTAAGGCATCTGTTAGCATTTCTCAAAAATAAATTAATGTTCTAGTCAATCTTATTAGATTGAATTAAGCGGACCTACCCATTTGCTTAATGTTGGAATTACCTGCTATTGCTGAGGCTGAAGTTGATGTGATTTAGCCCTCTTTTTTATTTTTTATTTTTTGAGTGGGCACTGAACCCATTTGTTGAAATGTTTCATAGAGTTTTATTTATTTTTGGGTGGGCACTGAACCTAATTGCTCTTGAGCACGGGATCCCAACAATGGCACTTGAAGATTAATTAATTCATCATTGATCTATTTTTTTTTTTAACAAAATGATTATTTCAATTTTTTCTTCATATGCCAAATTGGATAAAACAATTTTATTTTTTTTTTTTGAGAAAGGGATAAAACAAAATGGGTAAAATATTATTTTAGTCCCTAAACCTTACCAAAAATTTGTTTTTCATCCCTAAACTTTAAGAAGTTCATTTTTCGTCCCTAAACTATTGAAAATGTTTTATTTATATCCTTAAATTTTACTAAAAGTCTGCTTTTATCCCTAAACTATTGAAAAAGTTCTTTTTTTATCATTATTTTTGTCTCTATACTATTTAAAAAACTTTTTACAAAGTTTAAGGATGAAAAAAGAACTTTTTAAAGTTTAGAGACGAAAAACAAACTTTTAGTAAAGTTTAAGGATCAAAATAATATTTTACCTGAACAAAATTTAATGTATACTTTTGCCTAGTTGGGGATATGATGTTATGTGTACATTTAGTTTCGTTTACGACACAATATCTTATGCTTTCTTAAGATTCTCATTTCATTACAAAAGATTCCATATATGAGAAACTAATGCCTTCCACGCATTGAGCTTACAGAATATATTTTGATTTGATGTGGTTATTAGAGTATACAGTTATTAAAAATCAATGTAATGCAACACTCACATGATTACTAATAACCACAACAGATTAAAATATACCTTGTAAGCTCAATGCGAGGATGACATTAGTTTCTCATCTATGCAATCTTTTGTAGTGAAATGATATACAATTATTTCTCTCTCTTCTTGCATACTTTTTCTCAAAATTTCAGCAACACCGTAGCCGAAATTTTCTTCTCTCCTCATTTTCCCAAATAAGTTTGAACAATGTCCATATCACAAATAAACTTCATTTTTTTGCAATATTCAGCTAAAAGACTCCAATAGTTGCCTGGTAATAGCTATCCAATGTTCACAGCCAAACATTCAACCTAAAACAACCATGATATTAATATACACTATAGAATGTTATGAACTAGCATACAGGACACAACCAAGGTTTTAAAAACTAGACCAGACCGGCCGATCCAATCAGTTGAACTGAGAATGGACCACGAGTCTAGTATGGAAAAAATGCCTAAAACTGGTGAAAACCAAAAAAAAAAAACCGATAATCGAAGGCAAATCCAATTTTTCCCCTGCTCCGGTTTTTAAAACCATGGACACAACACATGGGCAATAGAACTTATGATAAGCACCCAACTCATAACATAAAGTTGATAACATTCATAAATAAATTTAAAAAAATAAATAAATAAATAAATAAAAAAACATAAAGTTGATAACAACTAGCAAACAACCAAACCCTATTCTCTACACTTCAAAAAGTCTAGGAAACAAAGCTATTAATAATTTCTCTCTTACAAACTAATCCTTTTGGCTAAGGAGAACAACCAACCTCCAATCTCGAACTTCATCCCTTATCCATCTCATCCAAAGCCAATAATAACAGCTCCTTCATGTTCAACTTACTAATCCTCATCTTCATCCTTGGCAAAAGTACATTAGAACACACACAAGTTTGCTAACACAATATCAATTATTATTACTGTCAATTAGATAGACAAGCCTTTATACTATCAAATATTACATTTGGTTGTGAAAATAAGATTTTGTTCATGGTAGGGATAACTTGAACTTCAAACAAAAAGAGAAATTTATGAATCAATTACCAAATATCAATATCCAAATGTGACAAATCTATAATAATTTGGGAATTTTATAAATGGAGAAAAAAAAAGCACTTGGAAGATTTCAATCATAAATCCAAGAATAGCATGCATTTGATCAAATAACTAAAAATGAGATATCCCAAGATACAAGAGAAGAACCAAATGTATGCAAATTTTCTACTTAGATTCACTTTGCATAACATAGTGCATGCATACATGTAGTGGCCAGAATGATCACAACACTCATAAACAAAGAATAAAACTTATAGAATGAACTAAGCTTTGTAGTTTCCAAGAATGAGTCTTGATGATTGAACTAAGCTTTTCTCATGAAAATAAACAAGTTTCATGAAAAGTCTATACCCAAATTCTTTAAAGATGACAGTCTTTTCATTAGGCATTTTATAAAAAATGTGGAGTACAGTGACAGGATGAATGAACATAGGCTGTGATATCAATTGGTCATAAACTCCTAAAAACCCAAAACAAAAATCATTTAAGATACATCATTCCTTCAAAGACTAACCATAATCATGAAAGAGATCAATAGGGGTATCAAAGGAAACCAAAGAAAAGCAAAATAAAAATAAAAATAAAAGAACATCAAGAACACCTATGGCAGAAAATTTCATATGCTAAGAAATACAGGAATTTCATCTTACAAAAAGAAAGAGAAGAAGACTTAGCCCATTCATTGTTTGAAAAGTTTTTTCATTGCTTGAATCTTGAAGCAAGCATTATCATTCTTTGATAAAGGGACAATATATGTCACGCCCCACACCCGATACTTGGATTTGTGACCATGACCAGCATGCTAATATTAAGTTGAAACCTGATATTAACAAGAACCAACTTAACTTTTACAAAACTTTTACAAAAGCTCCCCTTTTTCTTTTGATTCTTGTTTCTTTACTTTTTGATATAATTTTTCATTTGATAATCAGAGCATCTACACTATACTCAAAATATAACATAATCCACTAGTCATTTAATTTCCACACTTTCACATAATACATCTCTTAATACTTTAAGGTACACGACTTTCATTAGATCCTAAAATACACAATACTACAAAGTTAAACATCAAATTGCTAATTTAGGATCTATACATATCAAACTAAAACCAGCTCCTTCCAAACTCGACAAAGGCTCCCTCTACTCCAAAATAAAACCTGCTAACTAAAAGAGTGGAAGGGGTGAGCTACACAGCTCAGTAAAGGTAAGATATATGAGAATTTAATAAAGATGCATGTAAATCAGATCATTTCATTCTATGAATATTCGAATAGGAGAACATCTTTTCATGCATAATATTTTACACTATTCATAATAATAACTTATATGCTCTTCATAGAAAATAATTGTTCTCCTTTTTCTTATCAGGTTAGTATTATCAAAACCTTTCGGATTAAACTTCTTTCATTTCCTACAAAGTCACCATATCTATATTCTTATTACAAAATAATCATTTTAACTTAAATCAATTAATCGGCAACTTTGTATTAAACTAGAAACATCTTGACCCAATAAGAGAACCTTTCTTTATAAACCTTTTCCCGAAAAATATTATAACTTTCATAGTCATAAAACTTAACGTTTCATAAAGAACAAGTATCTAATAACTTTTAAACATAAACTTGTACTTTCATTAGAAGCTTTATTTTTATAGCACAACAGAATTTCAGAAACTTTTATCTTTAATGAGCAACTTTTCTTTTTCATCAGAAACTTCTTCTTACCATAAGAGTTTTTACTTTTCACAATGCATTTAAACAAAATAATTCTCTTATGATTAATAACATAACATAGTTGTTCATAATATATTGGTTAGTCCATATCTGATAAGTCTGTACAGAGAAGACTTCATCACATTTGGGTGACCTCGTGTGCATGATATTGTCCTCTTTGAGAGGCTTGATGGCACATCTCCTCAAGGTTTTATTCTTCCCCGCCGTCCGTATGCATTGGGGAGAAGGCCTTGTTCAGATTAGAGTTACGGGCAACCCCATTTCCTCTACTTTAAATGGCCTAGAGTTACGGGCAGCCTCATTTCCTCTACTTTAAATGGCCAAACATATAACATTTTTCCATGGAAAGCCAGTAATTAACCCCTACTAGCTGAGTTCAGATCACCAGAGGACATAACCTGAAAACATTTCATACTTTTACATCTTACTGAAATTTTCTTATTTTGCATAACATTTCATAATAAAAGCATTTCCATTCTTTTCTTTAAACATTATGTTCGTGGAACTTAGTAATGGCATTAATATGCTTAAATCAAATACATAAGGTTTCGAAAGCTCACGAACATATCTTTGTCAAAATAATGATTATATGCCATATCTCTAATCAAAAACCTTTTTAATGCATCATATACTTTAAAATAACCTCATGACTTACCAAATGCTCATATAACTTATCCTTTACTTGAAAGCAGAGGAACCGAGAGCCTATAGTCGAAGGAGCTTAGACCTAGGGAACTGGTAACACCTAAACCAAATATCAAAACTTATTACTTACTATCAATTATCCCTTACCATAAATTTACACATTCATCTCAAAGCCTATCTCTTAAAATCAAGGAAGTCCTAATTCCACCTCAATGAGGTTCCCACAAATTCAAAGTACATTCATCAGACTACATGATGTACTAAATCATAGAGAAACCAATTCATAAAATTTATATATGATCCTAACATGCCAAAGGATGAGAATATTAAATTATAGCTCAAAACATTCACTCTAACTTGAGAATTAAATCCACAAAGTCAGGTGTAGCATATGTTGTTCACTTCTTATTATAGCAGCGTATGCTCCATTTGTAAAATACAAATGGGCTGTCCACACACATCCAATTGTCATGAAATTTTACATAACTACTCCCCTGTATGTCCAGTATAAACCATAAAAATTTCGGAGTCAAAGAATAAACCCATGATTTACTAAAAATCACAAAAGACAGCATACTCAAATCTGTCCTAACAGAATTTCTTGCATCTTAAAAATTAAATCATTATTTTTATGTTCATTCAAATTCTGTGAGACCACTTCCATAACAATCATGTGTGTCTTAGAATTCATAAAAACTACTCCTAGCATCCTAATTCACAGAATATGATTTAATACATATTTTTCTTGTTGTAAACATCAAATCTGTCACAGAGACAGCTTCAGTACATATTCTTACATAATCATCAACAAATAGTAATAGGCCTTAATTTCATTTGGGTAATTTTATACCTGTAATAAACATACTAAAATATGTTATTAAACATTCAATAAACCATAATATCATCAAACCTTCAAATCACTAAAACAGAATCATAATTCAGCCTATAAAATCTGGATAGAGTTTAAAGAAGTAGAAATAAACAAATGAAGTTTTGATTACTTACCCAACCTTTGAAGCTGAAATTTTAGTGTTAACCCTTTAATTTCTTCTTTAGAGAGGGATATTTTGTTTTGGTGAGAGAGGGAGGCTGTCGTGTAAGAGCAAAGAGAGAAGAAAACAAAAACAAAGAAAAAGGAATAGAGAAAGAGGGCTGGACTTTCTGTCTAGTGCAGCCAAGAAGGTGAGATAAGGAGAGGACTTTTGGGGCAGCCAAAGAAGATAAGAGATGTGGACAATTGGGGTGGGATATGTGGAAGGCTAGGGAAGAAAAATCAGACCCCCTTTTTCCCCACTTTTTCAACTTTCTTGCATTCACACTCACTTTTCTACAAAAATAATATCACTTTGCATATACATACATATAGATATATAGATATATATATATATATATATATATATATCCTTACCTTTATAAAGTTATATCCATCACATTAAAAGAGCATATATGTTCTATAATATCACAAAATCAAAGTTTCATGCACTTAAAAGTAATTAAGACAATAACATGCATATAACCCATAAATTAATTATGAAATTAGGTTGGGGTGTTACAATTTACCTCTCAGATCCAAAAATTTGGATTACCCATCAAAGAATTTTTATATCCAGAATGAGGAGGCAAGGGATTACGATGGAGAAAACGTGGAGGCGTGCGGTGATGAAAGGGGCAGTGTCAAGGTTGCCGTTGCTAGCAAGCGGGAAGTTGGAGATGATTTCGGCCAAAATAAATTTTGTTTGGTGTTGGGAAAAATGACACATTATCCCATGAAATACGTATTGTGAATCTATGATATTCCGTAAAACAAATTTTGAAGAAACGTTTTCAGATGCCAATATTTCATTTACATCTTCAATTTGATCTCAAAAAGAAAATTTGAAAATGCTCTCAAAACTGAGGGGTTAAAGGGAAGTTAACTGTCTATTTAAAATAGTTTATTTAGCTGAAGTTAAAAAAATAGTGTAAAAAATAGGTTAAAAAATAAGCTGAATAGTTTCAAAAAATGCGGTAGAACCTATAAATAGTAGTAAAAATAAGCTAAAATTGTAGATAAACCTAAATTTTCAGCTCATCCCAAATGGATGCTTAGTAAGATATGGTGGGTGACGTGGCAGGTAAGATAATTACACAATAATTTCGAGTAATGTTAGGACCACCGACATACCTTCACTAATTACAACTCGCCATGTGGCGAGTTGTGGTATGAAGTTGTGTCAATTTCGATGGTCCTAGCATTGCTCAATAGAGAGAACCTTCAGTCAAGAGTTGGAGTAAAGAACCTTCTTTATGCCACCAATAAATGAATGACATGTCATATATCTATTGAAAAACCAATACATTCGAGCACACATAATTATAACTCAATTAAACCAAAATCCTCAAACTCGTAAAACACCTGAAGAGCTAAATAGCTCCAACGCCTAAGCCCTTTCCAACTCCTCCTCTCCTCATACCACTGGAACTCTACCCCGCCGCTAGAGCCTCCACACACGTCGGTCAGAAGCTGTCGCCGCCACACCAGAGCTCCACCTCGTCGGTCAAGGTTTGTTCTTTTATGATTTGTGTTTATTGTTTGATTAGTTATTTCCTCAAACTTTGGGTTTCGAAATTTTGATGGTTTTGGGTTATTTTTTGGATATCAATCTGTTCATATTGGTATGGGTTTTGTTGATTTGGTATGGATTTTTCTGTTTTTTGGTATTTTCGGGGTGTTCATTGGATTAGGTTCAAACCTAAAAAAAAATCTGATTGTGGTTTTTTTTTGGTTCCCAGCTAGCCTGGGTTCATATGAAGAGGCGACGACACCACGATCATGGTGGCTCCAGCGTATTTTCCAGGTTCCAGCACAAAGTCCAATGGAGGCGTGGAGATTCGGTGCTATGAAGAAGCGGACGACATGTGTTTGGGTATACCGTTGTTTCCTTTGGAAACCGATATGCGACGCTACTGTGTTTTTGTTTCGAATTTGGGGATTATGAACGGAGAAACAAAGAAAAATAGAGAAAGAGTAATTGAGAGAAAAAAGAAGAAAATAGAGTTTTAGAATTCTATTATTTCTTAAAATGTAATCCCCAACATACATCACTAAGCTGTGCTAAGCTTATATACATAATCAGAGAGAGAAAGAGTGAGAGAAAGCGTAAATCATGGAGGTTGTTATAACTAATTAACCACCATTAACATATTTGAATATAACTGCATTAAGCCTAACTAACTGACTTAACCAAACGCTGCGTTTTGCATTGAGTTTTAGTAATACGGTGCGTATGACTTCTTCTCACTACGACACCGTTTTCATCTTGCCTTTTTCAAGTCTGATAGCATCTAAAGATTATTCGTCTTCATCACCAGAAATGGCTTCATCCTCTGCTACCTTATGTTCTTCATCCCCCCTCAAGCTCATGGGAAATTTCCACATGAGTTTGGAAGTCAGCCACTGAAAACGAGGAGAAGCCAAACCCTTAGTCAAAATATCAGCCAATTGATCTTGAGAGGCAACAAACTTAACCAGAAGATCATGTCTTAGAACCCTCTCACGAACAAAATGGAAGTCCACTTCTATATGCTTAGCACGAGCGTGAAAGACAGGATTAGAAGCAATTGCAAGGGCTGAGACATTATCACACCACAAAACAGGTGGATCAGACAGAAAAACACCAAAATCCTTGAGAAGCATCCTAATCCAGCAAAGCTCAGCAGCACAAGACACTAGAGCTCTATACTCAGCCTCAGTGGAAGAACGAGAGACTGTAGATTGCTTCTTGGTAGACCAGGTGATTGGAGAATGACCAAGAAATACTAAAATACCAGAGATGGACTTCCTATCCATAGGATCACCAGCCCAGTCTGCATAACTATAGGCAGAGAGGGTCAATGGACCAGGTGTAAAGGCCAAACCTTGATGAATAGAACCCTGTAAATACCTCAAAATCCTCTTAGCAGCCTGAAGATGATTGGAGGTAGGACTACTCATGAATTGACAAGCCTGTTGAACTGCAAAGGATATGTCAGGTCTGGTGAAAGTCAGATATTGTAAAGCACCCACCAGGCTTCTATAAAAGGTAGGATCATGCAACAAAGGACTATCATTGGCAAGAAGATGAGCATTAGGAGAACAAGGAGTCTTGCAAGGCTTGTAGCCAGACATGGAAAACTTATTCAGCAAATCCAAAGTATACTTAGTCTGATGAACAAAGAGACCACTAGGTGTATAGACTATTTGAAGCCCCAAGAAGTAATGCAATCTGCCTAAGTCCTTTAGATCAAAATCAGTACCCAAAACAGCAAGAAGAGATGTTAGAAAGGCAGCATGATTGCCAGTAACTATGATATCATCCACATAAAGTAAGAGGAAGACCAAATGAGAATCATGATTATAAATGAACAAATTCCCATCAGCACTAGAGGCAACAAAACCAAGATGAAGCAACTGAGAGCTAAACCTCTCAAACCAGGCCCTTGGAGCCTGTTTTAGGCCATACAAAGCCTTGGGTAAAAGACAAACATGATTAGGATAGGACTGATCCTCATAGCCTTGTGGTTAAGCCATGTAAACTTCCTTCTTGAGAATGCCATGAAGGAAGGCATTGCTTACATCCAACTGCCTAAGAGACCAACCATAGTTCACAGCAAGAGCAAGCAGCAATCTGACAGTGGTAGATTTGACCACAGGGCTAAAGGTTTCCTCATAATCCAATCTATATTGCTGAAGGTACCCCCTAGCCACCAGCCTGGCCTTGTACCTGGCAATAGAACCATCACTGTGCCTTTGAATTTTGTAAACCCATTTACAAGTGACAATATTCTTGTCTGTAGGAGGTGGAACAAGAGACCAAGTCTGCTGCTTCAGTAAAGAGCTAAACTCAGAATCCATAGCAGCCTTCCATTGAGGATACTTAACAGCCACTGTAAAGGATGTAGGCTCCTGAAAGGTGTAATCAGTACCCACCTTAAGAACCTTAGGCTTGTGGATACCTAGTTTTGACCTTGTAACCATGGGATGATTGTTAACAAGAATAGAAGAGGATGACTCAGAGGAGACGGACAAAGGTAAAGCTGGAACAGAGGAAGGACTAGAAGAGGGAGAGAACTGGGAATCAAAATTACAGGAGTCAGATTGAAGAAGAGCTAAATGAAAGGAATCAGGAAATGAAGACAAAGGAGAAGGAGAAGAGGAGGGAGCAGCAGAGGAAGGACTAGACACATTTGAATTGATAGAAAACCAGGCAAAATTTGAAATAGGACTAGAAAAAGGAACATTGGGAGCAGTGAGATTAGGCCTATCAGCAAAGGGAAAAACACTTGCACTGAATAAAGCATAGCAGGTAGTGTATATTTTGTTGGTAGTAGGGTCTAAACACAAATAACCTTTGGACAAAGGAGGATACCCGAGAAACACACACTCTACAGACCTAGGTTGAAGTTTATGTTTGTTGTAGGGTCTGAGATAGGGATAGCAAGCACAACCAAATGTCCTAAGAGCTAGCAAAGGTGGAGAAACAGAATTGATCATCTCCCAAGGAGAAATAAACCCAAGAACAGATGATGGCAGCCTATTAATGAGAAATGAAGCAGTGGAAAAGGCATAGGACCAAAAATTTAAAGGTAAGTGAGACTGATACAATAAAGCTAAACCAGTCTCCACAATGTGCCTATGTTTTCTTTCTGAGACACCATTTTGTTGAGGAACATAAGGATAAGAAGTCTGGTGAACAATACCACTCTCAGAACAAAACTGTTGAAATTGAGAATTAAGATATTCCTTGCCATTATCAGACCTAAGAATCTTGATTTTAGCAGAATATTGAGTTTCAACCAGATTTTTAAAGTGCTTAAACACAGCAAACAACTCAGATTTCTACTTGAGTAAAAAGAACCAGGTTTATCTAGTGAAGTCATCAATGAATACCACATAGTAAGAATAACCAAATAAAGAGGAAATGGGAGCAGGACCCCAAACATCAGAGTGCACAATTTGAAAATTGCCAAGAAAGATTAAAAAGTTGCTAGATTTTGCTCTGTCGTATTGTCTTAATTTCATTTATTAATTAATTCATTCCAAGCTTCATTCAATTATCTGTCTCGACAAGCTGAATTTTTATAGGTGTTCAGTTCACAAGCTTCACCCAAACGATTTCACTCAAATAGGTGCGTGACTCTATCAAAGGATGGAACAGAACTCCAGTTAGCTTTAGATTCTCCTAGTGGTTGATTTGTTGTCAGCATTAGGGGGTTTTGATTACCCTTGTGGCACCTCTGGTGGTTGTTGTTGATGATTTACCAGAGACTTCCACACTTATTATCCAAGGGGCTGACATAGAAGTGGATTGAATATCATGTTTATTCAAAGGAAATATGTGCATCTTTGCACTAATACAAGATGTACAAGAAGAGCAACATTCATCAATTTTATTGAAAGTAAAGGCAAGATTTACAGGTTGAATAACAGAATGGAGAAGTTTTGCACTAGGATGGCCAAGCCGTTTGTGCCAAAGTGAAATTTGAGTAGAAGTAGCTAAAGACAAAGCAGAGGAAGTAGGATGAACTTGAGAAGAGGTGCAAGCAGTGGAAATGGATGAATTGGAGGACAGGAATGATGATGCAGGAATAGGATAGACACGATCTTTACTCAATCCTTCGTAAAGGATCTTCCCTGAAATTAAATCCTGGATAGAGAATCTATAAACATCAAAATAGCAGAATGCATTGTTTTGTAAACAAAGTTTATGAATAAACAAAAGGTTGGAAGCAAGGTCAAGAACTCTAAGTATACCATCAAGCTTAAAGGTATGAGAAGAAGTAGACAACTCACCATTGCCAATATGAGTAACAGGCAACTCTTCGCCATTTCCAACAGTCACAGTTTCAGTACCGAAGTAGGTTGTTGTTGCAAGGAAAGATTAGCAAGATCGGGTGTCACATGATCAGAGCAACCAGTGTCTGTAAGCCAACCATTTGCTCCATGAACCTGAGCAAAATTAGCCACCATTGCAGCAAGTTTTGATGGAGCATGCTTGCTTTGAAAAGAAAAATCCATCTGGTGATAACAATCAAGAGCTCTATGTCCATTCTTTCCACAAATTTGACACTGTGGTCTCTGATTCTGACCCTGAAAATTTTGCTGAAACCCTGGGGATCTTGCTTGACCAGATTGAGGTCGATTGAACTGAGGAAGAGTTGGATTGAAAGGACCATTTGATGAACCACCACTGAAATTTCCTCTACCTCCACCTCCACGGCCTCTTTGATTATTGTGCCTGCCTCTACCTCTATGAAACCCTTGAGATTGATAATTTGCAGCCATAGCCATGGAAGTAGTATCAACTAGACCAAACCTCTTCCTAATAGCCCTCTCTTCAGCATTAAGAAGAATGTTGAGCTCTTCAATTGAAATAACATCACTACAAGTTCTTATGGCAGAACTAAATGAATCATACTCTGATGGTAGACCATCAAGAGCAACATGAAGCAAATCTTCATCATCAAGAACAACTGATACAGCAGCAAGCCTGTCACGAATCTGCTTGATTTTCTAGAAATACACATCAATGGAGTCTGATCCTTTCTTGACTGCATTCAATTCGTTTCTAAGGCTCATCACACTAGACCTAGAAACTGAAGCAAATCGTTTTTCTAGAACCTTCCAAACACCCCTACCAGATTTCTGCCCTACAGTGAGAGCAAGAACAGAAGGTGAAAGTGTGGAGTTGAGAAATGTAAACAATGCCTGTTCTCGATTCTTCCAAGTGAGAAACGCAGGATTGATTTCAGTTGTAAAATTGCTTGAGGAATCCTTCAAGAATTGATCTGGAGCTACAGTAGTTTCATCAATAGCATCAATCATAGAGTAAGTTTCCAAAATTACCTCTATTTGATGTTTCCAAACGATAAAATTTGAGAAATCTAGTTTAACAGTCACCATAGATGACATATTTGAAAGTAGTTACAGTGAGGGATTGATGTGAGTTATGGGATTAACCATTGTAGGTACTGTGGTTGAAGTGGAAGATGAGGTTGAAGATGAGTTTGTAGTTGCAGACGCCATGGAAGCTAGAGCTCTGATACCATGAACGTAGAAACAAAGAAAAACAGAGAAAGAGTAATTGAGAGAAAAAAGAAGAAAAGAGAGTTCTAGAATTCTATTATTTCTGAAAATGTAATCCCCAACATACATCACTGAGCTATGCTAAGCTTATATACATAATCAGAGAGAGAGAGTGAGAGAAAGCGTAAATCATGGAGGTTGTTATAACTAATTAACCACCATTAACATATTTGAATATAACTGCATTAAACCTAACTAACTGAATTTGGGAGAAGGTGGCTTTGGATCTGTCTACAAGGTAAGAATAACCTAACTAACTGAGCTCTTCTCTTTTTCCAAAATATGTTGACTATCTTTAAAATTTTTCAGGGTACATTGCTAGAGGGGAAAGAGATAGCAGTAAAAAGGCTATCAAAGAATTCTGGGCAAGGAATGTTTGAGTTCAAAAATGAAGTTATTTTAATTGCAAAACTTCAGCACCACAATCTCGTGAAGCTTATTGGCTATTGCATTGAAGAAAATGAAAAAATGCTAATCTATGAATACATGCCTAACAAAAGCTTGGATTCCTTAATTTTTGGTTTGAGCTTTAACCCTAACTAAATCCATGACATTCATGATTAGTCTTATCATCTTTCAATAATAAAATTTTTTGTTGAGATTTCAACATATTTTTAGTGACATAAATGTGAAATTGGACAGATCAAACGAAGAGTAAATTACTGGATTGGCATAAGCGCATCAACATAATTGCTGGAGTTGCTAGAGGGCTTCTCTATCTTCATCAAGACTCCATATTGAGAATTATCCATAGAGATCTCAAAGCAAAATACCAATAGAATGGAAAAAATCTTTTAAGAAAAATTTTGTGCCGTTGTCACTTCTAATGGTTTTAATCTTGCAATCAAATTGAGTAGAAATCATAATTGCAAATTTAGGAAATAGAGTTTGAGTTTCAGATTTATGTTTAAGCAAATAGACCCATGTGCATCTGGTAAAATCACCCACAATAGTCAGGAAAAATTTGTAACCATCAATAGTAGGAGTAGAAAAAGGACCCCATAGGTCACAATGTATCAATTCAAAAGGTTTAGTGGTTACATGAATGCTAGAGGGAAAAGAGAGCCTTTTCTGTTTTGCAAAATGGCAAACATCACAACAAGAAGCCTTATTAGAAACATCAATATTTACAAATGACTTCAACAATTGAAGTTTGGCTAAAGAAGGGTGACCTAATTTAGAATGCCATAAATCTGAAGAAATATGACTGACAGTGGTGGCAAGAGCAGCTGAATTTGAAGGAGGAACAGCAGCTTGAAGCAGGTATAAATCATTGCTTTCCTTACCCAGACCAATCATGCTCCATTGAGCAAGGTCCTGGATGAAACACCAATCACCAAGAAAAATAAGGTAACAATGTTTGGTCTGAGTAAGTTTGTTAACAGAAATAAGATTGAAACTAAAGGAAGGGATACACAAAACATTTGTGAGTGAAAGTGTAGAAGAAATTTGCACAGTGCCTATGTGTGTTACAACAGCCTTTTCCCCATTTGGCAAATAGACACAAGAATGAACTATAGAAGTGATTGTGGTCAATTGAGAAACTGAGTGCACCATGTGATCAGTGGCCCTAGTGTCAATGATCCAAGAATTAGACTTAAAACATTGCCTATCAATGACTTGAGCAAAAAAAAATAGAATGAGTGAAATTGGGAGGTATCCAAAAGGGATTACCTGAGAAATTGGAAGAAGATGATGAAGTAGAAGTAGCTGTGGAAGATGGAACAGCAGGTGCCATCACTGATGCAACCTGTGATGCAGTCTGAGCACTAAGTCCATTTGGAGTACCAAAACCTGAACCTGATGCATTGTGAGCTTTCAAAAAATTGAGAAGCTGTTCACATTGAACTTGTGAGATTGGACATTGAGGTTGAGTGGTTTGTTGGCAAGTCTGAAAACAAAAACCACTAGGAAAACCTCCAAAACCTGACTGTGAAACACCAAAAGGAGTCTGCAAGCCAATGTTGGGCTGAGTAACATCACCATACTGAGCATTAGAATGACCATCAAAACCAAAACCTCCTGTGATTTGATTAGCCATAGCCTTTGTCCCACCTTTTGGCTTATACCCTGGGGGATATTCATGAAGCTTGTAGCATTTGTCAGCAATATGACCAGTGAAACCACAGTAAATACAGACTGGTCTTTCCTTCTTAGAGTTACCTCCTTTTCCTCCATTGTTTCGAACATGACCTTGATTGCCTTGAAAAGGTCTAGTGCCATTCACATACATAGCAACAGGATCCAATTGCTGAACTTGTTGAACCACATTGACAATGTTGCCTATGCTTCTCCTTTTCTCTTCGTGCAAAATCAATGAACATACCATGCTAAGAGAAGGAAAAGGCTCAATTAGCAAGATTTGCCCAATCAGAGTGCCATAACTGTCGTTCAACCCCATTAAAAACCTAAAAACATGCTCTTTATGCTATGCATTTAGCTGAGAAGACTTAGAACCACAAACACAAGGACAATTACAGACTGTGAAAGGCTGATTATTCACAAATTCATCCCATAAAGTCTTGAATTTCGTAAAATAGGAACTCACTGACATTGATCCTTGAACCAAATGTGAAATTTCCTTTTGAAGCTTAAACAGTCTTGGAGTGTTGTCCTGAGATAACTTGTTCTTGAGATCAATCCACAAATCTTTTGCAGAATTGATGTAAATCACACTAGCCTTAAGATCAGGACTGAGTGAATTTGTTAGGCATGAAAGGATCGTAGTGTTACACCTGTTCCAAGAATTGAACAAAGGTGAAGTTGGAGCCAGTTCTGAAATTGAACCATTGACAAATCCAAATTTTTTTCTCGAACTCAAAGCAATCTCGCCCAAGTCATGTAATTCTCAGGACCAGTGAGAGGCTAAGATGTGAGAATTAAACCAGGATTTTCATTTGCTGGTAGGAAAAAGGGATTATTGGCAGATTCATCTGCCATAGCTGCATTTGCAGTTCGTGCAGATGAAGGAGATGGTGCACTTGACGAATCTGAGGCCATGAGCAACCAAGAAAATGAAGAAAACCAAAGAAAATCAGAAGAAAATTTCTGTTTGGCAAGAAAGAAAATGAGGGAAAATATGCTCTGATACCATGCAAAATGACAGAGAGTTGAAAGAATCTGGAACTTTCTTTTAACTGAACTGATCTTATAAAACTGAATGAATGAAACTGTACAAGTCAAATAGAGACTAAATACAAAAACAAAGTAAGGCCCAAAATATCCCAAACTACACGGGATTAGTTACAGTACATATGCCAGCTAATTTACTCAGGTGTGAACACATTCTAGTCAGGTGTGAACACATACATTACTGACACTACAATTCTACAACAAATACACTACACTACTTATTCTACAATTCTACAATTCTACGAACTTTTTCTCAAAAGAAAAAAAAAAAAAAAACTTATCCTAAACTTCCCATTTCTTGTCCTCTTTCTTCTTTTTCTTCGTTCCTTTTCTTCCTTTCTGATCTGATTCACAACTTTCTTCAACACAATTATAACATGTAGAAAATCATTAGAAAATCGATGAAAGCCTTTACCTATCTTTTTGTCTTCGCAATCGTATGGTCCTTCTTAAATCCTTCCAATACACTAGATACTATTACTCCAATCCAATCAATCAGAGACGGTGACACCTTAGTTTCTGCTAGTCGAAGATTTCAATTGGGATTCTTCAGCCCAGGTAATTCAAAAGGCAGATACGTGGGGATATGGTACACGAAATCTTCTGGGACAGTTGTTTGGGTAGCCAACAGAGACACTCCACTGAACGATCACTCAGGAGTGTTGAAGGTCACTAATGGAGTTGTTATCCTTCTCAACAGCACAAATAGCGTTGCTTGGTCATCTAATACATCAAGAACTGCAGAAAATCCAGTTTTAGAGCTCTTGGACAACGGAAATCTTGTTGTGAAAGATGAAAAGGTTGATGGCCCTGCGAACTATTTGTGGCAGAGTTTTGATTATCCTTGCGACACTTTCCTACCGGAAATGAAACTTGGAAAGAACTTAGTGACTGGCTTAGATAGGTTCTTCACATCTTGGAAGAGTACTGATGATCCCGCTCAAGGTGAGTTTTCAATACGGTTAGATCTTCGTGGGCTTCCACAAGTGGTTGTTATGCAAGGAGACACAGTAAAGGCTCGACAAGGATCATGGAATGGCCTTCGTCTTAATGGCTATAGTGGTTTAACACCGAATCCACTAGTTGAGGTTGAATTCCATTTCAATGAGAGTGAGGTCTTTTATGATTACAAAATCAGAAATAGTTCGGTGTTCACAAGATACATCATAAACCCATCCGGAATTGCACAACGGTTCACATGGCTGGATCGGATAAACCGTTGGGAGCTATTCTCAACAACGCCAGCAGATCAGTGTGCAAATTATGCCTTCTGTGGGGCATATGCTAGCTGCACTATTGGTAACACTCCCGTATGTGCATGCTTGGAAGGATTCTTACCCAAGTCTCCAAAAGCTTGGGATTCAGTGGATTGGTCTGATGGGTGTGTTCGAAAGACTCCATTGAATTGCAGTGATGGTCCTGATGGAGATGGCTTCCGTAAGTATACGGGGTTGAGATTGCCTGATACATCTTCTTCCTGGTTTGATAAGACTATGAGCCTCAAGGAATGTGAAGAATTGTGTTTGAAAAACTGTTCTTGCACAGCATATGGAAGTTTAGATATCAGGATGGGAGGAAGTGGCTGCTTGCTTTGGTTTGGTAAACTAGTTGATATTAGAGACATCGCAAAGAATGCAGAAGACCAGTTCTATGTAAGATTGGCTGCTTCAGAACTAGGTACTATTTACTTTACACTTTTATCTCTTTTCAATTTATTATTACTTATTTATTGTTTTTTAATGTTAAATGAGACGACAACTATGTCCTTTGACTAACAAAGTATTTAAATCTTTTTGCTAAATATTGATAAAAAATAGTGTTTTATTTGTGATAGGTATACTGTCCAAAATTATTTAGTTATTTGAGAAAAGAGTTCAATTTCGGTAATAGTATTGCAAATATTGTGAGAAAAAGTAAGAGAAATGAGAGATTTATTTGAGGAAAGAGATCAATTTTGGCAATAGTATTGCAAATATTGTGAGAAAAAGTAAGAGAAATGAGAGAGAAATAATGTAACTAGAGAAGAAAGAATAGCAATTTTGGCAATAATATTGCCGAAATTATTGTCCAATAAATTTGCATTGTGGCAATAGTGCAATATCATTGCCGAAATAGGAAATGAGAGAATTTTTTTTTAATGATGACAATGCAAGGGCCAAAATAGGAGAGATGAGAGAGGATTTTTTTTTTTTTTTAATTATTTTGGCAATGCGGAAATAAAAGAGAGAAGATAGTTCATATATACGCATATTATATACACATTTAATTATTTATTATATAGTTCAGCTTAACATAGAGTCTATACCTCTTTCTCAAAAAAAAAAAAAAAAAAGTCTCTATACCTACTGCCATGATATATATAGACCATAAAAATTGGAATCTTTCTTCGGTAACATTCAATGTGGATATAAAGTATCAATATTAAATGGTGTGAACTCATATTCAATTGGAACTTTTTTTTTTTTTTTTGGGAGAAAAAATTCAGTTGGAACATGAAATCAATTAACTCTTTACCTCGATGAATAAAACACGCGATGACTTTTTTGATCTTTCCACTGATATAAATAGTATTTTTGCATTCTCCTCACCCCTATTTCGGTAATTCTATTGCCTCGCAATTAAAATTTTTTACTCACTTCTCTTCTGTTTCGGTAATAGCATTGCTACACTACAAATTTTTCCTCTCCAGCAGTTTTGGCAATACCGAGATTAATTTTTTCTTTCCTTTCCTTGTCACATCATTTCTCTCTTTTCTCTCTTATTTATTTTTTTTTTTCTTACAATTTTAGCAACACTATTGCCAAAATCCATCTATCTCCTCAAACTGCCAAATAACTTTGAACAATACACATTTCACACATAAACTCTATTTTTATCAATATTTAGCCAGACCCAGAGTATTTGTTTATTCTGATCTTTTTTCTCCATGTTTTCTGGGATGAAGGGAAGGAAGTTGGGGATTTATACTTATAAACAAAATTGGTAGACACTACAGAATATCTTTTAAAGTTTTCTTGTTAAACTGCAACATATCTATAAGCTTAACAATTTGAGGTAAGAGTTTTCAAGAAAGTTGTTCAAAGCTCAAATCCTCCTTTCCAACTTTCAAATTATTAAAAATTATAAATGTGAAAGTGAACATATAGGGCATATAATTGTCAACCAAGTAACCTCCATGAAATGAGGAAGTGGTGGCTTTGGTGGTGTTGAGATATAGGGGGGTGGCCTAGGAAAATTTGGAGCCTAAGTTGATGTTAAAATTAAGGTCTTTATATATTTATATTTAATTGAATAATTATTCATTTTTTGAAATTTCACTTTTTTTATTATTATATTGTGTTAATTGAGTAACAAATTATCTAGAGAATCCTTTCGAGACTTGATTAATTTTTCACAAAACATTTTTCTTTTTGAAATATTCTTATTGGTTAAAATTTAGAGATATTGTTTCACTAGGGGTCTTAAGCGGTAGCCTAATTTCCCTAGTGGTAACTGGTAAGGCCGGCCCTGAGCTCTACTACTTTATCCAACTTATATGTACCCATTTCCCTATTTTAAGAATTCTGAATTGTAAAGATATAGTTCTTTAGGAATATCTGTTGTGGACTAAGGCCAAATTAGAATTCCTTTCATTTCTTTAGTTATGTGTAATTTGAGGCTGTTTACTTTAAGTCACCCGAAGTTTTGATCTTTCAGATCATGTTGAGAAAAAGAGGCGCTCCAGCAAGAAGAAACTTGCAGGAATCGTAATCGGCTCTGCATTGTATGTCTTGGGAATGATAATAATTGGATTGGTAACATACATATGGAAGAAGAAACGCAGAAACCAAGGTTCGAAATAAGACATGGACTCTGAGAATTACTGATGCATGATAGTAGACTTATAGCTAAGATTTTTTATTTTTTATTTTGTAAGTTATTAATTGAGAATATAATAATGCTTTTCATAAAATATCTGTTTAATTTTTTCAAGTCCAACCATCTGCTGTTATTTCAGCGATGAAAAAAGGAAATATTGGGAAGGAATGTGACAATGTGGGCAGGAAGGAAGACATTGAGTTACCAATATTTGATCTGACAGCCATTGCCAATGCGACTGATAACTTCTCAAATAACAACAAGTTGGGAGAAGGTGGCTTTGGATCTGTCTACAAGGTAAGAATAACCTAACTAACTGAGCTCTTTTCTTTTTCCAAAATATTTTGACTATCTTTAAAAATTTTCAGGGTACATTGCTAGAGGGGGAAGAGATAGCAGTAAAAAGGCTATCAAAGAATTCTGGGCAAGGAATGTTTGAGTTCAAAAATGAAGTTATTTTAATTGCAAAACTTCAGCACCGCAATCTTGTGAGGCTTCTTGGCTATTGCATTGAAGAAAATGAAAAAATGCTAATCTATGAATACATGCCTAACAAAAGCTTGGATTCCTTAATTTTTGGTTTGAGCTTTAACCCTAACTAAATCCATGACATTTATGATTAGTTTTATCATCTTTCAATAATAAAATTGCTTGTTGAGATTTCAACATATTTTTAGTGACATAAATGTGAAATTGGACAGATCAAACGAAGAGTAAATTGCTGGATTGGCATATGCGCATCAACATAATTGCTGGGGTTGCTAGAGGGCTTCTCTATCTTCATCAAGACTCTAGATTGAGAATTATCCATAGAGATCTCAAAGCTAGCAATATCTTACTTGATAATGACATGAATCCAAAAATTTCAGACTTCGGCCTGGCCAAATCATTTGGGGGAGATCAAGGTGATGCCGAGACCAATAGGATTATTGGAACATAGTATGTACATTTTATCTCTTTTTGTATTTTATGTTGAGCTGTTTTTAAACCTCTTTTTCCATGCAATAATATTTCCTAGTGGTTATATGTCTCCTGAGTATGCAGTACATGGGCAATACTCAATCAAATCTGACGTGTTTAGCTTTGGAGTTTTAATATTAGAGATGGTGAGTGGGAAGAAGAACAGGGGATTTAGTCACCCAGAGCACCACCATAATCTTCTTGGACATGTAAGCAAGAAAAATAGCATCCTACTAAATTATGTTGCTAAACTAAACTTTTTATTTACTAATGCTCTTTTAATAGTGTTGTGCAAGCTGGATTGTAGATCGACCCATGTAACTATTATTTTAATTTGTTTCAGGCATGGAGACTATGGATTGAAGGTAGGCCAATTGAATTGATCGATAACTCAGTTGGTGACTTCTCTCTATCCGAAATGTTACGATGCATTCATGTGGGTCTGTTATGTGTGCAACAAAGATCAGAAGATAGGCCAAACATGTCATCTGTGGTTTTAATGTTAAGCAGTGAGAGTCTATTGCCTAAGCCAAGGCAGCCAGGCTTCTATATAGATTCACCTGAAGCAAATTCTTCATGTATCACACCTTGTTCAACAAATGGAATCACCTTTACATTGTTTGAGGGAAGGTAGAATATAATTTCTTAAGAGGAAATGGGAGGGGTTTCTTATGAAACTTATGTAAGAATGAATTAAAAACCTCATGCTCAACAAAAATGTTCTCTCAAGCCATTTTTGCGATATACCAGATTATGTTACTTGAATTGGATAATTGTGTTTTGTGTTGCCATATATAGAATCCAATGTGAGGAATTTACTAGATCAAACTGGGTTGTATAAGTATTACGAAGAGGCTTGACTACTTGACTAGTCCTATTCAATATGAACAAAATTTGAGAAATTCTTTGTGTAGTTTTGGTTGAAAATTGCTATCCTTCCTACCTTTTCTACACTTACAAGTTCATTTTAATCTCTATTTAACCCTAAAATGTAATCTACAAAATATATCTCTAATCTAAGAATCTGGTGCTATATGGTAATGAAGAATTAATATCATTGTATAAAATAAAACGTTAACAAAATCACATCAACTTAAGATTCTCTTTATTTACTTATTTATAGAATAATGGTCAATTGGTTCTAGTCAAAGTAGGCATTACCGTGCGTGAGGTTGTTTTGGTTTGATTAGGGAAATGAAATCTTTTGGTACCTAGTTAATATCGATTACCATTTTGGGTTACCAAAAGATGTAGTACCAAATGAAATCTATTGATAGTTAATACTAAATAGATACTTATTTGAAAGTTCAAAACTTTTTTTTTTTCTTACTTATACTCCGGTCCCTCTTAACTCGAAATCTTGGGTTCGTCCCTGATTGGATCTCAATTCAAAAGAAATGAAGTGAATATGAAACAAATTAATGTAAAGGTAATTGAAGGAAAAAGGATGTCAAGAAGAGAAGAAATTAACCACACACACACACACACAAAAAGATACTTTATTTATTTGAACAACTCATTTAACAATACAATCAATATTTCATTTCTTATTTTTACATGCAACCCAATAAAATAAAATAAACTACACAAGAAAATAATATAAATCACTTTTCTCTTTCTTCCCTGTCTTCTTTTCTATCTCTCTCTCTCTTGAAATAAATCAACCAGCTAGTCACTACTAAACCAATCACACCAAAAACTAAACCAATAACCAAACCAACTCCACCACTGAACCATCGAACTAGCCTCCTGAATCACAAATCGCAACAATTCAAACCCAATGCAACCATCGAAACCAAAGACTAGCACCACCGACCACCAAAACAGAATCACCAAAGCACTAAAACCAATCACGACTGACAACCCATTCAAACCCAAGCCTCAAACACAAATTGAAATCCATAACACACGACCCACTGCCACCATGGAACCATCGGAAAGACCCATCCAAAAATGGCAAGCAACCCTACAACTAACATCCATCCAGCATCATCGCTATCGTCACCTTCAATCTTCAAGCCGTCATCATCGCCATTGGGAGAGACTAAGCCAAGATGGGAGAGAGACAGAGGGTGAGAGAAAGAGGGGAGAGTATTTATTTTATTTTATTTTTTATTATTAAAGGAAGAGAGAGATAATTACGAAAGAAAGAGAGAGATGTTGGGTGAGTAAAAAAATTAGATTTACCACTACACACCCTTGATGCGATGGTCACTTCACAAGTATAAGTGCTAGTGGAGTGTGGGGGGCAAGGATCGAGATTCAAGTCTTCAGGAGGGAGTTTCACACACATATATACTTAGATTAGACTAGAGTAGATTTCTATCTTGTATAAAATAAAAAATAAAAAAAAATAAAAAAATAAAATTAGATTTAATTTTTAACAATTGGCTACAATAATTGCTACAGGTAGCAAGTTATTGTAGTTGTGTGTAAAAAAAAAAAATATATATATATATATATATATATTTAGATGTACCAACCGGATGTTTGTGGTTTTGGGTGTGTGTAGATCTATAATAGCAATTTGAGGGATTTTACACCCCTATTGCTAATGCTCTAAGTGAGGAAGAAGAAAGTAAGTACTAGAAAAAGATGATTTGATGTTAAAATGAAGGATTTTATTAACGTGTGCCCTTAGAGCATACATTAGTAAATCATTTTAAGAAATTTTTTATGGAAAAATGAAAAAGTGATTAACTGTTTTGATAGCCTTGTCAATTCCTCATAAAAACTTTGTCAAAGTGGATAGTTAACATATGCCTTAAGGGCATACATTAATTGGACCCTAAAATGAAAGAAGAAGGTCAATTACATTGCATTTGATAACATATCTTTGAATTATCCTTTACTTTGTGATTATCTTAGGCAGATATTATTAAATGACATTCATAATGAGTTTTATATTAATGGTAATTATTAGGAAATATGTTTCTTCTTTAAATAATAATTTTAGTTTTTTAATTTCAAAATTTTATCTAACCACAAAAACTAATATATGCCTTGTACATACAACAAAAACTAGTTGGGATAAAAGTTTAGGGCTATGTTTTTGAGAATGAGAACAAAAATCAGCTTTGTTGTGTTTCTAGAATTAAAAATGGGTTTAGTTAGTTCAAAACAAGAGTGAGTACATTTCTCCATCAATGCCTGATTATTATTATGTATAATGTCTTATAAGAATCTATATATATATATATATATATCTAAAAGTCGAAACATAGCATTTACTATTGCTACACTCCTGTTGAGCTACATTAGCGTCCACCTCATTATCCTTTTTATTTTCAATTTTCCTATAATTATTTTTAAATTACTGATTCACTCTTCTTCTTTTTTAATATTTACTCTTTCTCAAACCTTTCTCCCCTTCTTACCTTTTTGTCTCCCCATTACCCTTTCTCTTAATTGCAGTCTTCCTACTTTATCTTCCTTTATTTTGTCTCTTCTTATTCTTACTCTCTTACTATAAATTTGTCATTTTCTCTTCCATTCCATGCATAGTTTCTCCTCACAAAAAATTTTGTCTCTCTCTCACTCAATTTTTTGGTAGATTTTTTTTTTGGGGTAATTTTTGAGCCTTTATGATTATTTAGAGTAATTTTTGGTCCAATTTACAAATGGTTTGATAATTTATGCATGATACAAGCTTAAAATGATAATTTCTATCATTTTTGTTTGTTGCAACATGGTGTCTCCAATGCAAAACTGATGAATATTAAAATTTCAAGTTCATGGGGGCTCAAGCGGTATTGGTACATTTGCAATTTGGATAGCTATATACTATGGAGCAAGTGTTTGTTAATGTAGGTCCAATATCACTTTTCTTCTAAAGCATAAGTTTAGTTTCCAAGTATTCATATAGTTTTAGATTGGATTGGCTTGGAGTGATTAAAAATTAGATGTTTTCAAGGATCTTGGGGCTGATGTGTGAATCAATTACAAGATAGAGGACTTTGTCAAAAGGGTGAGGGAATAAACAAGTGGAAAAGGTATTTTCTTTAATATTGAAACCTTAGTTTTCCTCAATGTTTATAGAGATTGATGTTTTTCATTATTCCTTTTGCAATGATTATTAGGTGATAAACAAAAGAACAATTAAATGTTTAATGTTAGCAATTGATAGTATTCTAGATCATATTGGAGTGTCCTACTTGAAATGTTTATAGAGATTGATGTTTTTCGTTATTCTTTTTGCAACGATTTATTAGGTGATAAATAAATAAATAAATAACAACAACAACAACTAACTAAATGTTAAATGGCAAGAGTTGATGTTATTCTGGACCATATTGGAGCATCCTACTTAAAACAAAACCTTGAGAGCTTAAATTTTGATGGGAGGTTTTTAATTATTGGAACTATGGTTGGCTTTGTTACAATATATTTCTATCATGATCATGATAGAAATATATTGATATATGGGAAGTAAAACATGACATTTGAAATGTAGCTCTTTGTGTTGGAATGTACGATCTATGTAAACTAAGTTGTATGATATAGATATTAAGTAAACTTATTGACCGACAATGCTTTTTCTTTTCTTTTTCTTTTCCTTCATTTTATAAATAAATATTTCCCAATTATTATTTCATCAAAAAAAAAAAAAAAAACTCTATCAAACATAATTTGTGAACATCAATACTTTATCTCTCTCTCCCTCTCTCTCTCTCTCAATTAATGTTACCATTTTTTAACTTCCAATTTATTACTCCATCAAGTCAAATCTATTGTCATTTTCTATTCAACAACCGTCTCTCTCTCTCTCTCTCTCTCTCTCTCTCTCTCTCTCTCTCTCTCAATTAACATTTCCTAACTTTTTAACTTGCCATTTATTATTCCATCAAACTCAATCTTATAATAATTCAAACTCTCTTCAACTCTATGGCTCTCCTTCTCCCTAATCAAGTAGCTATGAAAACTGTTCAATTGTCACCCTATTAGAATTCCAATATATGTGTGTGTATGTGTGTGTGTGTGTGTGTGTGTGTGTGTGTGCAATTGCTCTACCCTACTTCTAGGAATTTAGGAAGTCCATCAAAAGTGAGTTTTTTCTTTTTGTCCCTCTCAAGTGTCAACAAAATTGGTTCCCATAAACCATCTAAAAAAAATCTCAAAGCCATGGTGAAGAATACTATAAAAGAACTGTAGTGAGGTTTGACTATTATTGTTTATGTGATTGTTAATCAATGGTTAGAAAGTGGTGTATTAGATAGAAATGTATATTCAGTTTTCCAGTAAATTGTAGATGGGTGATCTTTTTTTCCACTAATGGATACCTCATATGTGCATTTGTGTGGTGTATTTACCATTATGGATAAAGTATTCTCTTTGTATATGTGTAGCATAAACCAGTTTTGTTGTATGTACATATTAGTCGTGACATGAATGTAGATGCATAACTTAGTACAAGATATGCTACTCTTTTTTTGGTTTTGTATTGTAACAAATTTAGATATTATTATGTGACGCCATTGCTGGAAGATTTTGTAAACTGCAGAATTTGATGTCAATGGAAAGAAAATCAAATCAAAGGACATGTATAAAACTAGATATGGTGGCAATAGACAACCAAAAAAAGGCCATGGTGAAAGATTATCCAAGTTTGGACAAAGCCTCAAAATCCACGAAGACCAATTGGATGTGAGAAATGTCAAGACAATGTATGCTTGGCTATCTAAAGAAATTGAATTTGGTTAAAATATGAAGAAGACCAATTGAATTGAATTGAGTTCCCTATCACAAGTCCTCTCTCTCCCTCTTGTAGTTTTGATTTAATTTTTGTTTGAGTTAATACTTAGTCATTTTGAAAGTAAAAATTTGAATTTATATCAAAACATAATCTTGGCTATGTATTTGAGTATGTCTATTGGTTATTTGAGTAATATCAAGTGTATTTTTGTGATGAGTTTTGATTATCATGATATTATCCTTTAAGAGATGAGAAATTTGAAAAATATATTTAAAACTTAAAAAATTTAGTTTCTAAAGAAAAAAAAAATTGGGAAAACATAATGCACTATAACATAATTTAGAAGAATATGAGCCACCCACAAAATGGATAAATATCAATCAAATAAACCAAAAAATAATAGAATTATGTGTCTGTAGAGATAGAGAGATGGAAAATAATTTTAGAAATTTTTTAATTTTTAGGGAGAGCAAATTATCTTCAACAAATTTAGGATAACAAATTATACATTATATCACAATTACAAAATAGTTATCTATTCCCCATGCATTGCGTGGGTCTATGACTAGTGAATTATAATTAGTCATCCATATAAAGTTATTTGCAAAATCAATTATGGTATTTGAAGCTTTTACAAATTTTGCACACCAACAGAGATAAAGTCACAAGATTCTGCAAAATTGCTACTTGTTGAATCTAGGTTTAGTTATATCCTAGAGGCGATTGCTTTGGACCTATTAGTATACTCAATTGAGTTGGGGCAAATTTTGTATTGAGGAAAAAATGATTGATTCACACCTTTAAATCTACTCCAATTTAATTTCCTGTTCTTTTCATTGGTTCTCTTTAAAATTCCCATAGAGATTAATAAAATGTTTGTAAGTTTAATCCAACTATCTTTTCCATTCAAATCATTAAAGTTATAATACAAAAGCTACATCAATTGCTTGTGAACATATTTGAATGCAAAACATATGAACTCTAAGATTTGAATTATTATATACTGTGATCATCATATGGGCTTCTTATTTTGCCTTATCAACTTTTGCTTATTAGTTAATCTTGTTAACTACATAAAATACAATATCACAAAGCAACTATTTTTTTGTACAACTAATCTATAACAAATATCTCTTATTTTCTTTTCAAATGTGCATTATAGTTGATATATTCATTAAAGTGCACCCATAAAGGCACACATGTCGATATTGCAGGGCACTCCACTTTTTTCCCCCTTGCAAAATGTAATAAGCTTCTAGAAAATGTGAAAGATATGGTCAGAGGAGATACCAATTACAATCTTACTCGTCACCTGGAAGACTTTTCTCATTACCTTCAAAAACATGTCATAGTTAGCTAATTAAGTTTTCTTGAATGGCATGACAACTTACAGAATAATTTTCAATGGAAGACACGACTTTAGTTTTAAAAATGTGTAACAAGTAACAAACGCTACCCAATTTTCAATTCCACGTGATGGATGGGTCTTACATCCGCATCCATTGTACTAGTAATTTTGTATACTTCTCTCACTAAAATAATGCAGGAACCTCTGGTCTACGTTCAAATTCCACCTTGACATTTCTGCACTTCATAGCAAAATTTTCAAGGCCCACTCTAAAGTTCGCCGGAGTGGACCAAGGTGTCTGAAAGTGAAAGTCCATTTTCGAAGGGTCCCATTTGTAACAGTTCGCCGTTTGTTGCATTTTTACTGAAAGATTAGATCTAATTTCAGCGAAAAAAAAAAAAAGGGGGTTCCGAAGTGCCAAATACTTTCTATCCGTTTGCTTAGTGTAAACATATACGATGAAGGCCCTGAGTTACAACAAATAACAGCTTGCTCTTAAATAAGCACACCTTGAATCATCTGTTTCTGCCTTTGCCTATCTAGAGTCCATTTAGCCTGTACTTGGATACCTGTAAAGAGAAAAGTCTCATATTCTCCTACAGAAAGTTTACAGTGTGATAGAATGCATGAAATACGCCAATGATGCGTATTCCATTCGTTGCAACGGGATTGTATTATATGTTACTTTCTCTGAACATAAAGGCACAGATTTAGACAATGATTGTCTTTAAACCTCTTTTTATGTATTGTTTCATTTCCTGCTTCTTAAGATTCTCTGCTACATTAGACACTCTCACTCCAAGCCATTCCATTAGAGATGGTGAGACTTTAGTTTCCCCTGGTAGAACCTTTGAACTGGGATTCTTCAGTCTAGGTAATTCAAAAGGCCGATACTTGGGAATATGGTATGGAATGTCTACTGATGCAATTGTTTGGGTAGCTAATAGGGAGACTCCACTTGACAATAACTCAGGAGTTTTGAAGATTACCCATGAAGGAGATATTGTTCTTCTCAGCAACACAAGTAGTATTGTTTGGTCATCGAATATGTCAAGAACTGCATCCAGTCCAGTTGTACAGCTCTTGGATTCAGGAAATCTTGTTGTGAAAGATGGAAATGATAATAACTTGGAGAACTTTTTGTGGCAGAGTTTTGATTATCCTTGCAACACATTGATTCCAGGAATGAAGATGGGAAAGAACTTTGTAACAGGCCAGGACTGGTTTTTAACATCTTGGAAGAGCACTGAAGATCCTGCTAAAGGTGAGTTTTCCTTAAGGATAGATACTCATGGGCTTCCACAGCTAGTTTCTATGAGGGGAGATAAAATAAAGACTAGAGCAGGGTCATGGAATGGCGTTGGTTATACAGGACGTCCTGCGTTAATACCGAATCCAGTATATGAGTCTAAATTTGTGTTGAATGAGATCGAAGTATATTACCAGTTCAGACTCGTGAACAGTTCAATCTTTTCAAGACTTGTATTTAACCCATCAGGGACTGCAGGACGCTTCACGTGGATGGATCGGACACACAGTTGGGAGCTCTTTGCTACATCCCAGGTAGATCAGTGTGAAAGTTATGCCTACTGTGGTGCAGACGCTATCTGCAATGCCAATGTCTCTCCAGTATGTGCATGCTTGGAAGGATTTGTGTCCAAATCTCCAAAAAAATGGTATTCAGTAGATTGGTCTGATGGTTGTGTTCGAAGGACTAAATTAAAATGCAATGGAGATGGCTTTCAAAAATACACGAATGTGAAATTGCCTGACACATCTTCTTCCTGGTTTAATAGGACCATGAGCCTCAAGGAATGTGAGGGATTGTGTTTGGAAAACTGTTCTTGCACGGCATATTCAAATTTAGATATCAGCAGAGAAGGAGGTGGCTGTGTGCTTTGGTTTGGTATCTTGAATGATATGAAAGTATCCTCCCAGGGTGGGCAAGACCTATATATAAGACTGGCCAACTACAAACAAGGTACTTTTTATTTCTGTTATTTCTCCTCGTTGGATGCTCTTTTATTATAAATTGAGGAAAAATTGGACACCTACATCGCTTGGTTTTCAATTGATGGTTTTCATTTTTAGAAGAATCAGTGAATTGACTCAAAGATAAGAGCTCAATACAAGCACAAACTAGTGGTCACTGGGCGGCAGGCACAGTACTTGCACAGAAGAACCATAACAATCTCAGTATCTAGCTTCTTTGGACAAACTAAACTTCCATCTTGTCCTGATTCAGAACTAACCATCAGGCCTAACCCTTGCAATCACTAATTAATTTTCTTGCTAAATACAGTGAAAGGGATTCCCCTATACAGCCTAAGAATCTTTTTAAAAGTGAGTTACTATAGTTCCCCTTAAACATCAACCAGCTCTAACTTCCTAATTAATAGCTTAGATTAAAATGTTCTCTGATTAGGCTTGACAGACTATTATTTGTGTGTCTTCGGGGTGAAGGGGGAGCGAGTGGGAGATACGAACCAACATTGTAAAGCATAAAGAAAATCTGTTGGATGTTTGGTTGAAGTCTGCACAACTGCAAGTCAGAGAACTGAAATAAAGTCTGAAAAGTGCAGTGGTGGTTGTTGTGCCATAGGAACTAGGATTTCATGTTGTTGCAACCTACTGCTTTATCTGCCTTATTGGTACCATTTATCTTTCCTATTTAAGGTCAAGATAATTTTTTTTTTACCAATTAGACTTGGCAAGCTGCATGTATCTATGAAGCTAGTAATAACAGCCACATACATGTCCATTTACTCATCTTCCCATTTTCAGATAATACTACAAAAAACAGGGTCTCCAGCAAGATAAGACAAGCAGGAATCATAGTTGCCTCTTCAATGCTAGTCATTGGATTGATGTCATATGTGTGGAAGAAGAAACTTAGTTTCAAAGGTAAATCTATAAAACATGGACTGGTAATTTTTGATGCATGATAATACATTTAAAACAAAGAAACATTACATTGAAGGTCTTAGAAATGCATCAGATTAGGTGGTTAGTTGATTCAATAATACTGTTCGAGTTATTCATGCCAATCCATCTCCTAATATTTCAGGAATCACAAGGAAAGATTACAACAATGAAGGTGGGAATGAAGATATGGAGTTACCCATATTTGATATGATGGCCATAGCAAATGCCACCTGCAACTTTTCAAGCAACAACAAGTTGGGAGAAGGTGGTTTTGGACCTGTATATAAGGTAAAAAAAAAAAAAAAACATCCTAACTAGTTAAGCTATCTTTTTTTGGCAAAAATTCCTAATATTTGGATTTTTAGGGGACACTGAATGGGGGGCAAACGGTAGCTATAAAGAGGCTATCTAATAATTCGAGACAAGGATTGAATGAATTCCAAAATGAAGTTCTATCAATTGCTAAACTACAACACCGCAATCTTGTAAAGCTTCTCGGTTGTTGCATTCAAGGAAATGAGAAAATGTTAATCTATGAATATATGCCTAACAAAAGCTTGGACACCTTTATTTTTGGTTAGATTATTTTACCTTTTGCACTCCATGACATACATGTTAAGTATTGTCATCTTTCTTCAATGAAATTGCACTAACATGTAACATAAATTTGGTCAGATCATACAAGAAGCACATTACTAGATTGGCATAACCGCATCCACATTATTTGTGGCATTGCCAGGGGACTTCTCTATCTTCATCAAGACTCTAGACTCAGAATTATCCATAGAGATCTCAAAGCAAGCAATATCCTGCTAGATGATAATATGAATCCAAAAATTTCAGACTTTGGTTTGGCTAGAACATTTGGGGGAGATCAAACTGAGGCCAAAACCAAAAGAATTGTTGGAACGTAGTAAGTACATTTAAACTTCTTATATGGTCAATACTACTTTATTTTTTAAGCTTCTATTACTTTGCAATGGTTTTTGTAGTGGTTATATGTCTCCTGAGTATGCGGGGCACGGAAAGTTCTCAATCAAGTCCGATGTCTTTAGCATTGGAGTCTTAGTGTTAGAGATAGTGAGCTGAAAAAGGAACCAGGGATTTTGTCACTCAGACGACCACCTCAATCTTCTTGGTTATGTAAGTGTGAAGAGTTTTATTCTACTAATTTACTTTGTTGACTGATGTTTCAGTTTGATGTCATGTAGTCCCTCTAAAGAAATTATCCAATCAATCATATACAATGCCCTGGTTATTCTTATAATCCAGAAAAATAGTAATGGATAAAAAGTATTCCTAATTAAAAATGAAATAGAAGTCCAAATCAACCACTGATATATATATGGTTTGACCTGTTTAAGGCCTGGAGATTATGGATGGAAGATAAGGCAATGGAATTGATCGATAAATCATTATGCGACATGTGCACTTTATCTGATCAAGTTCTACGATGCATTCATGTGGGATTGTTATGTGTGCAACAAAGACCAGAAGATAGACCAGATGTGTCATCTGTGATTCAAATGTTAAGCAGTGAGATTTCATTGCCTAAGCCTAGTCAGCCAGGTTTCTATATGGAAAAGACTCTACCAACAAAGCATGAACCATATTCAGTCAATGAAATTACTATCACATTAGAAAAGGGACGGTAAAATGTCATCTCATTTGTTCAAGACTAAACAGCTATAGTTTATAGCAAGGGAACTCTTACTCTGATGTTTCTCATCAATCTAATTAGACTTTACATGCGCAACTGGATCATGTCTTTCAAACTGAACCTTCTATTATGTGTGGGTACTTTTTTTTTATTAATTCCTTCTATATGCATGCTATAATATTACATCTAAACTAGTGGAAATGACATTAAATAATGGAATTCTTTATTTTTTTTGCTGAATAAATACTTTATTTACTGCAAACCAAAGAGCTACAATCCAGTTTGTGCCTGGGCCATCTTGATCCAAAGCCTGAATTATCGATGGCGATAGATTAGAGAATTATCAAATAATGGAATTTGATAGTTTGATGAACCGTATATGACCATAAAAGCCATGCTATTACGATTTTTATTATTTTTTGGGATCTTGGATTTTGAGAGTTGAAAGCAATACCCTTAAAAGCTTCTTTATGAAGAAAAAAAAATGAGACGGTAAATTGTCACAAACTAGTACGATGCATGGAAAAGCTTTACATAAATGTATAACTTAATTTTATTTGTCTCAAGTTGAAACAATTTAAGTTCGTTTTTTTAGGTCTCTACCTAACCTAATGGCTAAAGCCACAACTACAAGGATGCTCAAGACAAAGCCAACTAAAACCAAAACTGGTGAAGAGATGGGAAGCACCTCTAAGAAAATAAAAGATAGCAAAATACGAAAAGAAATTGAGAAACAAAGAAAACTGTTAAGGTTATAAGCACATGATTATCAAGATAGCAAAGTGCTTGCCATTATTATAGAAAATTAGTAAGTTGCTCGTGCAAAGCATGAATAATGTTGTGATGTTTTATATAAGAGAGTTTTGGAGAATGTCGTACATATATTATAAAGAAAAAGTAAACTAATTTAATAATTAAAACAAATATACATATACATTTTGAGATGTTAAAAATTAAATTAGTAGCAACGTATCATAAAGATCAACCTACTCGAACTATATAATGAGTCAATGGCAAAGCGTTCTTTATCATAACAATGAGTTAAAGATTAAAAATAGAGAGACAAACCACGTATGAAAGAAAAAGCAACAATGTAACAAAAAATATTAATAATTTCTCCAATATTCCTCCATAAGCATATTTTGTATTAGAATTATTATTTGTTGCTTTTGTTTTTAATACTAAAACAGTGGGTATGCTAAAAGTCATGAAGAAGAGAGAAATGTATAATAGTAAAAATAAGTTAATGTGATATTTTGGGTAATAGTAAAAAAAAAAAAAAGTTAACAAAAAGAGGTAAAAAAATATTAAATGCAAAATTAGAGGCCACATAACAGAACCTCATGCATTTATGCATGAGGTCTCTACTTTTATATTGATATTGATTATCATAAAATGAAGCCATATCTCCCTTCAAACTTTTGCTCAATCAATTTGCCCTCTATACATATGCAAAAACCCATATCTAGAAACATCAAATAGAAGGAGCACATAACCCAAGAATTAATTTCCCGATATTTATAAATAATCAAAACAAATTCTAATAAAGGAAAACACAAAGGATATGTTTTCTTACATTATATCCAAAATTATGAAATAAAATTAAGTATAAAGTCTAGCATGTTTGGAGCTTTGAGCTCCAATCACCAATAGGAAGATGACATTCGTCCTTGTCATATGCAATGCATATTACTCACTTGAAAGTCTTTTCCTAATAACCATGATAAGCTATTTGAGAGGTAAATCTAATGGGAGATATATCATACAGTTTTTAATAAGAAGCAAACATGAAAATCCAAAATATAAGACAATAACAACATGCACTTGAGGAAGAAAGAGTAAATTACACCAAAGTCTCTTATTATTATTATTATTATTATTTTAAGTAAGAAAGAAACACCAAAGTCTGTTAAAACACAATTTTTTCTTTTCACTCTATATATAAACACATTTATACCCTTCGGAATCAGAAATTCAAAACAAACCTGCTTTGTTTAAACTTTGAATCAATATGAAGTTTTTCTATAAAAATTTTCTGGTTGCTACCAATCAGAAGACAATGAAGCAGCTAAAGTGAAAGAATTCCAGTTCATTTTTCAGTAATTAACTTTTTTCTTTTTTTTTCTTTTTTGCTTTCCTTTTCTGCTGAGAACAAATGACTAACCAGATCAGTAACTCCAATTTGCACTCTTTACAAGTGAGAATAAAAACTCGCAAAAACTTCATGACTCAAATTCCAAAACCAAAAACCAATAGGCCTCGGGCCTCAACTTTCCCATTGGCCTAAATATAGCTTCTTTCTCCAACTTGATTTAAGAAATAAAAATTAAAAATTATAGGAGGAACTCCGATCGAGTAGTTCTATAATTTAATTTTTAATTTTAATACTATTCAATCAAATCATGAAAAAAAAAAAAAATGCCGCTTTTCTCTTAATCAGATTAAGGTGTGGGGAATAGATTTGTTTCATTTTATAGGTGAGATGAATTATTAAATATTTTAATGGTATAATTACCATTTTGATTCCTAACATTTGTTCCCATATTTTAAAATGTATCAAAAAATGCCAACAGAACACTCCACTTATTTTTATTTTCTTTGCAAAATTCAATGGAAGTGTGAAAGATATGGTCAAAGAGATACCAATCACAGTCTTACCAGTCAGCTAGAAGACTTTTCTCAATATCTTAAAAAACATGTCATAATAATCAGCCAATCAGGTTACTTGAACGGCCTGACAAATTGGATTGGGATAAAAAAAAAAAAAATTCAATTCAACGTGGTGGGTGGGTCTTGCAGGAAACCTCATTATAGCAAGTTGGACTGTTGTAGACTTGTAGTTGGAAAATGTATACTCAAATGAGCTGATTCATGACACATCCCTTTCCATTGTATTTTAAAATTTTGTATTCCTTTCTCGCTTGATAATCCAGGAACCTCTGGTCTACGTTCATATTCCACATTTACATATTATTCTTTAAAGTCGTCACCATTTCATCACAAAATGTTCAAGGTCTACTAAAGTTTGCAGCTGTTTGAAAGTCCATTTTTGAAGAGTCCCTTTTGTAAATGTTCGCATTTTGTCGTTTATTTTAATGAAAGATTAGATATCATTTCAGCGAGAAAAAAAAAAGTTTCCGAAATGCCAAATTCTTTCTATCCTTCTGCTGATTGTGTAAACATATGAGAAGGTACGAAGGCCCTGAATTACAACAAATAACAGCTTGCTCTTAAATAAGCACACCACCTTGAATCATCTATTTCTGTCTTTGTGATATAATGCATGAAATACGCCAACAATCAGTGGTGCATATTCCATGCCTTGCAACTTGCCAGAAAATTTGTGTATTATATGTTATTTTCTCTGGAGAACAAGGCATACTATGAGACAATGATTGTCTTTAAACCTCTTTTTGTGTACTGTTTCTTATCCTGCTTCTTAAGATTCTCTGCTACATTAGACACTCTCACTCCAAGCCATTCCATCAGAGATGGTGAGACTTTAGTTTCCTCTGGTGGAAGCTTTGAACTGGGATTCTTCAGTCTAGGTGATTTGAAAGGCCGATACTTGGGAATATGGTATAGGATATCTACTGATGCAGTTGTTTGGGTAGCTAACAGAGAGACTCCACTTTCCAATAACTCAGGAATTTTGAAGATTACTGACAAAGGAGATATTGTTCTTCTCAACAACAATAGTATTGTTTGGTCATCAAATACATCAAGAGCTGCAGACAGTCCAGTCGTACAGCTTTTGGATTCAGGAAATCTTGTTGTGAAAGATGGAAGTGGCAATAACTTGGAGAACTTTTTGTGGCAGAGCTTTGATTATCCTTGCGACACACTGATGCCAGGAATGAAGATGGGAAAGAACTTTGTAACAGGTCAGGACAGGTTTTTAACATCTTGGAAGAGCACAGAAGATCCTGCTAAAGGTGAGTTTTCCTTACGGATAGATACTCATGGGCTTCCACAGCTAGTTGCTATGAAGGAAGATAAAATAAAGGATAGAGCAGGGCCATGGAATGGCCTTACTTTTACTGGAAATCCTCGGTTAAAACCGAATCCAATATTTAAGTATGAATTTGTGTTGAATGAGAATGAGGTATATTATGAGTACACACTCATAGAAAGTTCAGTCTTTTCAAGATTTGTAATTTACCCATCAGGTGTCATGGGACGCCTTGTGTGGAGGGATCAGACTCACAGCTGGGAGACCTACTCTACATCCCAGGTAGATCAGTGTGAAAATTATGCCTACTGTGGTGCATATGCTATCTGCAATGCCAATGGCTCCCCAGTATGTGAATGCTTGGAAGGATTTGTGTCCAGATCTCCAAAAGATTGGAATTCAGTAGATTGGTCTGATGGTTGTGTACGAAGGACTCAATTGGAATGCAATGGAGATGGCTTCCTGAAATACACGAATTTGAAATTGCCTGACACATCTTCTTCCTGGTTTAATAGGACCATGAGCCTCAAGGAATGTGAGGGATTGTGTTTGAAAAACTGTTCTTGCACGGCATATTCAAATTTAGATATCAGCGGAGAAGGAAGTGGCTGCTTGCTTTGGTTTGGTATCTTGAATGATATGAAAGTATTCTCCCAGGATGGGCAAGACCTATATATAAGGCTGACCAACTCCGAACTAGGTACTTTTTACTTCTGTTATCTGTTCTCCTTGGATTTTGCTCTTTTATAATAAATTGAGGACAAATAAAACACCTATATTGCTTGGTTTTCAATTTGTGTTTTTCTTTTTTGGATGAATCAGTGAATTGACTCAAAGATAGAAGCACAAACCAATCACAAACTAAACCTCCATTTTGTCACAATTCAAAACCAACTATCAGGCCTAACCCATGCAATCACAAATTTACTTTCTTCCTAAATACAGAGAAAGGGATTTCCATTTAAAGCATAAGAATCTTTTTAAACTTGAGTTACTATGGTTACCTTCAAACACCAACCAGCTCTAACTTCCCAATTAATAGCTTGGATTGTAATGTCCTCTGATTTTAGTCGACAAACTATTAGTGATTTTCAAAAACGTTAGCATACGTTTACTCAGACTTTTTTTTCCGTATGTTTCCGGGGTGAAGAGGGAGCAAGTGGGAGATAAGAAAGAACATTGTAAAACATAAACAAACTCTGTAAAATGTTTAGTTGGAGAAGTCCGACACAACTACAAGTTAGAGAACTGAAATAAAGTGTGAAAAGTGGAAATGATGGCGATTTCTGTGCCATGGGAACTACGATGTCATGGTGTTGCACCCTACTGCTTTATCCACCTTATTTGTACCATTTATAATTCCTATTTAAGGTCAAGACAAATTCTTATTTATGAATTCGCCTGGGCAAGCTGTAGGTATCTATGAAGCTACAACAGCACATATATGTTCATTTATACTTTACTTCTCATTTTCAGATAATATTACAAAAAAAAGGCACTCCAGCAGGATACGAAAAGAAGCAATCATATTCGCCTCTTCAACACTAGTAATGGGAATTCTTATACTTGGAGCGATCTCATATGTGTGGAAGAAGAAACTGAGTTTCAAAGGTAAAGCTATACGATATGGACTGGTAATTTCTGATGCATGATAATAGATTTACAGCAAAGAAATATTAAATTGAAGGTCTCAGAAATACAACAGATTATGTGGTCAGTCAATTCAATAATACCAATCAAGTTATTCATGCCAATCCATCTCCTAATATTTCAGGAATCACAAGGAAAGATTACAACAATGAAGGTGGGAATGAAGATATGGAGTTACCCATATTTGATATGACAGACATAGCTAATGCCACCTGTAACTTTTCAAGCAACAACAAGTTGGGAGAAGGTGGTTTTGGACCTGTATATAGGGTAAACAAAAACATCCTAACTAGTTAAGCTATCTTCTTTCACAAAATTTCCTAATCTTTTCATCCTTAGGGTACACTGAAGGGAGGACAAGTGGTAGCTGTAAAGAGGCTATCTAAGAATTCGGGACAAGGATTGGACGAGTTCAAAAATGAAGTTTTTTCAATTGCTAAACTGCAACACCGCAATCTTGTGAAGCTTCTTGGTTGTTGCATTCAAGAAAATGAGAAAATGTTAATCTATGAATACATGCCTAACAAAAGCCTGGACACCTTTATTTTTGGTTAGATGATTTGATCTTTCGTACTCCACTAAATTCATGTTAAGTATTATCATCTTCTTTCATTGAAATTGCACTAACATGAACCTAAAATTGGTCAGATCATACAAGAAGCACATTACTAGATTGGCATAACCGCATCCGCATTATTTGTGGCATTGCTAGGGGACTTCTCTATCTTCATCAAGACTCTAGACTCAGAATTATCCATCGAGATCTCAAAGCAAGCAACATCCTGCTAGATGATAGCATGAATCCAAAAATTTCAGACTTTGGCTTGGCTAGAACATTTGGGGGAGATCAAACTGAGGACAAAACCAAAAGAATTGTTGGAACGTAGTAAGTACACTTTAACTTCTTATATTACCAACACTACTTTATTTTTTAAGCTTCTATTAATTTGTGATGGCTTTTGTAGTGGCTACATGTCTCCTGAGTATGCGGGGCATGGAAAGTTCTCAATCAAGTCTGACGTCTTTAGCTTTGGAGTTTTAGTGTTAGAGATAGTAAGTGGGAAAAGGAACCAGGGCTTTTGTCACTCAGACGACCACCTCAATCTTCTTGGACATGTAAGCATGAAGAGGTTTATTCTACTAATTTACTGTGTTGATCGGAGTTTCAGTTTTAAATCATGTAGTCCCTCTAATCAAATCTTCCAATGACCTGTGTTATCAATCATATACAATGCCCTGGTTAATATTATAACCCAGCAAAATAGTCATGGGATAAAAAGAAGTCCAAATTAGGAATGAAATAGAAGTCCAAATCAACCACTGATATATACGTTTTTGACCTGTTTAAGGCCTGGAGATTATGGATTGAAGATAAGGCAACAGAATTGATCGATAAATCTTTAGGCAACAAGTGCACCTTATCTGATCAACTGCTTCGATGCATTCATGTGGGCTTGTTGTGTGTGCAACAAAGACCAGAAGATAGGCCAGATATGTCATCTGTGGTTCTGATGTTAAGCAGTGAGAGTTTATTGCCAAAACCCAGACAACCAGGTTTCTATATGGAAAAGGCCCTACCTGAAGCAGATTCTTCATCAACAAAGCTTGAACCATGTTCAACCAATGAAATTAGCATCACAATGTTAATGGGACGGTAAAATGTCATCACATTGTTCAAGATTAAAACCACTTTAGTTTATATTAAGGGAGCTCTTTATCTAATGTTTCTCAGCTATCTAATTAGATTTTAAATGGAACTATATACCATGTCTCAAACTGAACGTTCTATCGTATGCTGGTACTACATTCATTAATTCCTTCTTTAATATATGCTATAAATTAACTCTTAATCACTCAAATTGAAGATTCTATCCTGTGTTTTAATTTTGTTTCTCTTGCTGAAATAAATAAAGTCGGTTCCTTTAGGTCTCTACCTAATGGCTAAAGCCAGAGAACAGGATGCCCAAGACAAAGCCAACTAAAAGAAAAACGGGTGAAGAAATCGAAAGGTACCTCAAAGAATATAAAAGAGAACAAAATTCAAAAGAAATTGATAAACATAGAAAGCTGTGAAGGTAAACAAGCATGTCAATATGAAGATAGCAATGTGATTGCTAATACTATAGAAAATTACCATTAAATGTAGCCATATCTCCCTTCCATCTTTTGCTTGATCAATCCACCCTCTATATGTACGCAAAAACTCGTATCTAAAAACATCAAATAGACGGAGCACACAGCCCGAGCATTAATTTCCCAATAGTTACATATAATCAAAACAAAATTCTAATAAAGGGAAACAAAAGGCATGTATTTGCCTACAACAATCCCAAAACTAAGAAACAACATTAGTAGCCATGAAAAGTTAACCGAGAGGTAAATCTAATTGGATTCTCTCATTTCATATCATTGATAAATTTATCCATTTGGTTAGTCTCAGAAATCTGGCATCCAGTTTGTCATTATTTGTAGTAATAATGAATGAGTATTAAGAAAACGAAACTGAAAGGGAGATAAGTAAAAAGGATGGAATTGAATCCTTACCCAAGCTCACAACAACAGCAATTGTCTGAATAGTTAATGTCCCTCCGGGGCGTGCATTGGGCATTTTCTAGCAAATGGAATGCAAAGAAACTCCAATGAACTCTAAGCATGCAAAAACAAATCACATAATTCTTACACGCATTTTCACAAACACGTACAATGCATAGACGTTTAATAAGAAAACAGACATCAAAATCCAAAATATAAGGCACAATAACAACACACAAAAGAAAGAATAAATTATACGAAAGTCTACGGAATCAACAATTCAAGAGAAAATTTTTTTTGTTTAAACTTTGAATCAATATGCAGTTTTTCTATAAAAAAATTTCTGGTTGCTTCCGATCAGAACGCAATGCAGCAGCTAAAGTGAAAGAAATCCATTTCTTTTCTCAGTAATCAACTTCTTCTTTTTCCTTTTCTGCTAAGAACAAATGAGTAACTCCAATTTGCACTCTTTACCAGTGAGATGAAAAACTCAGAAAAACTTCATGATTCAAATTTATAAACCAAAAACCAGTACGCCTCGGCTTTCTAATTGGTCCAAATACCGGTTCCTTCTGCAACTTAAAAAAGAAAAAAAGAAAAAGAAAATAGTATAGAAGTAGAACTACTCGATTATAGTTGTTTAAAAAAAAAAAAAAAAAACTCGATTATAAAAAATGGGTGGTTTTTTATTTTTATTACTCCCTCCGTCCCACTTTGTTTGTCCTCTATTCCATTTTGAGATGTCCCAAAATATTATCTTGTTTCTAAAAATAAAAGTTATTAATTTACTAATGTTCCTATTATACCCCTATTTTATTAATAATTCAAATTTTTGATAAATTTATTTAAGGGTAGTTTTGGAAACTTATACATTTTTAAAAGGTAGACAAGACAATAAATGATGTTCCCTTAAAAAATTTGACTTTTCAAACAGGACAAACAAAGTGGAACGGAGGGAATATTATTATTATTATTCCAACTTTTGACTTGAAAACAGTCGCTCTTACTTTCTATCCTATCAAATAAAGAAATATCGTGCCCCTTTTATCTTAATCATATTAATGTAATTTTATTTATGTATTTACTTTGGGTGGAGAGAGAATAGACTGGTTTCCTTTCGCATTTCATATCTGAAATGAATATTTTTTTATTCAGCAAAAACATGATTTTTTTTAATTAATATATTTACCATTTTGATTCCTAACATTTGTCCAATATTTTAAAATAGTTTATAAACTTTAAATTTTAGGGTAAATTACAAATTACACTCCAAAAATAAAATTTTATTTATGTATTTACTTTGGGTGGACTGGTGGAGAGAGAATAGATTGGTTTCCTTTCACATTTCACATATGAAATGAATTTTTTTTTTTATTCAGCAAAATATGATTTTTTTAATTAATATATTTACCATTTTAATCCCTAACATTTGTCCAATATTTTAAAATAATCCATAAACTTTAAATTTTGGGGTAAATTACAAATTACACTTCAAAAATTTTGGGATGATTGGATTTTACACCTTAAAGTTTCAGAATTTGAATTTTATCCTCTAACGTTTGAGAGTGTTTGGATTTTACACCCTAATATTTCAAATTTTGGATTTTACCTATTATATTTTATGGATGTTTGAGTGTATTTGAATTTCTCATCTCAAAGTTTCATAATCTGAGGGTGTAAAATTCAAATACCCCTAAATTTTAGTGGATAAAATCTAAATTTTGAAATTTTAGATTGTACAATCCAATCACCCTAAACTTCAGGGGGAAAAATTTTAATTCTGAAATTTTAGGGTGAAAAATCTAAACATCCTCAAATTTCAAGAGTTTAATTTGGTAAATTTGATAAGATGATATATATATATATATATATATATATATATATATATATATGATGATTTTCAAACCTTAGTAGTTAGTACTCGACGTGGCAGGTGGCAACTCATGATATTAAAATAATTATTTTGATGTCACGTGGAATATTTACCAAAGACGCTATGTTGCCTTAATTTAAAATATTAAAAATAAAAATAAAAACAAAATAATAAAAACAAAAACAAAAACTAACTTTAGGAACGAATGAGACGAATAACAGTTAGGATGACTTGGTAAATCACTAACAGTGGGCTCTATTAATTGGATTTTCTTTGAAATTTAAGTTTCTTCTAAATACCTTTTATAATTTAGTGTAATCATTAAAAACTTTTCTTCAATCTGTGAGGAACATGGAATAATACATTAAAGGACAACCATACCTAGATTATGATTCCATCTGTCATGTACACAATATGATTCCATCTTGATAATGCCAAAAATCGTCAGTGAGTCATGCGGTGCTCACATGCCCTAGACAGAATTTGCGAAACAAAAACGAAAAAGACCTTACAGAGAGTATCAATGTAGTATCAACCAAGCACCCATCGAAGGTTAAATTAGAGAATTTCTACAACTCTAGAATGATAGAACTAGGGTAAATTATGCGTACTTTGATTTGTGAGCGCTTTGAGGTTTTTATAATAGTGTAAAACTGACTTTTGTTTCTTAGTGGAGAAGGTCTTTCCTTGTAGGGAAAATCCTCATTAATATACGTATTTTGCGGGATCCTTTCCTTGTAGAAATTCCTTTGATTAAGGTTAATCGTAGGATGCAAGATATTCCTTACATAGATTTTCATGGAGATCAAGCCAAGCCATGTTGGACCCGTTGGCCTCTTCACCTCGTCAGTCTCTTGCTTCATCCAAAAGTCCCGTTAGCTTTATAAAGACGCTCGTCGAGTATCGTGGGGTCGTCAGCTTTTATGGTGTCATTGCTTTGGGTCCTGTCTGCTTATGGGAAGCTGACGAGTTTAGAGGAGCCGTCAGCTTCCTTGTGCGTCATACCTTGAATTTCTCAATGAGAACACCCTTATCACATCTAAAATATTTAAGGTCTTTACATATGAATTATGAAATGGAAGACAACCATACCTAGGTTATGAGTGTGTATATCCTTTCATAGGGTTTTTGATCTTAACATGGCTAGAGTAGGATCAAGCAATATTATGAGTGTGTATATAGATTATGGTCAAAATTCGAAGACATATAAATTATAAGTTCTAATGTAATTATGGAATCAAATGGATGTTGAGTTTATTGAAGATAAATTCAGTCATGATTTGTGGATGCCTCAGTATCTATTCAAAGCACAAGTAAATGACTCCAATTCTAATGTCTCTTTAAGTGTTATTATGAGAATTGGGTGGCGCACCAAGTGAACAAATGAGTACTCAAAGAGTGAGGAAAGAAAAGGACTTTAGTTTGGATATCATTTCCTATCAAGTTCGTGTATACCTTATGGAAGGTTATAGAAATGTGAAACTAAATAAAATACTCTTAGTGTTTTTGAAGCTATGATATTATATAATCAAGGCACCACTTGGACTCCTTGTGTTGTACTATAAAGTATTATCATATTTATTTTAGATTTACGTAGTTTATGTTTTTCAACTTATTATATTACCGCTCTCTCAATGTAATAAATATTACAAATTTGTTTTTTCTTCTTATGAATTTACTTGTGATTTAAGAATAATGCCTTTGCATGGGACTAAAATAATTTAAAGTGGTTTTTTTTTTTATTTAATCAAAATTATTTCTACTTGAGGATTATTATACAATTTTTTTCCATGCTTATTTATGCTATACTATTTTCTATTAACCTTGTAATAACATGAAAATTTATTTGATTGGCTGTTTCAAATTTTTTTTTTATAGATATTTTAGTCAATTTTGATAATATTTACAAATTTAAAACCTTTATTTGTATTTTAATTAACTAGATAATGTCTTGCGTGATATGCAGATGTTTTGAAAAAAAAAATTTGATTTTTTTTATAAATTTTTTTCTTTTCCTAGAAGTAGTTTCCGACTCTTGAATTGGTCTTCTTCTTTTTCTTTTCTTTTTTTTTTAATTAATTTTTTTAGCAGAATCATGAGTTGGTTTTGTTTGCTAATTTAGATATGTAAGATTGGAACTGTATAGTTTTTAGATATTTTTTGGAGACTATAACATATTATAAATTTAACATCTAAAATAATAAAATAACATCTAGATAAAAATTAGACTTCATTTTTGAAACCAAATACTTCCATAACCACTCCATTCTCACCACCAAATCCTAAGACCCCAATCTCAAACACCTTACTCATTATCTAAATGAAACAAAATTATTTGTGTACTAACATAAAGAGAATGCAATCAAACAATAAAAATGAAGTGCATGAACCTCCAAATGCAATATTAAGAGATTTTGATGAATATCTAATGGATGATGCGGGTCATGTGGCTACTAATAATGATGAAAATGTTGTTTATAATGAGCAACCGTACTGTTGTAGTAACCTATCACAACAAAAATTTTGTTGCAACAAATTATAGCAACAATATTTTTTGTTGCAATAAAGTATTTTTAATAATGATAAAAATATTTTATTGTAACGAAACTTTATTGTAATGAAATTTCTTTTGCAATGTCTATTGCTATAGACTTTACCGTAATAGTGGGCAATAAAAAACTTTTCGTTGCAATAGAGATTTATTACAACAATTTGAAGTTGTTTGCAACAAAAAATTTCATTGCAATAAGGCTTTTCTCTTGTAGTGATTTGTAATTTGGTACTTTATTAGTAATTTCACTAATTTGTGTCAAATTTTGTTTAATGTTTCTTTAATATATATTATAAATTATAAATTATAACAATGACAATAATTTTGTTTATAATTATCAACCGTACTATTGCGGTAACCTATTGCAACAAAAAATTTGTTGCAACAAATTATAGCAAAAATTCTTTTTTTGTTGCAGTAAAGTATTTTTAATAATAATAAAAATATATTTGTAGACATCAAAATTTTATGATGTATTCACAACCGTCCAATAGTTCATGATAAAATATTTGTGATCAAATTAATCTCCAATTGATGTCGTGGAAGATCAGCGAATGAAATCAAGCCACGTGGCAACATCAAATGAAGAAAGCCATATGGCAGCGTAGAAGAAAAAATCTATATGGAAAGTTCTTATTAAATGAAATACCAAATTAAATTCATAATTCAACTCTCAATAAATGTTGAGAGAAAATTCCAAATTTAATACTATTGAGTTGCCTATAAATAGAGACTTCTCATTGAGAAAAAGGAGAACACTTTGAGAGAAAACACTACAGACACTCTGCCAAAATAGAGAGTCATCTCTAAAGGTCATAAGAATTCCATTGTTCATTAAGGTCCATTCCTATTTCTTCAAATCAAAGTGGGGATTCTCCTTTAATCTAGTTTGAGATCAAGCCAACGGCCCTCACATCAAATCAAGCACGTTCAACTATTCATTCAACTTGGAGACATCAAAGTATGATTCAAGATCAAGCTTCATAGCTCTTAGATCGTAAAGTTACTTGGAGATTGAATCAGAGGAGTTTTATTGTATTCTTTCATTGTAAAGAGTCATACAGAGAATTGTACTCACATATATACAAATCAATACAATTGATAATTTGTTACACAATTTCATGATCGTGTGATCCTTCTTTTATGAAAATTATGTGTACAAATTTCTGGCATGCCTGGTGGGACCACTCTGCCTCTCATCTCTTTCTCCATCCTAAAAATCTTCAAGTCTCCAATTCACCAAGTTCAATGGCCTCGAAGAAGTCTCAGATTCCCAATAATGCTACCAATAGCGTTGGGGGGTCAACAAGCAATAGTACTTCTACAGGTCCCATGACTCGAAACAAAACTAAGGCAATAAGGCTCCTCACATCACAAGAAGTTGAGGGTGAGGTTCCTATAACCAAACTCATAAGTGCCCTAGCCCAGCCAAAGATTGTGATCTCTTTGAGCATTTTGAGGACAAGCAAGCACAATTCCTCTAGGAGGGGAGATTTAGCATTCGCTCCAAAGGACTCAACGATAGGGAGCGAATATCTCTATTCTGCATCAGATGCTGGGTCGAGTACTGCTTCACAGTCAGGTTCTTTCCAAGGATCCCCCCGATAAGTCACTTCATCTATCTTCTCAGAGAATTCTTCTCATACAATAGTTATGCCAGCCATGGTGATGGAGACTGCCACCATTGACAAAAAGATTGCTGAAATGGGACATGCTATAGCTAAGCTTACCAAGACCGTGGAGGAGAAAGACCTTCAAATCACCACGCTTATGAACAAGCTTGAAGTTCAGAATCGAAGGGAGTCCAACAAAGGCCATTCTCACACGCATCAACATACATCCCAAGGAGCTCATAAATCTTTTCAAAGAAGGCTAATGGTCCACAAGGGAGCTCTACCTCAATTTCATCTCTATCGGTTTAGAAGTTGCAGGACATGATAACGAACACAATTTGAGCTCAATATGGTGGGGCACCACAAAGCTCTCTAATGTATTCAAAACCATACACCAAGAGGATTGACATTTTATAGATGCCTGTGGGTTACCAACCTCCTAAGTTTCAACAGTTTGACGGGAAAGGGAATCCGAAGCAAAATATCACTCATTTCATCGAGACTTGCAATAACGCCGGTACAGATGAGGACTTGCTCACTAAGCAATTCGTGCATACTCTTCGAGGAAACTCCTTTGATTGGTACACAGATCTTGAGCCTAAGTCCATTGATAGTTGGGAGTAGATGGAAAGGGAATTCTTGAATCGTTTCTACAGTACCTGACGTACCATAAACATGCTAGAATTAACCAACACGAAGCAATGGAAAGATGAACCAGTGGTAGACTACATCAATTGTTGGTGCTCATTAAGCCTCGATTGCAAAGATCATCTTTCCGAGTCTTCAAGAGTGGAGATGTGCATCCAAGGTATGCACTGGGGGTTGCTTTACATCCTCCAAGGAATCAAACCTCACACCTTTGAGGAACTTGCTACCCAAGCCCATGACATAGAGCTTAGCCTGTCTAGCCATGGAGAAAAGGGCTTACCTGTTGACGAGTAGCGTAAAGAGAAGAAAGATATGAGGAGGGTGCATAAGTCTTCCAGATCCATGGTTAAGGAATCTATGGCCATTGTTGTGGAGCCTATGAAGATCTCCAGTAAAGAGAATACAAGAATGGAGCAAAGGGCCGGTCCAATGCAAGAGCAGGAGAAACGCCGATTGATTTTGAAGGAGATGGAAGAAATGACGTATCCATTTCTAGATGCCGACGTTCAAGGCATGCTCTAGGACTTATTAGAGAAGAATGTTATCAAGCTTCCAGAATGAAAGCGTCCGGAGGAAATGGGACGTACCAACGACCCAAAATACTGCATATACCATCGAGTTGTAAGTCGCCCTGTGGAAAAATGTTTTGTTCTGAAGGACCTTATCCTAAGGCTTGCAAAGGAGGGTAAAATTATTTTAGACCTAGACGAAACTACTAAGACGAATCATGCTACGTTCGTTGTTGGATCTCCAATTTCTGTGAAGTCATCAATTCCAATGGAAGTATGGTCCACCTTGCCATCAACATTAAGGGCATATCGCAAACACATCCAATTTGGAATGCTTGAGCCTATGCATACATTTCAAGATGATGATAGAGCTAGCGATGAATTGGTAGGTGACGAAGAGGGCTGGACATTTGTGACTTATAAGAGATTTTGAAAGCAACGTGACCCAAAGCCTATGTTCCTTACAAGAAAAAGGGAACTCCAAGCAAGCAATTCAAAAGTTGTTCCCAAAGGGAAGGGGATAAATGGTTTGAAGGAACAAAGGAAGGGAGCTCGTTCAAATGAGTTATTGCAAAAAGAAGGCCCCCTGATGGTCACGCTGCATGAGTTTTTCCCTAAAGGCTTTCTTACAGAGGACCTAATGGCAACCACTTATATGGTCTCTTGCCATGATGTTGATGATCAAGAAGACCTTGCCGAAAAGGAGGAAAAAGTGAACCTTGAAGAAACCAAAGTAACCAAGGAAGAGGGAAGTGAAACCCATGCCTTGGAAGAAGTGGTTGCTTTATGTGCTCACTATCACGACAAGATGACGTTCACGAATTAGGATCTCTTATTAGGCTCCAAACCACACAATCGACCACTTTTTGTCTCAGGTTACACATGAAGGGAAAGAGTAAGCCGCATCCTCATAGACGACAGGTCTACCGTCAACATAATGCCCAAAGGAACAATGAGATGCCTAGGCATATCCGTGGAAGAGTTATCCAAAAGTCGACTCATCATCCAGGGCTTCAACCAAGAAGGTCAAAGGGCAATCAGCATGATTCGATTAGATGTGACTATTGATGAGTTGAAAGCAAGACCTCTCTTCCATGTGATCGACTCGAAGACTTCTTATAACTTGTTGTTAGGACGACTGTGGATTCATGGGAATGGTGTTGTACCTTCCACATTACATCAATGCTTCAAGTATTGTGACGGCAAGCAAATAAAAGTGGTGATAGCAGATTTGTAACCATTTATAGTGGCAGAATCTCACTTTGTAGACGCCAAGTTTTACTTGGATTGCGACATAACTTCTGATGTACCACAAGAAGAGTCTACGGAAAAGAAGAATGCAAAACATAAGGAAGGAGGCAAGCCCCTCATAGAAGGTCCCTAACCTAACTCTAAAGTGATACAAAAGTTTTGTGAAGAGGAGAAAGAGGCACCCATGGTCTTACGATATGTGCCTGAGTCTAAACGAAAGAAAGGGCAATCGTCATTCGAGTTGACAATAAAGACTAAGGATAAGTGCAAAAAGCCTCTTCAAGAGGAAGATATCGCTATCCTTAAAAGTGATTTCACCTTGCCATTACCAAAGTTAGACCAAGTGACTTCAACAAAACCCCCACTCAAGGGTTTCACTAGAGCCATGCGTAACCTTGTTGAAGAAGATTCATTACCAGTCAAAAGAACAGAAGAGGGTTTTGACCCTAAAGCGTATAAACTTTTGGTAAAATCAAGCTATGATTTCAAAAACCCTTTGCAATTGGGGCAACTTTATTCAGATTACGTGGAAGAGAAGTCACATAGGCTTAACTTGACTTAAAGCAAATTGAAGCAACAAGGCTATGCGATCAAGATTCCTCGAATCTCAGCCAAAGGGAAAGGAAAAAAGGCGACATCACAACACATCACCTTTGAAGTTGAGGAGGAGAAGCTGGAGCTTATGTCAAGATCTTCTGTATTTGACCGTCTAGGAACATCTACTCCTCGAGAGTCAGTATTTAATAGATTAAGCATTTCTCTCCCTACAAAGGAAGGAACCTCACGTGCACGTAGGTCGGCATTTGATAGGCTTGGGTCTACAAGTAGCTCAACAAACACCTCGCGACCCAGGGAGGGGAGAAGTGGCCTACAAACGAGAAGTGGCACCGAAGCCTACAGCCTTATCCCTTCGTGCATGAAACGTGATTTGATTGTAGAAGTTAGTATAGGAAACTCCCTTAAAGTAAAGCGGCGGACTATTGTGCACACACGAGAGCTCGAGAAGCAAGTTGACGATGGGGAGGAGGATCATGAGACACTAGTCCTTCCTTCTTGCCACGTGACAGTGGAAACCAATTCCGAATTATATGCATCAGTCGATGAACCAAATGAAGCCTCTCAGGCAATAGAAGACGGGGGACTGACCAGGAACCTTTCCCAATCTACGTGAGTTTGCTTTTGACACTGAAGGAAGAAAGTAAATACTTTGAGCTTTTAATGGAGTATAAAGATGTGTTCGATTGGACGTACAAGGAGATGCTAGGTTTAGACCCAACAATTGCAATTCACCGATTAGCAATAAAGTAAGGAGTGCGCCCAATCAAGCAGGCCCAATGACGCTTTTGACCCGAACTCCTCCCATAAATTGAGGCATAAGTTAAAAAAACTCAAGTAGGCAGGATTCATCTGGGAGGTACAATTCCCGAAGTGGATTGCAAACATTGTCACTATCAAAAAGAAAAATGGACAAATTTGAGTTTGTGTTGATTTTCGAGACTTGAATAGAGCGTGCCCAAAGGATGACTTCCCACTTCCAAATAAAGAGCTCATGGTTGATGCAACTATTGGTCATGAAGAATTATCATTCATGGATGGCTCATCAAGATACAACCAAATTTGAATGGCACCCGAGGATGAAGAGCTCATCGCTTTTCGAATTCCAAAGGGGATCTACTGTTATAAGTTGATGCCTTTTGGGCTCAAGAATGCCGGCGCCGGCACAACATATCAACAGGCAATGCAATGAATTTTCGATGACATACTCCACAAAATTGTTCAATGTTATGTTGACGATCTAGTTGTAAAGACAAAGAAAAGAGGGGATCATTTACAGGACTTGCGCATTGTATTTAATCGACTAAGGAAATACAAACTCAAAATGAATCCCCTCAAATGCGCATTTGGCGTCACGTCTAGGAAGTTTCTAGGCTTTATTGTTCAACATCGAGGTATTGAAGTGGATCAATCTAAAATAGATGCTATCCAAAGGATGCCTAAACCAAAGAACTTACAAAAGCTTCGAAGCTTACAAGGCCATCTTGCATACATTCGACGTTTCATATCGAATCTAGCAGGACGATGTCAACCATTCAGTTGATTGATGAGGAAAGATGCCACCTTTGAATGGGATGAGGCTTACAGGAATGCATTTGAGAGCATTAAAATGTATCTACTCAACCCACCCATCTTAGGAGTGCCTATGCCAGGAAAACCTCTTGTGCTCTACATTGCTGCACAAGAACAATTACTTTGGGCCCTCTTAGCTCAAAAAAATGAAGAAGAAAAAGAGAAAGCATTGTATTACCTTAGTCGAAAGCTAACTGGGTAGAATTGAGGTATTCTCTAATAGAGAAGATCTGTCTTGCGCTTTTCTTCTCCATTCAAAAATTAAGGCACTACATGTAAGCACACGTAATACACTTGGTTGCAAAGATAGATCCAGTAAAATACATTTTGTCTAGGGCAATCATGTCTGGACAATTGGCAAAATGGGCGGTGGCCTTTTAGGAGTTTGAAATCGCGTATGTGCCCCAAAAGGCCATCAAAGGGCAAGCACTATCAAATTTCCTTGCTGATCATCCTATTCCTGCCAATTGGGAGCTCTCAGATGATTTTCTAGATGCAGATGTATTGAACACTGAAGCCCTCCTACCTTGGATGATGTTCTTCGATGGGGCCGCGTGGCAAGAAGAATCCGGTGCTGGGGTTGTTTTCGTGTCGCCATAGAAACAAGTGTTACCATTCGCCTTTGTGCTTAGTGAACCATGTTCAAACAATGTTACTGAGTATCAAGCCCTTATTGCCGGCCTCCAAATGGCCCTCAATATGAAGATCTCATACTTAGAAATCTATGACGATTCCAAGTTGGTAATCAATCGACTTTTGACACATTATGAAGTTAAACATGAGTGTTTGATTCCTTACTTTTAAATAGCTACGCGACTAATTGAGAAGTTCAACGGAGTTTCCTTGGAGCATATCCCTAGAAACGAGAATAGGATGGCAGATGCTCTAGCCAACCTAGCCACCACATTGGCTTTTTCGGAGGGTGAAAGGCAAATGTCCCTGTTTGCAACCATTGGTTGCTCTCTTACACGAATGAATACGCGAGTGAGATGAATGCCATATTAATATCTATAGTGGAGGATGAGGATTGGCGTTAACCCTTGATTGATTACTTGGAACACGATAAGCTACCCGTAGATCCTCGCCACAAGATTGAGGTACGGCGAAGGGTGCCTCGTTTTATACACTACAAGGGCACATTATACAGGAGGTCTTTTGACGGTCTATTCTTATGATGTCTTGGCAAGGAAGAAGGTGATCAAGCCATGAAAGAAGCTCATTCAGGAGTGTGTGGCACCCATCAGTCTAGCCCCAAATTGTATCACCGGATAAAACGAATGGGTTATTATTGGCCCACCATGGTCAAAGATTGAATGGACTATGCAAAGACATGTGAAGCATGCCAGCTTCATGCGAACTACATCCATCAGCCGCTAGAGCCCCTGCACCCTACAGTCGCGTCCTAGCCTTTTAATGCATGGGGACTTGATGTTGTAGGAACATTGCCTAAGTCATCAGGGGGTCACCTATACATATTAGCTGCAACCGACTATTTTTGTAAATGGGCAGAAGCCAAACCTCTTAGGGAAGTGAAAAAGCAAAATATGGTGAACTTCATCCGGACTCACTTGATCTATCGGTATGGTGTCCCTTGCTATATCATCATGGATAACAGTAAGACATTCTACAATAGTTTGGTGACCCAATTATGCAAGAAGTTTGAGTTCAAGCAATACAAGTCATGCATGTATAACGCGCCAGCCAACGGTCTTCTTGAGGCTTTCAAATAGACGCTTTGCAATTTGTTGAAAAAGGTAGTAGAGTGCTCGAAGAGGGATTGGCATGAAAAGATTTAAGAAGCTTTATGGGCATACCAAACAACATACAGGACACCCACACAAGCCATTCCGTATTCATTAGTATATGGTGTCGAAGCAGTCCTACCTTTAGAGTGACAAATTCCATCACTTCGAATTGCTATCCAAGAAGGGCTTACAAATGAAGAAAATGCGCATGTAAGACTTGAAGAGTTAGAAGCACTTGATGAAAGGAGATTTGAAGCTCAACAACGTCTTGAATGCTACCAAGCATGACTTTCATGAGCTTTCAAAAAGAGAGTCTGACCTCGATCTTTCCAAGTAGGGGACCTAGTGCTTGCAATGCGAAGACCCATCAACATCTCTCACAAGACTAGGAACAAGTTCACATCAAAATGGGATGGTCCCTATGTCGTGCAGGAGGTCTACACTAATGGTGCTTATAAGATAGTCGATGGAGATGGCCTGAGGGTAGGTCCCATAAATGCAAAGTTCTTGAAGTGATACTATGCATGAAGTATTGAAGTTGCTCCTCAGTAAGAGCTTAAATTTCCCACTAAAAAGGAAAAAAAAAATTTAATTCCTGCTAGGTTGAAAACCTTGAAAGAGGCGACCTAAGCAAAAGTTAGGGACCAAAAAGAAAAAAAGGAAAAAAAAAAAAATCCCGCTAGGTTGAAAACCTTGAAAGAGGTGACCTAGGCAAAAGTTAGGGACAAAAAAATAATAATAAATAAATAAATAAAATCCCACTAGGTTGAAAACTTTGAAAGAGGTGACCTAGGCAAAAGTTAGGGACAAAAAAAAAAAAAAAAAAAAAAAATCCCACTAGGTTGAAAACCTTGAAAAAGGCAACCTAGGCAAAAGTTAAGGACTAAAAAATAATAATAAGTCCCTTGAACTACGTTATGACTTGATCCCTTTTGGGAAAGTAGGCAACTTAGTATTCATTACTAAGTTCAATTGCATATGTACTTAAAAAAATAAAAATAAAAAGTCCCTTGAACTACGTTATGACTTGATCCCTTTTGGGTATGTAGGTAGCTTGGTATTCGTTACTAAGTTCAGTCCCATATGTACTTAAAAAAAAAATTAATAATAATAAGTCTTTTGAACTACATTATGACTTGATCCCTTTTGGGTACGTAGGCAACCTAGCATCCTTTGCTAATCACAATCACCAAAAAAAAAAAAAAAAAGATGGATGTTCTCAAAAATTGATCATATTAGCTCACAACCCCAAAAAAAAAAAAAAAAAAAAAAAAAAAGAAAAGAAAAAGGGAGCGGACATTGATCTGGAAATAAATGAATTTCTTTATTAATAATGAGATAGGTGTCATTACATTGTAATGACTACATCAATTAAAAAAAAAAAGATTAACCTATCCAATCTAAATGCCTCAACTCCTTTTTGCTAGTCTCTAGTAACCCTTGTAGCTCTCTAAGTTCTGCATCATCAGAAGCTTCTAAGGTTGGAGTAGCCTCAATCTTGGAAACCTCCCCCTTGATTTGAGAAATGATCACTTGTTGCTGGGCTAGCTCTACATCACAGAGGGTGCTCAACATTGTAAACTATGCCTTTTACATTGAAAGCAACTCAAGTTCCTTCTTCAATTCAATCTCTCTAGCTAAGGCCTTGTCTAAGTTCACCTTAATTGCAACTTTCTGACTGATCTTAATGGCATGCGAGTCGAGGGCAAGAGTGAGACGATGTCGAGCGTCGGTAAGCTTCCGTTCCTTGTCTTCAGGCACGATGCCTTGTGAAAGAGCATGATGGAGGGAAGAATATCAGTCTGCATCATCCATATATTTTAAAATACGCTCTCTTAAAGGCATTGCATCCACAACTTTTATTTATGCGATAAATTGAAGGATCTTCTCAACTCCATCCTAAGTGAAGTCACAAAAGTAAAAGGGATTTTGACAACCTTCTCAATTAGGTCCCCTCCTAACATTTTTGCACGTTGTCGATTGGCCTTTGAAATCAAATCATTGGGTTTAAACTTTGTGATAGTTAAAGTGGCCAGGATGCTCGAACTACACATAATGGATTTATTTCGAGTCACATCCCTTGAAGGCTTGTAAATAGGGTTGGAAAAAAGAGTAGCGTTAGTCTTCCCCGAATGTGATGGGTTTATTTCCTTAGTAGCCAAATCAAAAGCCGTTGGACCTTGAATGGAAAACTCACTTGTAGAAGGGCTAGTGGCAACTGGTGTACACTTCTCTCTTGCTCTTTTCGAAGGATAATTGTCATCCTGCATTGGAAGAATACCAAGATTGTCATTCCTAAAAAGTTCTTGGATACTAGAAATAGCTTCAAGGTCATCGTGAAGGTAACAAATGTCTTTAATGGGTTCAAGATCAAAATCATCAAAAAGAGAATTAAGACTCACTTGTGCACTGCCACTAGAAGGGTCAGGAAGTGACTCCATATCGACACCAAGGTCAGTCACTTGGGTGACCCCTCATGATCCAAATTCTTACTTGGATTGTCCCTCTGCCTTTTGCGTCTCTAGTAAGAATCTGAGTTGCCATTATTTCGCTCGGAATCTGACGCATCCTTACCCTTGGTTACCTCCACGTCTTGAGGTGGTAAGACTATGCAAGAAGGCCCACGCTTAGGAGAATGTGCCTTGTCCATGCACACTCCTCCTAAAGACTCATTGGTAGCCTTTGAAATTCCAAAAAAGGGCTTCCCATCGCTTCGGCACTTCACGAGCTCAACTACTTCATTAGGCTGTTTTATTTTGAGTCTTATCTTGCTTAGGCTAACATTCCCAATCAGTTGCTCAACCCTACTTGAAAAGAAACCATTAGGTCTTCTAGTCCACTAATTCATATAGTCCTTCGTGCACGGAGCCCCATGCTTAGATGGTAGGCAGGGATCAAGAACTCTGAATTGGTAACAAGACGAAGACATCAACACTAGAAGCATACCACTTGCTCTAAGGTGGCGGTGCAAAAGTCTTCATTAAGCTCCTTAGGGATGTGTTGATTGAAACTGAACTGTTGACCAAAGCGGTAAGGGCTATATGGTTCAACTATACATTTACTTCCGCAACGAGAGGCCAAGTAGCTAGAGCATTGGCTAATGAAGTAATCTGCATAAGAGCTAGGTAGCTTGTCATCATCCACCAGAATCTCTCAATGGCCTTTAAAAAGGCCCAAGCGATGAAACTTGAAGCTACTAATGGCACGAAATAGCTTACAAGCCGTAACCTCGTCGTAATGCTTGGCTGCACCTTATCCGGAGTATCTAAACATGCACAGAACAGCCTTGGAGTGAGACCCTTTAAGTTCAAAGTGAATGTTGAAGTATTTGGCCAACCAAGCATTCAAATAGTGTGCAGGAAAAGTGGCATCAGATTTACTAGGAGTCTTAGAAGACACAATTTCATTCAAGCCCCCATAAATGTTGGCTAGGATTGGGACTGCAAGGCAATATCTCTTACCATGAGCCATCGCACTTGCGCTCTTGAAAACACCAGGCCTAATTAAGTTTGGTCCTCCGTCGGGAAGAGCGAACTCACATAGCCAACACAAGATCAAAGCAGCTAACCAAGTCTCTTCTATAAGCCTTCTCTCCACTTTGAGCACATTGAAGGGAGCCTTGTCTTCTTTAATCATAATTTTGGGGGCATCAATTTTACTAGAGGGCTTATGAGATTGCTTGCCTCTTGCATTCCTTTTTATTAACCTTCTAGTCGGCGGTTTCTGATATTTAGACTGGCCACGGAACCAAAACTTCACCCATGTGGCCGTAGTGACCAAGTGCGAACCACCAAGCTCAAGACTTAGATGATGGAAGGCAGCAAATAGATGACAACAGCATGAGGGGAGAGATGATATGTCTTTCGAGTTTGAAACGACCTCTTCATAAAATGAGCCATACACAGGAAGCCCACCAATCAAATGTAAGTCCCATAAGCTAATGGAGACCTCTCCTACAAATGTGTGCAATGTGTTTGTAGCCGTACACCAACACTCTAGGAAGGCTTGCAAGACATGGGTGTTCCAATCATATGTGAATAACGATGCAAGTAGCGGCTTGTAAAGATTGGCATCACTTAAGACTTTAGTATTGCGGCTCAATATGTCTTCTAGCCATTCCCAATATTTAGGGAGGTAGGAAAACTCACCCTTATATTGGAGTGGAGGAGTCTTGGAAGAAGGTAGGGCCCATTGCACTTCTCCCGCACTTATCCGACAACCAAGGAGAGGAAATGGATTGATGTGGTCCGTGGTTGAGTGAAGGTTGGAGGCCAAAGTAAACGTCCTCGAAACGACTTGCGAATCCCTTCTAGTTGAGTCGTGTAGTTCGTGAGATGATTCAACCCACCATCGAGATAGACTCGAAGGACGGGGAATGACAGTAGACGAGGATGAAGGGACACTACTACTAGGTGGATGGACTTTCAAGACAACGCCTTCCTCCACAGGTTCGTTCGAAGAGCGCAAGAGAGTGATGGATTGATCGTTGAGAGTCCTCGATGAGTTGTAAAGATGACCATGATGGAGCACACTTGATTGCAACTACTTGGAGGAGACAAAGCTTGTAAAGGTCACAACTTGAGCAAATACAGGAAGGTCACAAGTCGAGCGAAGGGTTGATAGGCCTGAGTCACCTAACACACCTGCCAGCAAACCAAAGAAAAGGAGGAATAACTTGTTAGTTCAAATGCTCTGTACTAATAAATTTTTAAAAAAATAATAATAATAAAAACAAAAAACAAAAAAAAAGGGGGCACGTGTAGTAATGGCTTATTACAAAGAAGAGCATATGGCATTGAGATTAAAAACTACAAACAAGCTATTCATTCAATATCAACATTCAAGTGCTTGAACATCTCAAGTACGTGTTGCAATAACTATATATGCATGTAAAGGCAAGGACAAGTGGAAGCTTGCATATTGCCTATTAAATGCAAAGATCATGTGTGTACAAAGATGCCACCATGCTCCTCATGAAATTAAAGCGTGGGACGTGTCAATAATATGGCATAAGCTATTATATGCAAAACTATATAAATCACGAAAGTGGGGCCTTCTCCCTTATAGAAGTGGGGTCAATGAACAAGCAAATATCTCTTGGTACCAAGTGGGACACACAGAACTAGTGCATGTGCATTGCTTTCGGGAGTGTCAAAGACATTGCGACAGTTTAAGCTCAACAAATACATGGAGTTGGAGTACCTAAAGTCAAAAGGCTCACTGTCACGGCTTAGAGAGGACAGCTGATAGTTGCAAGACGACGGCTGCGGGAATGATGTGTGGACGAAGCTCTCGTACTGATGACCACAAAACATAGGCAGGGGCAAAGGCAATGAGGAGGATGTGCTGATGGAACTCTCGCACTGATGGTTGCAAGACAAAGGCAGTGAGGAGGATGTGCTGACGGAACTCTCGCTCCGATGGTTACAAGACAAAGGTAGTGGTGAAGGCAGTCGGAAGGGTGCACCAACGGAGCTTTCGCAATGATGGAAGGATGCGCTAACAAAGCTCTCACCCTACTAGGGAAATCGTGAAGGCAGTCAGAAGGGTGCTCCAACGATGCTCTCGCACTGATAGAAGGATGGGCTGACGAAGCTCTTGCACTGATGATCACGGGACGAAGGCAATGGAAAAGGTAGTCAGAAGGATGCACCGACGAAGCTCTCACGCTAATGGAAGGATGCGCCGACGAAGCTCTCGCACTAATGGTCGCAAGACGAAGGCAGTGAGAAGGTTGCGCAGATGAAGCACTCGCACCAATGGTCGCGAGACAAGGGGCAGTGGAATGGATGTGCTGATGAAGCTTACAAACCCGGAGTCCAGAGGTGACAAGAGGACCGCTGTTGCTCGAATCCGTCGGGGACACCGAGACAAGAAGGACAGGAGGCTAACTCGCTTGAAATTGATTCTTGGCTCACGCAGTGCCAACTTCTATGACCTGCACAGAGTAAATCATGTCGTTTAGCACAAAATAATAATAAAGAAAATACAAAGACAAGCACAAAAAAGAATGGAAAAAGAGAAAGAATGCCTGCTACAGCTGAAGAAAAAAAAAAACGGCGCTCAATTGCCTCTGACCCATAAAACATCACCTCCTTTTATAGAGGTGGCACTCGCAAGATGCCCTAGTGATTCGCAAGAGTGTGGCTAAAGAAAAGACATGCTTGCTGAGCAAGACAATTGTGGCACCAACTTGCCCAAACTAAGGTGGGCTTGCACTCCAAAGAGGATGTGTGTGACCAGGCCCATGAAAGTGAAACCCTAGTGTATATAAAAATAAAAAAGTTGCAACCAAGATGGCAAAGCTGTAATATACAACATTGGGATGAAAGAAGCCCATATTTCACTTGGATGAAAGCCTTGTGTACCCGTAAAACCAAGTCCATTAAAAAAAAAAAAAAAAAAATGAAAGAATACTTCAAGCCTCGTCTTCCTTGCATCAGAAAGACGCAAAGCTGAATCTTAAAGTGGGACCATTTGTAGACATCAAAATTTTATGATGTATTCACAATCATCCGATTGTCCATGATAAAATATTTGTGATCAAATTAATCTCCAATTGATGACGTGAATGATCAACAAATGAAATCAAGCCACGTGGCAACATCAAATGAAGAAAGCCATATGACAGCGTCAGAAGAAAAGACTTATATGGAAAGTTCTTATTAAATGAAATACCAAATTTAGTTCATAATTCAACTCTCAATAAATGCTGAGAGAAGATTCCAAATTAAATATTATTAAGTTGCTTATAAATAGAGACTTTTCATATGAGAAAAATGAGAACACTTAGAGAGAAAATACTATGAACACTTTGCCAAAATAGAGAGTCATCTCTAAAGGTTATAAGAATTCCATTGTTCATCAAGGTCCATTCCTACTTCTTCAAATCAAAGTGGGGATTCTCCTTTAATCCAGTTCGAGATCAAGCCAATGGCCCTCCCATCAAATCAAGCACGTTCAACTATTCATTCAACTTGGAGACATCAAAGTACGATTCAAGATCAAGCTTCATAGCCCTTCAGATCGTAAAGTTACTTGGAGATCAAATCAGAAGAGTTTTATTGTATTCTTTCATTGTAAAAAGTCACACAGAGGATTGTACTCACACATATACAAATCAATACAATTGATAATTTGTTACACTATTTCATGATTGTGTGATTTTTCTTTTACGAAAATTGTGTGTACAATATTATTGCAACAAAAATCTATTGCAACAAATTTTTGTAGCAATAATCTATTGTCACAAACTTTATCCTAACAGTGGGCAACGCCATAAAAAATTATCGAAATTATGGGAATCCATGTCACCGCCATCAGAATTCCATACACTACCAATGCCATCAGTAGCAAAAATTGAAGAAGCAGTACTTGGAGACGAAGATGGATTCAGAAAAAATGGAAGCTAAGGCAATTCTAGGTTTCAGTGGTTGGTTAGTTAGACTAGAAAAAAAATATAATTGAAGTGAGTTTGTGGATTTACCTTATCCAGGTTATGTACCAATAAATAATTTTTAGAGGGGTAGTGTACAAGAAATAAAATCATATCTAAATTATAAGAGTCTTGAAGTGAAGTCACGTCTTCACTATATGAAATATGACTATTAAGTAAGAATAGCTTGGCATTTTAAATTCAATATGAGAATTTTTTTTTTTAATAATTTTAAAATCAATCACTAGATTATATATTAAAAGCATAGTATGAAATGAAGGGCATTTCCAATTTTATCTGATCTATTGGAAGCCTCCAAATTTTTTCAAATTCTTCAATTTTGTAAAATATATGTAGAAACAAAAGTGATTGTACTTTTTCATTTTCTCTATATATTAAAAGGATTCAAAAAGTTAATTATGGCTTCAAAAAATGTTTAAGATATCCATAATTTAATTAGATAATCCTTATTCTTAAAAAAATAAAAATAGGGTTAAAATTGTAATTCAACAAAATTCAAAAAAAAAAGAACTACCAAAGAAACTTTTTTTTCCTAAAAATTAGCACACTTTTTATCTAAACATATCTCATGTACTTTTGATATATATATATATATATATATATATTAAAAAAAAAAAAAACTAGCACATACTAAACCCAGCACTTTACCCATTTTCAAATCCTAAATTTTAATTTCTTAAAATTCCATTCCCATGTAATCTCACTAACAATAGAAAAACTCAAATTGAAAAATTATATTAAACTCAAAATAAAAAAAAGTGCCTCATTGCATGTGCGGAGCGCGTGTAATAAGGCTAGTGTTAATTTTTTTTTTTTTCGTTGTGCTATATTTATATATGTAATATAATAAAATAATAAAAAAAATTTAATAAACCGACCTCATATCCCATTTGCTTTTCCCTTTTTACCCAACCATAGTAACATACCATTAGGTTACTCAACCTACTATACTATCAACTCTCAAACCAAAATAAATAGTAATCATAATTGTATGGCTTTGAGGGACACATGGTTCATCAAACTCTCGAATTCCATTATTTAATGGCATTTCTACTAATTCAGATGTAAATTTGTGGTATGCACTAAAGTACAAATCAGCGAATAAAGTGGCAACACAGAATAGAATGTTCAGTATGATAGACAAGATATAATCATATAAAGTCTGAACACTAGAGTAAGAGTTCCCTTGGACCCTTGCTCTAAAGTCTAAACCAAAAGAGTTGTTAAATCCTGAGCAATGTCATGTCATTTTACCGTCCCTCTAATAATGTCATGGAAATTTCATTGGTTGAAACTGGCTCATGCTTTGTTGATGAAGAATCTGCTATAGGTCGAGCCTTTTCCGTATAAAAACCAGGCTGCCTGGGCTTAGGCAATAAACTCTCACTGCTTAACATCAGAACCACAGATGACATGTCTGGCCTATCTTCTGGTCTTTGTTGCACACATAACAAGCCCACATGAATGCAGCGTAGCACTTGATCAGACAGTGTGAACATGTCACCTATAGATTTATCAATCAGTTCCATTGCCTGATCTTCAATCCATAATCTCCAGGCCTGAAATAGGTTGAAACCAAATGTATCAGTTGTTAATATGGACTTGTATTTGGCCCTGATTATTTCTGGACTATAAGAATAGCAGCGGCATTGTATAATTGATAAAGAAGGTTATTCAAAGATTTGCATATGAAACTATACTATTTAAAACTGCAACTTCATTTGACACAGTATATTAGTACAATAAAAATCTTCATGCTTACAAGTCCAAGAAGATGAAGGTGGTCATCAAAGTGGCAAAATTCCCTGTTCCTTTTCCCACTCATGATCTCTAACACTAAAACTCCAAAGCTAAAGACATCAGATTTGGTAGAAAATTGTCCATACCCCGCATACTCAGGAGACATATATCCACTGCAAAATGTCACTGCTCAGTGAAAGAAATTTAAAAAAATCTAGTATAAAATCTATAAGAAGTTAAGTATACTTACTGCGTTCCAGCAATTCTTTTGGTCTTGGCCTCAATTTGATCTCCCCCAAATGTTCTAGCCAAGCCAAAGTCCGAGATTTTTGGGTTCATGGTATCATCTAGCAGAATATTGCTAGCTTTGAGATCTCTATGGATAATTCTGAGTCTAGAGTCTTGATGAAGATAAAGAAGCCCCCTCGCAATGCCACCAATAATGTGAATGCGGTTATGCCAATTCAGTAATTTGCTTCTTGTATGATCTGACCAAATTTATTTTCATGTTAGCATTGTCCTAGCTGAATTCTCAACAAGCAATTTTATTAACAGAAGATAAAAGTTCTAAACATGAAAGTGATGGAGTTTGAAAGGTCAAATCTCAAACCAAAAATAAAAGAGTCCAAGCTTTTGTTAGGCATGTATTCATAGATTAACATTTTCTCATTTTCTTGAATGCTATAACCAAGAAGCTTCACAAGACTGCGGTGTTGAAGTTTGGCAATTAGTAAAACTTCATTTTTGAACTCGTTCATTCCTTGTTCCGAATTGGTGGAAAGCCTCTTTACAGCTACCACATGCCCCTCTTGCAGGGTACCCTAAAAATCAAAAGATTAGGAAATTTTTCCAAAGAAGATAGCTTAGCTAGTTAGGATATTTTTGTTTACCTTATATACAGGTCCAAACCCACCCTCTCCTAACTTGTTGTTGCCCGAAAAGTTACAGGTGGCATTAGCAATGGTCATAAAATCAAATACAGGTAACTCCATGTTTTCATTCCCACCTACATAGTTGTAATTTTTCCTTGTGATTCCTGAAATTATAGGAGATGGATTGGCATGAATAATTTGAATGGTATTACTGAATCAGCTAACCACCTAATCTGATGCATTTCTAAGTTTAAGACTTTCAATTTGAAATTTCTGTGGTAAAATCCATTGTCATGCATCAGAAATTATAAGTTCATGTTTATAGCTTTACCTTTGAAACTAATTTTCTTCTTCCACACATATGATATTACTCCAAGTATAAGAATTCCCATGACTAGTAGTGCAGAGCTGACTATGATTCGTACTTGTTTTATTTTGCTGGAATGCCTGTTTTTCTCACTATTATCTGAAAATGAGTAGTCAATGAATAAGCATATATGTGACTTTTGTTCAAAATTCCTTAAAACACAATTGAAGAAGAAATCACAATTTAACCCCTTCTGGCAGCTGTTGAATTCCAGCACTTCAAGAAGTCAAGTTGCATTTAAAGTCCTTTCAATTAAGGCCTACCTCTGACTAAGAAAAATCTGGCTGGTCTCTTACCCTATTTTTGGGTGGAGGACTGGAGGGAGATGGGGGGAATGGAGAGAAGAGGAATGATATAAGCCTTCCATGTAGTACCAGAGTGTAAGGAAAATGCATATGTAATAAACAGTGCTCCTTTCATAGCAAAAATAAGAAATTTTCTTTTAAGTCTCCGATTATTTACTTTTTTGACCCAACAAAAGGGAGCTTTCATAACTCAATTTTAGAAGAGTCTTATGCAAGCTGGGGAATCCCTTGTCTGTAGCTTGCAAGAATATTAGTTAGTGGATTGTAAGGGATTAGGCCTGATGGTTGGTTATGAATTAGGACAAAATGGCTGTTTAGATTTTCTATAGCTGCTAGATACTGAGTTTGTTCTATAAAGGTGCTGTGCCTTCAGCCCAGTAGTGGCTTGTTCTAGCTTGTGTTGCTCTTCTTTCTTTGAATCAATTCACTGATTCATCAAAAAAATGAAAAGAAAAGAAACAGTTGAAAACCAAGCAATTTAGGCGATCAATATGTCCACAATTTATAATAAAAGAGCAAATCCAAAGAGAGCAAATATGAAATAACAGGAGTAAAAGAGTACCTAGTTCTGAATTGGCCAGCCTTATGTATATGTCTTGGCCGTCCTGGTATACTCTGATATCATTCAGGTTACCGAACCAAAGCAAGCAGCCACTTCCTTTTCCCCTGATATCTAAATTTGAATATGCTGTGCAAGAACAGTTTTTCAAACACAATCCCTCACATTCCTCGAGTCTCATGGTTATATTAAACCATGAAGAAGATGTGTCGGGCAATTTTACATTTGTGTATTTCAGGAAGCCATCTCTATTGCATTCCAATGGAGTCCTTCGAACACAACCATCAGACCAATCTACTGAATTCCAATTTTTTGGAGATTTGGATACAAATCCTTGTAAGCATGCACATACTGGAGAGCGATTGGTATTGCAGGTAGCATATGCACCACAGTAGGCATAATTTTCACACTGATCTACCTGGGATGTAGAGTAGATCTCCCAGCTGTGTGTCTGATCCCTCCATATGAGCCGTCCCCAAACGCCTGATGGGTAAAATACAAGTCTTGAAAAGACTGAACTATTCACAAGTGTATACACATAATATACCTCAGTTTTGTTCATCACAAATTCATACTCGAATACTGGATTTGGTCTTAACCGAGGATATCCTGAAAAACTAAGGCCATTCCGTGGCCCTCCTCTAGCCTTTATTTTATCTCCCTTCATAGAAACTTGCTGTGGAAGCCCATGAGTATCTATCCGTAAAGAAAACTCACCTTTAGCAGGATCGTCTGTGCTTTTCCAAGACGTTAAAAACCAGTCTCGACCTGTAACAAAGTTCTTTCCCAACTTCATTCCTGGCATCAATGTGTCGCCAGGATAATCAAAGCTCTGCCACAATAAGTTCTCCAAGCCATTGTCATTTCCATCTTTCACAACTAGATTTCCTGAATCCAACAGCTTTACTACTGGACTTGCTGCAGCTCCCGACGTATTGGATGACCAAACAGTACTATTTGTGTTGTTAAAAAGAACAATATCTCCTTCATTTGTAACCTTCAAAACTCCTGAGCGATTAGCGATTGGAGTCTCTCTGTTGGCTACCCATACAACTGCGTCAGTAGATATCTGATATCCTATACCATATTCCCAAGTATCGGCCTTTTGAATTGCCTGGACTGAAGAATCCCAGTTCAAAGGTTCCACCAGCTGAAACTAAAGTCTCACCGTCTCTGATGGAATGGCTTGGAATGATAGTGTCTATCGTAGCAGAGAGCCTTAAGAAGGATAGTAAACAGAACACAAAAAGAGGTTTGATGTCTAACATCGATTGTCTAATAGTCGGCTTCTTTGTTCAGAGAAAAAGTGTTATGATACAGATACAAGCCCTTTGCAATGCACGGAGCTTATATAATGGCGGAGCCAGGGGGGCTATATGCTCTCGCTGACTGCTCGAAAAGTTTCTTCAAATAAAATATATTATCAGAAGAATTTGCTCCCCAATATTGAAAAAGTCAAAATACACACACACAAAAAAAAAAAAAAAAAAAAAAAAAAAAAAAAAGAATAGAAAAGGCTCAAAAAAAGTCCTAACTTCAACCAAAAAAAAAAAAAAAAAAAAAAAATTCACAAAGGCGGTATCCAAATAGAAAACAGGGGACTTGCGCGCCTGCCTTTTTTGTATGGGTTCCGTGTACTGTTTACAGGAATTGTAAGAACGAATTTTAGCAAATTTTTCTTTAAAATTAGGTCTCATGTAGGGATGGCAATTTTTCCCTGCCCCGCTTACCCTGCCCCCTCCCCGCTTCGCCCCACGTGGGTTTTTCCCGTCTCGTAAAGTGGTGGGGCGAGGATGAGGCAAGATTTTAGTACCGTTCTACGGGGCGGGGCGAGGATGGGTTTAGACTTTGTAGACCCACCCCGCCCCGCCTCTTCCCGTCCCCATCCCGTCTCGCATTGTTAAGGGTTATAATTATAAATTTGTGGATGGGTTTAGACTTTGTAGACCCACCCCGCTCCGCTCCTTCTCGTCCCCACCCTATCTCGCATTGTTAAGGGTTATACTTATAAATTTTTCATACCCTAAAACCCTACTATTTAAACAAATATATTAATATTAGTTTATTTTATTCTACCTAATGTGGTTCTCTGCCTTTATTTTGTCATGTGTTAAACTATGAGATTTTTTTTTTTTTTTTTAAATGATTGTCTTGTTAAACACTTGGATATTGTAGGGACTGAGTTTGAGTACTATTCCTAAGGGACAAGTGAATTCAAGCCCAGCAAGTCCAATATAATAAATTTGTAGAGAGTAGGTAAAAGAACTAGGCCTTAATGAATGTAAAAACAGTTGAAGATGATTTCAAGAATGAATAAGTAAAACAAACATTGACTTAAGCAAGAAATTCAATCCTCGGCACTAGTCCGAAGAGCTTGAACTTATTATCTCTTGAGTGATAGTGGCAATGGTTACAATGTTAGTTCAGTTTGCTACAGTGTTTTCTCTAGTAAAATCTCTCATCTTTTTTCTCAGAGCTCCTTCTTCCTTATATACTACTTTCCTCCTTCATCTCCACCATACACGTGCAGGTTAAATCTGCTGTTGTTGGCCTTTGTCACATCAACCTCCTCCTAAAGCTCTTAGGTAGTAGCTATGAGTCTGAAAAGCCACTACTCAGGTATCATTTCCACATTAATGCGGTCAGAGTGTTAGTTGTGGAGCATTTAATATGGAGGTAGCAACTTTTCCTGGGATTGCTCTACCGTCATGCTCTAGTGTGCTTACTTGTTGTACTTATCTTTTTCCTTGGAATGCCTTGGAAGATGGTCTTTGCCGATAAATCACTTTTCTTCTATCTTGGCTTTGGCTAGCCGAGGACAGAGTTGTCGTCAACACGGTTTCCTAGGTTGCCATGATCACCACTGTCTTCTTTATATGTGATTATGGGCTTCGGCATGGGCCTCTACCCAGTACAAAAGGTGGACGTATATCATTGGGCTCTATGACCCCACAATAGCCCCTCAAAATTCTGCTGTCTGGCACCTCGGACAAAAAGGAGGATTTTCATGTCCTCGAATGTACCTTAGGCTTATCACGTCTTGTCTTTTACCGACGTCAGTGTCTTTTTAACTACCCAAGGCATGTTCCTGATGCTTCAGTATCTGGAGTGCGCCCTCATTAAATTCCTGTGGCTGGCTGGCCCCCACGTTCTATGGCGCGATGGTGATCCAACGGTGGAGATTTTTCCAACTCATGAGCGAGAAAACTCCCGCTGTTACTTCGATTTAGGTATAAATACCCATTTAAATCAATTTGCCCAAATTACCTTTGCATTCAAGAGCTCCTGCACACATATATTGAATCTGCCAATCTTTCTCACTCACATGTGTCTCTTCAAAAGCCTGTCCAAGAACACTTTCCTCATCCTTGTAAGTTTTTCCCAAACTTTTCAAATTTCCTTTACTTTCCTTTCTCTGTGTCTTTCTTCCTTCACTTCTTCTTCCCAACTTTCTTTAGCGTCTCTGAATTTTTCCTAGGGATGGGTAGATTCAAGAGTTTGGTAGAGTCCGAGGAAGGGATGGAAAAATTTATGGCTGACTACAGGATTCCACCCAACGTGGGCCTGAGATATTGTGAGGAGGGTGAATGGCATTTTCCAAGGTGAGTGGGTGAGGTGGTGATTCCCATGATCACCTTCATAGAAGGCGGCATGAGAATCCCTATAGGGCCGGTGATGAGGGATTACCTTAGCTTTGTCAAGCTCGCCCCCACTCAGTGCGTCCCAAATGTCTTCAGAATATTAGGGTGTGTAGATGCCTTAAATAAGAAAATGGGGCGACGGTTGACCCATCATGATGTGAATTGGGTCTACAACCTTCACCACCTGAAGGGAAAGGGGTACTACCTAAAAACAAGGTAGCCTAAAATCAGGCTCATACAGTGCCTTCCTGAGTCTAGCAAGGGGCTAAACAAAGATTTTTTGATCGTGTCCGAGTAGTGGCATGATGGCATCCCTTGCCCAATGAAAGAGGGGCAACCAGGTTGGGCTCTAGAGATAGGAGTAGGACTTGTTCACCGCCTTATCATGATTTGCGTTGTTTAGCTTCTAACCCTTTGCTTTTCATGGTTCCACAAACAGACACGCCATTGAACCAAACTTTAGTTTGGTTAACAGGGAGAGTTTGGACAGCATCCTCAAGGCCGAGGTATTTGTGAACGAGGATGACAATCAGCTTAGGGCGGCTCACCTGATACTAGGATATACGCCAATCTCTCGCGCTTTTCAAGTACCAAAGTGTGTCATCAAGGCCTATGATCCACGTCTCCATAGGATCAACGTTGCAGTTGAGGGTTTCCTACTCCTTGAGGGTGCTTCAGTTCCAGAGGGCATACCCTTTGTTGGTTCCTCTTCTTCCCGTCCCGTGGTAAAGGAGGAGGAAGAAAGAGTAGAGAGAGAAGAAGAAGTTGTTGAGTTAGGTTTGTCCGAGGACGAATTTGAGGTGTTCAACTGAGCTCAATCATCTGAGGGCCCTTCTAGTAATCTTGGCGACCCAAACTATACTAAAGTAGACTTCCCTTCGGAAGAAGATATGGGTATACAGAGGAGACAAAAAACAAACTTGCTAGACTTGATAGAGTCCCAGTCGGGGAAGGAGACACAAGGGAGAACAGCTCAGAACAAACCACCTTCCCTTTCTCAGATCAAGCTCCCTGCTGCTCCATCTCGACTTCCTCCTCCTCCTTCTAAGCCAACCTTATCGCCGAGACCTGAGCCTTCTGACCCTAAACGAAAAAGGGAGTTAAAGGGCAAGGAGGTGATGGAGGTTGAGAAGTCTCACCCCACTTTGGAAGAGGAGGCCCAGCGAGCCCCTAAGCAACAAAAAGTTGGGCACAGGAGATTTGAGAAGAGGGTCGATCCTCTGCCTAAGCCCTAGGCCTAGCTCCTAGCTCTAATGCTCAATGGGGCCCCATTGATGGACAATGCTTCCATTAGGGACTTCCAAGGAGGCATAGGCAGCCATGTAGCCGATACTCTAGAGAGGACCCTGTTATTACCCTTGGACATGGCCGAGTTGTGGTCCTTTAGGAGGCAAGAGGTCTTCCTTAGCCTCAAGAGGTACTTGGGCATGGTAAAGTTTCCAACTTACTTAGTTTAGTTAACCTCTGTTCCTCTTTTTTTTAGCCTCTGTTCTCTGTTTACCTTGCATTTGTTCTCCTTTTCAAGTTGTTCAGGCCACATTTAGGGCAGAGGAGATGGCCAACAGCTGCAATAGACAACTGGAGGATGAGAGGAATAGGCGTGTTGCGGATTGCCGACCAGTCTACCAAGGACCTAAGAAACAAGCTGAAGGATGAGGAGAAAGCAAGGAGGAGTGCGGATTCGGCTTTAGAGGGCACTCAGAAGCAAGCCGAAGACCAAAGGCTACTCTTTCGTAAGGCCGAGGACCAACTGATCGCTGCCAAAGGGCAAATTGAGTCCTTGAAGAGAAAATTAGAAGGCGCAAGAAAGCAGAGGACACTATGGAGAAGGCCAAGGATGAGGTAATGAAGGCTCGTGCAGAGGCAGAAAAGGCTAGGGAGCAGGCAGTGGAGGCTAAAGAGCAGGCAGTGCAAGAAGCTTATGAGATAGGGGTGGCCAAGATGGAGACCAATCTTAAAGCCCAAGTTTCAGGGGTATGCAGGCAATACTGCTCCCAAGTTTGGGTCGAAGCCTTCAACCAAGCTGGGGTTGAGACTTCATCTGAACTTAGGAGAACAAAGAACGTGTATTACCCCCCAACTCTTTAAGAGCCTGCGCCTGCCAGTTCTGAAGTCGATACTGCCTCCAAAGCGGCAGAGGTAGGTCAAGACAGTGCCACTAATGCTCCTACTCCTCTTGACAAGCCTATTGAGGAGACTGAGCATCCTCGGGTGTCAGAAAAAGAGAAAATCATTAACCAGGAAGCACCCTAGGATGTGATGAAGCCTCCAACTGACCCCCAAGCTCCTCCTGCCGAGAAGGAGGCCCTTGAGAAAATGGAGTTAACCTTGGCCTCCCTTGCTGTGCCCCCCAAAGTCATTCCTCTGAGCCAGGACTTTGAAACCTCTGACATAGCTTCTCAACAGCCTTCTAAGGACAAGTTGACTATAAAGCTGAAGAAATAGGCTATTTCCGTTTATTCGTATTATTGTTGTTGTTTTTTCTCCTCCTTTTTTTTTTTTTTTTTTGTTAAGTGCACTTGAATTTTTTGTAATGAAATTGCCTTTTTGTAATGAAATGTGTGCACTTTATTCAATGATAAGGCCCTTTGCTAGTATGATTCATGAATTTACTAATATTTGGGTAATCCTAGTAGTGTAACTCATCCTTCATTGAACGGACAATCAAAAAATGCTAAGCCCACAATGCAAATTTCAACTTAGGCTTTAATTAACAATTGAGTAATCTCAGTAATGCAATTTGCTTTCTATTGGGTGGGCCGAATTTAAGTTTATAATGTAGATCACATACCTTCTGAATTAGTTACCACAATGGGCTAAAGATGCTAAGTTCACATTACTTATAAAAATAAACCTCCAACTTCTAGGTTCATACATCATGGCAGGACATGCAAAGGTACATTTTTTAGAAACTTACTGACCTCTAGGGGACACTATAGTATTGACTATAAAGGAAAGATATGCCCAGTGTACCTTGAAATGCTTTAAGTGACGCTCATGGACAAACATTTGTTTATGTCTTTGTTGAGTAAGGACAGGGTAGGTGATCCGAGGAGCCAGGCTCAATTTAGGGTCCTATTTATCACTTAGATAAATGCCAAAAGTAGTTAATTTCCTCAAGACTTGTAGTCCGAGGATCCATGCAAGACCTTGGTTCTGTTTAACACTTAGATAATTGCCAGAAGTTATTAGTTTCCCCAAGGTTTGTGGTTTGAAGAGCCATGCAAGACCTTGATTCTATCTAACACTTAGATAGTTGCCAGAAGTTATTAGTTTCCCCAAGGTTTGTGGTCTGAGGAGCCATGCAAGATCTTGGTTTTGTCTAACACTTAGATAAATGTCTAAAGTAGTTAATTTCCTTAAGGCTTGTGGTCCGAGGATCCATGCAAGACCTTGGTTCTGTTTAACACTTAGATAGTTGCCAGAAGTTATTAGTTTCCCCAAGGTTTGTGGTCTGAGGAGCCATGCAAGACCTTAGTTCTGTCTAACACTTAGATAGTTGCCAAAAGTTATTAGTTTCCTAAGGTTTGTGGTCTGAGGAGCCATGCAAGACCTTGGTTCTATCTAACACTTAGATTGTTGCCAGAAGTTATTAGTTTCCCTAAGGTTTGTGGTCCGAGGAGCCATGCAAGACTTTGGTTCTGTCTAACACTTAGATAAATGTCTAAAGTAGTTAATTTCCTTAAGGCTTGTGGTCCGAGGATCCATGCAAGACCTTGGTTCTGTTTAATACTTAGATAGTTGCCAGAAGTTATTAGTTTCCCCAAGGTTTGTGGTCCGAGGAGCCATGCAAAACCTTGGTTCTATCTAATACTTAGATAAATGTCTAAAGTAGTTAATTTCCTCAAGGCTTGTGGTCCGAGGATCCATGCAAGACCTTGGTTCTGTTTAACACTTAGATAGTTGCCAGAAGTTATTAGTTTCCCCAAGGTTTGTGGTCTGAGGAGCCATGCAAGACCTTGGTTCTGTCTAATACTTAGATAAATGTCTAAAGTAGTTAATTTCCTCAAGGCTTGTGGTCCGAGGATCCATGCAAGATCTTGGTTCTGTTTAACACTTAGATAGTTGCCAGAAGTTATTAGTTTCCCCAAAGTTTGTGGTCCGAAGAGCCATGCAAGACTTTGGTCCTGTCTAATACTTAGATAAATGTCTAAAGTAGTTAATTTCCTCAAGGCTTGTGGTCCGAGGATCCATGAAAGACCTTAGTTCTGTTTAACACTTAGATAGTTGCCAGAAGTTATTAGTTTCCCTAAGGTTTGTGGTTCAAGGAGCCATGCAAGACCTTGGTTCTATCTAACACTTAGATTGTGGTGAACCGCATGACACGTAATTACAATAAATCAGAGCAAACAAAACCACTTTCATTAATAATAATACATTCTTAGGTTATTTACATTCCATGGGCGGAGTACAGCTTTCTCATCTAAGTCTTCTAAATAATATGCACATATTCCTACTACTGAAGTGATGCGATATGGTCCTTCCTAGTTGGGCCCCAGTTTTCCCCAAGTCGAGTTCTTGGCACTACCCAAAACTTTTCTCAGCACCAAGTCTCCTGGTGCTAGTGGTCGTAACTTCACATTGGCATCATACCCTTGCTTGAGTTTCTGGTGGTAATAGGCTAGTTGGATCATTGCCTTTTCTCTTTTCTTTTCAAGTAAATCTAAACTCTTTCCTAGCAGTTCATCATTGTCGCTTGGAGTGAAGGTACTCATTCTAAGCATTGGGAAGCTAGTCTCTAAGGGGATGACAGCCTCGGGCCCATAAGTCATGGGAAAGGGAGTCTCTCTTGTTGATCGACATGGTGTAGTCTGATATGTCCACAGGACGTGTAGCAGCTTTTCCACCCATCTTCCCTTCGCATCATCCAACCTCTTTTTCAGCCCATTGACTATGACCTTATTAATAGCCTCGGCCTGTCCATTTCTTTAGGGGTAGGCTGGAGTGAAATACCTGTTTGTTCGAGGAGGTGGCCAAAGCAGCCAATGAATCTGCGTGCGTGTTTCCACTCTTAGAGACGTGTAGCAAGTCGAAGAATTCAAAATCCAATTGCAAGCGCCTAACCTGACTCAAGTACTCCTGCATCCTCACATCTCTAGCCTCTAGCTCCCATTTCACTTGGCCCACAACCAATCTCGAGCCCGAGAATACTTCCACAGCCTTTCCTCCCATTTTCTGCACCATGGCCATTCCTTGCAATAATGCCTCATATTCGGCTTCATTGTTTGTGGCCGAGAACCCTAGTCTCAATGATTTCTCTATGGTAATCTTTTCAGGAGATATTAGAACTAGCCCCACCCTAGACCCCCTTTGGTTTGCTGCGCTATCAACGTACACTTTCCAACATGAGGGTCCTTGCATGGAGATTGTGCCAACTGATTTTCCATCCATGTTTGGCTCCTCTGCTACTATTTCTACTGGGGGTTCGGCAAATTTGGCTATTAAATCAGTGAGGACCTGGCCTTTGACAAAGGTCTGAGACATGTATTTGATATCAAAAGCCCCCAGAATTGTGCTCCACGTGGCAATTCTTCCCGTGTAATCGGCACTTCGAAGTACAGACTTAAGTGGAAGCTGAGTTAGAACAACGACTGTGTGCGCTTGGAAGTAATGAGGGAGTTTTCGCATGGCATGCACTACTGCCAAAATTGCCTTCTCCAATGGTAAATAATACACCTCGGCCTCATGTAATGATTTACTCACATAATAGATTGGTTGTTGTATGCCACCATCAATTCATATCAACACCAAGCTTACAGCATGAGGGGCCACCGCAATGTAGGCGAACAAAACTTCATTGGCCTCAGGACTAAACATGATGGGTGGCCGGGATAGGTATTCCTTAAGTTGCTGGATGGCCAAAGTGCAGTCTTCGGACCACTCAAATCCTTTCCATTTGTTCATTAGGAGGTAGAAAGGTCAGCACCTATCCGTAAATTTGTAGATAAACCGATTCAAGGCTGCGATTATTCCAGTGAGTTTCTGGACTTCTTTGGAGTTTCGAGGAGCTTACAGATTGTGAATTGCTTTGATCTGATCTGGGCTCACCTCAATTCCCCTATGAGTTAACATATAGCCCAAAAATTTGCCAGACTCGACACCAAATGAGCACTTAGAGGCGTTAAGACACAGTTTGTGTTTCCTTAAGATGTCAAAAATGACCCTGAGGTCTCCCACATGCTCGGACACCACTTTACTCTTTACCACCATGTCATCTATGTAGACTTCAATACTCTTGCCCAGTTGTAGCTCAAACATTCTAGTCATCATCCTTTGGTAGGTAGACTCCGCATTCTTCAATCCAAAGGGCATCACTTTGTAGTAGTAATTTGCAATAGGAGTCACGAATGCTATTTTTTCTTGATCACTCAAGGCTAGTGGTATTTGATGATAGCCTTGAAAAGCATCTAGGAAGGTCATCTAAGGATGGCTTACAGTTGCATCCACTAACTTGTCTATTCGAGACATGGGGAATGAGTCTTTTGGACATACTTTGTTTAAGTCTGAGAAGTTCACACAAACTTGCCACTTCCCACTCTTCTTCTTTACAACCACAGTGTTAGCCAACCACTCGGGATAGAACACCTTCTTGATAGCCCCTGCTTGCTTGAGCTTTCTCACCTCGTCCCTAACAACGTCAGCATGCTCCTTTGATGGGCGCTGAGGCAGTTGCTTCTTGGGAGTGATGGACGGATTAACATTTAGATGGTGGCAGATGAAGTTCGGATCAATCCCTAAAGCCTCCTAGACATCCCACGCGAACACGTCCACGTTTTCTCTAAGAAATGCAATTAGCACTTCTCTCTCTTGGGGAGGTAATTCAGAGCCGACTTGAAAGAACTTCTCCGAATCAATACCCACAACAACCTTTTCTAAATTGCTTCCTCGGTCGATCCATTACCAGGCACTGCCGAGGTTGTTAATTGCTATAAGCCCCTTTCAGCGGAGGCCAAGGATTCAGCATTGGGTTGACGTGAGATGACAGCCACCATGCACTGCCTAGCCATAGTCTGATTCCCCACAATCTCTTTAACCTGGCCCTTCGACGGATACTTCACTTTCTGGTGTAGGGTAGAAGAGATAGCTCCTAAGGCATGAAGCCAAGGTCTGGCCACAATAGCTGTGTAGGGTGAATAAGCATCAACTACAATGAAATCCACCTTAACCACGTTCGAATCGGTTTGTATGGGCAGTCTGATCTGGCCCCTTGGAGTTACGGTCTTTCCTTCGAAACTTATTAGAGGGGAGTCGTACGGCATTAGGTCCTCGGGTTTTAGGTTCAGCCCCTTATACAGGTCAGGGTAAATTACCTCCACAGCACTGCCCTGATCTACCAGCACCCTCTTCACATTATATCCCCCTATTCTGAGTGTGACTACCAGGGCATCATCATGGGGTTGGATGGTTCCGATCTTATCTTTGTCCGAGAAACCCAGCATTGGTGAGGCTTCCTTCTTGGCCTTTTTGAACTCCCGGTCGTCATCCTTGGTGGAAAGCCGAGCCACAGACATCACTCTAGAAGGAGAAGAGCAGTTCCTTCCCGGAGCAGCAAAGATTACGTTTATCATTCCTATGGGTGGTCTTAGGGAAGTGTCTCTCCGGGGCTCCTGGTTTGCCTAGCCTTGATGACCACTAGAAGGATGCAGAAGGTGCCTCGGTTTCCCTTCTCGGACCAGCTGATCCAGGTGGTTCCAAAGGTTCTTGCAGTCTTCTGTAGTATGTCCGTGGTCTTGGTGGTACTAATAATACAGACTCTGATTGCACTTTATGGAGTCCCCAGCCATCTTGTTCGGCCACTTGAAGAGTGACTCATTCTTGATTTTCTCCAAAACCTAATGTACTGGTTCTCTGAATACGACGTTAACCATCTGCGTGTTAGTTGATCCAGATTGCCCTGCAAAATCTCTCCTCAAACGGTTATTGTTGTATCGATCTGACTTGAAATCCCTCATCTTTTGAGGGATAACTTTCTCCTTTCCTTTCTTTTGCAGCTGGTCCTCTTCCACTCTTTTGTATTTGTCAATACGATCCATAAGTTGACGTACACTGGTGACAAGCTTGCCAGTTAAAGATTTCCTCAAGCCGTGCTCGGTTGGGAAACCATTTTTAAAAGTGCTGATGGTGATGTCATCAAAATTGCCGTCCATCTCATTATACATCTCCTAATATCTATCCGAGTATACTTTTAGAGTTTCTCCCTCGCGCATGGATAATGACAACAACGAGCTTAGAGGCCGAGGAGCCCTACTGTTTGTAATGAAGCAAGAGCCAAAGGCCTGAGTAAGCTACTTGTAGGAATCTATGGAGTTCGTCTTCAAGCCGTTAAACTACCTCATCACTACAGGTCTTAGGCTAGATGGGAAAACCTTGCACATCAAGGCTTCATTCTTGGAGTGGACGGCCATTCTTTGATTAAACTGGCTCACATGCTCTATGGGGTCCGTTCGACCATTATAAATGGTGAACGTGGGCTAATAGAACCACCGAGGTAGCCTAGCCCTTTCTATCTTGTGCGTAAAGGGTGACTTAGAGATTTAATCCAGATCTTTACTCATGGCATCATTACCCAGGCCCCTACCAGATGGGCCCTTGTGTTTTCGTCTATGATGGTGCTCGTCTTCATAAGAAAATGTCTCGCTTGGAGGAGTTCTTAATCTCTGCCTGTAATTACCGTCCTCTTCATCATTAGAGGACACATCAGAATTGGAAGGAGACCGCCTCCACTATGCATGACGCAGTTTCTTTTTCAAGTCATCTATCTCCTGCTGTAAGGCTTGGTTGTTGTTTTGTCTCTGGGATATGCGACTGCCCACTTGGGAGTGGCTTTTGCTCGTCTGGGCGGTATGCACACTCCCCTCTCGATTCCTTTCATTCTCCTAATTTTTTTCATGTTTAGGGCCAGGGAAATTACCCTGTTCCTGGGATCCTACAAGTTCTGTCCTTTGGGGACCTGCTTGGCGTAGGTTTTCTTGGTGTGGACCTGATCCTACCATGTCTAACTGTTGCACTCACTAACACACAAGTTATTCCCATAGACGACGCCAACTGTAGGGACTAGGTTTGAGCACTGTTTCTAAGGGACAAGTGAATTCAAACCCAGCAAGCCCAATACAACAAATTTGTAGAGAGTAGGTAGAAGAATTGGGCCTTAATGAATGTAACAACAGTTGAAGATGATTTCAAGAATGAATAAGTAAAACAAACACGGACTTAAGTAAGAAATTCAATCCTCGGCACTAGTCCGAGGAGCTTGAACTTATTATCTCTTGAGTGACAGTGGCAATGGTTACAATGTTAGTTCAGATTGCTACAGTGTTTTCTCTGGTAAAATCTCCTATCCTTTTTCTCAGAGCTCTTTCTTCCTTATATACTACTTTCCTCCTTCATCTCCACCATACACGTGAAGGTTAGATCTGCTATTGTTGGCCTTTGTCACATCAACCTCCTCCCAAAGCTCTTAGCTAGTAGTTGTGAGTCTGAAAAGCCACTGCTCAGGTATCATTTCCACATTAATACGGCTAGATTGTTAGTTGTGGAGCATTTAATGTGGAGGTAGTAACTTTTCTTGGGATTGCTCTACCGTCATGCTCTAGTGTGCTTACTTGCTGTACTTATCTTTTTCCCTAGAATGCCTTGGAAGATGGTCTTTGCCGGTAAATCACTTTTCTTCTACCTCAGCTTTGGCTAGTCGAGGACAGAGTTGTCCTCGGCACGGTTTCCTGGGTTGACATGATCACCACTGTCTTCTTCATATGCGATTATGGGCCTCGGTATGGGCCTCTGGCCCAGTACAAAAGGTGGACGTATATCATTGGGCTCTATGACCCATAGATATATTATTCAATTTTTTCTAAAAATTGATTTGATTTGATGGGATAAATTTAGTTGTAATTTCAAATATATTTTGATTAATGAAATAGGTTTCATTAAAAAAATTGTACTAATTGTAGGGCAAATTAACAAAAAATAGAATTTTACGAGGTGGGGTGGGGCTTCGTAGGGCCCCAAGGGGTGGAGATGGGGCAAGAAAATTTTCTCCGTCATGCAAGGCGGGGCGGGGATGGGGCAAGACAAAATCTTGCGGGGCGGGGGCGAAGACCCCATCCTTGGACTCGCCCTGCCCCATTGCCATCCCTACAGTCCTTAACTGATTTTAGATGTTTGTCTATAAAAATAATAATAATAATAATAATAACTGCATTGATTAGGAGAAAGAGTCATTATAATTTAGGCAAAAATACAAAACTCACCCCCTATGTTTCACCATAATTCATTTCAGTACTCTAACTCTGCTTTTGTTCAATTTAGTTCTCTAAGTTTTAAAAGTATTCAATTAAGACCTTAGTTAGTATTCCATTAAACTGTCTGTTAACTCTCATTAAAATTGCATTTGTTTTGGTCTTTCACAATATTTAATTAATAACATTATTATTTTATTATTTCTTTTGAAAAAGAAGATAGAATTTTATATATAAAAGTAAGAAAAGACTAAACAAAGAAGCTTGGACCCACAACTACGAATTGATAGATGATACCACAAAGTCACACTATGAATTCTCAATCATTCCCCTAGTGCCAATAAGAGTTTGGAGCTATTATTAGAAGATACCAGCCAATAATCCAAGAACTTGAAAGTGATCTTATTTGAAAATTGAATCGTAAAGAAATATACTTTCGAATTAGTGAATCTAATTTCTGCAATGACAAAGACTGAGTAGGCCTACATCTTTGTTATTTCCTTCAACTTGCTAACAACTATCCAAATAATTTGAGTCTGAGTCAGTCAATGCTTTAATTTTCTACATTAAGGTGATTGTTGAAGAACACTGATTCATGCACATTCATATTTTGATTAGACCATTATTTTTTTGCAATAGATGCTGAAACATTAATTCTATGAAGTAAAGATAGTTGCATACTAGAGAACGAATGCGCGTGAAAGACTTAAAAGGAAAACGCAAGACTAGACTTAGCATTCGACACATGAATTTTATGTTAGGACCCTATTTCCACATTGACATGATATTGATTGATTGGAGCTATATCGTTTGCATTGCCTTGCTGAAAGCAACCAATGCATTATTGAAGGTATCTACTAAAATATCTAAATTTCCACATTCACATGAATTGATGTACTTTTTAAAACTTTGACGGAGACATGCCGTTTAGCGTACTCAAATTTCATTTTCAAGTCTCAAGTAATAATTCATGAACAAGGATGATTGAATCTCAACAAAAATGTTTTAAAATTAGAAACCCCTCTAAAAAGTTTGTTTCAGCCATTGGTTTCAGCATTAAAATTGAACTAACCCAATCTAGCATGTGTATCAAAAAATAAATAAATTTTAACTTGTAACTTTAAGTGAGATTAAAATGTGGGTAGACGTATAGGTGTAAGCAATATATATATATATATTTTAAGGAAATATTTGCAGTTGTGTTTGTGAACAGTTAAAAGTATTAAGTTTTAAAATTTTAGATAAGTTAAAACTTAAGACTTTTAAAGTTTAGTTAAGGAGTAATTGAGTAAGAGAGATTTCTAAACAATTTTAAAAGTTTTATTTTTTCAAAAAATAAAAGAAAATATAAGGATTAGAATGTGTATGTGGTGGTGGACGTTTGTACTTTGTATTTGTGTAGAAGTTGAGTATTTTAAATTTTAAATAGATATGCTAAATTTTAAGAAAATCAGGTGAATTCTGTATTCTTAATTTTACAAAGAATTTTTTTAAATGACTTTTATACCCTTATTTATTTATTAGTTTAAAATAATGTTAGGTAAAGCTTGATCATGATTTTGAGAATTCAGAGAATAGGTAACTAACTTTGTGAATCCACAGCTTCCTTATTTAAGGTTAATTTGCCAATCATGCATAAGTCCTACAGAAGATATATATTCTATTACCGGCAATTATCTAGAAGTCTACAGAAGACCCAAATCAACGATAATGACTATTTTCGACAAAAGTCCAGGTGTAGAAGCTGGGAAATAGCAAATCACGTCCATAATTGATTGATTTCTTTTTTAGTTATTTCCTTATTTGTATCTTAGCAAATCACGTCCTTAATTCATTTAGCTATGCCATGGGGCCCCAACCTTCATATGCATCATATGTAGTCCCAATGTCCCATCCCACTCTATTAACATTTATAATTTAAAAAAAAAAAGGAGAAAAAAACATTGTTTTATTCAGTGATAGGCAATTTTGAAGTGATTGACAATTTTGTCTTAATGAAAGGACTCTCTTCAATAGATGACACGTGAAAGTGACCCTGTTTGCAAATTGAAACTTGGAGAAATATACATCTTTTTTTTTTTTTTTTTTCCTTCAACTTGCAAAAAACATTGTAAATAATATGGGTTGGTCATTGCATGCCTTATATTTCCACATTGAGGTGATCGTTGAAGAACACCGATCCACATTCATATTTTGATCCAACATAGTTTGCACATCACAATAGAATACTTGCAAATAGGAGAAAGAATGCGCATGAAAGACTTGAAGGAAAATGCAAAACTTGAATTAGCATTTAGCGCATGAATTTAAAGCTTGGACTCTATTTCAACAATGACATGATATGGATTTAGTAGGCCTTTATTTATTGTATGCATTTCCTTTCTGAAAGCAACCAATGCATTATTAGAGGTAACTAAGAAAATTTCTAAATTTCCACATTCACATGAATTGGTGTAATTTTAAACTTTGATGGAGACATGCCGTTTGGGGATGGAAATTTTGCCCCGCCCCTCCTAGCTTCGCCCCACGTGGGTTTTCCCCGCCCCACAAAGGTGGTGGGGCAGGGATGGGTTTAGACTTTTTAGACCCACCCCGCCCTGTCCCTTCCCATCCCCATCCCACCCCGCATTGTTAAGAGTTATAATTGTAAATTTTTCATACCCTAAAACCCTACTATTTAAACAAACATGTCAATATTGGCTGATTTTATTCTACCTAATGTGAATTTTTGCCTTTATTTTGTTATATGTTATACTATGAGATTTTTTTTTTTGGTGATTATCTTGTTAAACACTTAGATATTTTATTCAATTTTTTTTTTCTAAAAATTGATTTGATTTGATGGGATAAATTTATTTGTAATTTTAAGTATATTTTTATTAATGAAATAGGTTTCATTAAAAAAAAATTGTAATAATTGTAGGGAAAATTAACAAAAAAGTAAGGTTTTATGGGGTGGGGTGGGGCTTCGTGGGGCCCCAAGAGACGGGGATGGGGTGAGAAAGTTTTCCCTGTCATGCGGGGCGGGGCGGGGATGAAGACCCCATCCTTCGACCCCACCCCACCCCATTGCCATCCCTAGTCTCACGACACTATTTACACATTTAAAAATTATTTTGCTACAATGTTTTCAATTTTCAGTAATAAGCGGTATCCAAACAAATTTTCAAAACTTTTTTGTTTGTCTTAATTCTTGAACCACCTAACTGCACTTAAATTTTATTTATTATTTATTTTTTTAGTTAAAAGCATATCTTATTTATCGCAAATTTTATCCTTTTTCCCAGCATTTCAAATTTTCAATTAGTGGATCATATATTTTACACAAAATAGTAAAAATTACTTAATATCATGTACGACGCTAAAACCTTAAAGCAGCCATTATCTTTTTATTTTTTTTCTTTTTTCTTTTTTTTCCCCTCTTTCTTCTCTTGGCCTTTTAACAGTTTCAACCACAAATTTTTCCTATAAACCCAAATTTTAATAACTAATTAGAAGAATGGAGAAAGAAATGCTCAATTTTTATATATATATATATATATATAAAATTTTTCAATAGGTAAAACTTAAACGTAGTATCTTAGGCTGTGTTTGGTTGCCGTAAAACGTTTTCCGGAAAATATGAAATGCTAATTTCTGGAAAAGGAAAATATTTCTGTGTGTTTGGTTGCATTTCAAAAATTTTTCCGGAAAATATTTTCTAGTGTTTGGAAAAGAAGAAAGGAAAACACAAATCCAGACACAAGCCACAACCCAGAAAACACAAATCCAGAAAACATGATCGCGATCGACGCTTCGCGAGATCGCGTCGTCGATCGCGATCTCGCGAAGGCGTGATCGCGATCAACGGCGCGATCTCGCGAACGACGCTTCACGAGATCGCGCCATCGATCGCGATCTCGATCCGGCGCAATCTCGCGAAGGCGAGATCGCGATCGACGCTTCGCGAGATCGCGATCGACGCTTCGCGAGATCGCGATCGACGCTTCGCGAGATCGCGATCGACGGCGCGATCTCGCAAAGCGTCGATCGCCGTCGTCGGACTGGTCTTATCCTCTCACGCGCGCAAATTGGAGCTCGGACTGGAGATCGGCGCGGACTGGAGCTCGGACTGGTCTTCTCCTCTCGCGCGCGCGCTCTCTCTCTCTCTCTCTCTTTTTCCAGAAATCCTTTGAAGTGAAAATAGAAGTGGTAATTGATTTCCGTGGTCAAAGGATTTTTTTTTCGGTCAACAGATTTCAATTTCCGGAAAATAGAATTTTCCGGACCAACCAAACACACCTATTTTCCGGAAAATCATTTCCGGAATCACTTTGAAGTCGATTCAAATGCAGCCTTAGGTTCATAGTGAAGAAATACTCAAACACAAACTCATAAAAAGATAATATCAATAGAAATTAATCCTTATTGTTATTATGATCACAATATAGTAAACTGAGGAAAAATAAGGAATTAGTGATGTAAAGTTGTTATTTACAACTATTTTGTATTAGCTTTAATTCCGTGCCAAATTTGATTGTAATTTTATTCAATCATTTTTCCCTATATTTATGTGGGGTTTTTAATTGTAAGGGTTGAGTGAGAGAGTGTGAAAACTTGAGCTTAAAATGAAGTACAAGTGGATTTCGCGAGAAGCTCGCGAGAAGCTAACCCGCGAAGTAGCCACGTGTAAGGGTTAAGTGTGAAGAGTGTGAAGACTCAAGCTTAAAACAAAGTATAAGTGGATTTCGCGAGAAGCTCACAAGAAGCTAACCCACAAAGTAGCCACGTGTAGATCACATGACTGGAATGCAAAAAGTCATGACAACCTGGAGTTTTCGCGAGTGTCTCGCGGGTAAGGCCTTCTCGCAAAATATTCATGAAACATTCTATTTAGCTAAGTTGTCATGTTTGTTTTACCAAGTTTTTACCCATACTATATATTCTAATATACCTTCACTACCCTCATATTGTAAGGAAGGTATATTAGAATATATAGTATGGGTAAAAACTTGGTAAAACAAACATGATAACTTGAGAGTTAGAAATTGTTATACCTACAATCATCTACACATTTCCTTGTGGTTTTCCTCTACTCCTACCTCTCCATCTCTAAATCCTTGAGAGATTGATAGCCCAAATACTTACCACACACAATTTGAGTGTCAAGTGAGGTTTTGATGCTACTAGGAAGCATTGAAAGAAGCCAATTGTTGGCGGATGCAATTGGGTTGGATTGCGGGATTCGGGAAAGCTAGAGAAGATAAGGTTCAGAGAAGCCAGTTGGTAGCAGGAGCTTGGAGGGCTCAAGTACATGGGGTAGACTAGGCTTGGAGAATTTTTTGTTATTCGTGTACTCCAACTTATTCTCTAGTGGATCGATTTACCACTTGAAGGGCAGAGAGGTTTTTTGCCGAGTTCTTCGGTTTCCTCTTTGATAACACGTCTCGGTGTTATCTTGTATTTGCATCCTTCTTCCCTACTCTTTAAACTTTTCTTTTATTGTTGATATTGGATGAATATGGCTTAGAGTAGTTTTATCTGTTGTTTGCTTACTCTTATTCCGTACTTAGTTTAAGTTAGGAGTAAAAGCAATCGAGCTGTAATTTTTATTGGGGGTCTAAACAAGTTCTTGTGTTTTCATACAAATTTGAGCTTTCAATTGGTATTAGAGCGGGTACACTTTGTTGGATTTTTACATCCTAATTGTGATCCTTGACCCTACAATGGATAGGTTTCAATCCCTAAATGTACATCCCTACTTTGATGGGAGCAATTACGCCTTTTGGAAAGTGTGTATAAGTGCATTCTTGTGCTTTATTGATGAGAGTATATGGGATGCAGTTGAGAATGGATGGACTAGGCCGGAGGCTGCCAAATCTACTTAGGATAAGGTAGCCCTTGTAGTGGCCAATGCTAATAGTAAAGCTTTGAATGCTATTTTTTGTGGTATCTCATCCGATGAATTCCACAGGATTTCACATGTTACAATTGCCAAGGAGGCATAGAAAATTTTGGAGACCACATATGAGGGCACCAAGAAGGTGAAAGACACCAAGTTACAAATGCTCACCACTCGATTTGAAGAACTAAAGATGAGCGAAAATGAGTTGTTTGACTCCTTTTATGGGAAGTTGAATGAAGTGGTGATTGGAAAATTCAACTTGGGTGAAAAGACGGAGGATTCCAAGGTTGTGAGGAAGATTTTACGATCATTACTGGAGAGCTTCCGTGCCAAGGTCACTGCAATTGAGGAGAGTAAAGATTTGGATGATATAAAGATTCAAGAACTCATTGGACCTTTCCAAACCTATAAGCTCAGACTAACTTCTCACAAGTACAGCAAATCACTTGCTCTCAAAACTATCAATGAGAGAATGGATGACTCCTTTGTAGAAGACGATGTGGAAAAGGAAGTGGCTTTTCTTGCAAAGAACTTCTGAAAATTTCTCAAGATGAAAAACAGAGGGAAGCCATTTGGCAAAGGAAAGTTCTCATCCTCCAAAGGTGAAAAGAAGAAAGATGGGAAGGATTCTCAAGAAAGAATGTGCTATGAATGCAACGGTCATGGACATCTCAAGAAAGAATGTCCAAACTATTTGAGAGGAAAGGGTAAAGTGTTTGCCACTACCTTTAGTGATTCTGAATGCTCAAATTCCGATGCAGAAGGAGAGTGTGATAGTGAGGGAAACTATTCAACTTTCATGGCAATTACCACGGTTGACTCTAGGGATGATTTAAGCAACTTGGTGTGCATTCCAAAGGTGAGGAAGTTGAAGATTTGGAAGATGAGGATGTGTACCTCAATGAAGGTGAGAAGAACCTTTAGGAAGTGTATGATACTTTGTTAGAAGATTGTGGCAAACATGCCAAGGTTGCTAACAATGTCGTGAAAGATGAAGAAAATTGAAGAAGAGTATAGGTGCACACTTGTGCAACTTAAAAAGGCGAAGTGTGAAGTAGAAGGGCTTAAAGGAGAATTGGTGGAAGCTTATTCTAAGATCAAGTTTCTTGAACTTGAAATTATTCAACCAAATGTCAAGGTTGAGTGCATTTCCACCAAGAAACTTAACAGTGTACTATCTTCTCAAAAATCTTCACATGACAAGACCGGTCTAGGCTATATTGGTGAAGGAAGCTCAAGCAGCGAACCCAAGAAGTAAGTGAGGTTCGTATCGGCCAAGAAGTAAGTGAGGTTCGTATCAGCCAAGAATGTAGAAAAACTTAAAGAGGTGAAGCCTGAGATTGAGACTTTGTTGTTGCAAATAGAACCATTAGTGCAAAACAAAAGGATAAAGGGAAGTCATTACCTAAAAGACAAAGGGGACCTCAAGTGAAGCATTTTTGTCATCATTGTGGTATGCGAGGACACACAAGGCCAAATTGATTCAAGCTTCATACACTTAAGAGGCTGATTCTATGTGTGGCCAAGACAATACAAGAAGAATGCCAAAGGGAACAAAAGCAAAAGGAGAAAATGAGGGACAACTCATTGGAGATATTAAAGAACATTTCATTATGCCTTGTTAGCTTCACCCCGAGGTTTGAAAGTTATGTCAGTCGTACTCCTCCGTCCAAAGATCTCACTTAAAACACTCATATAGTTTGGGTGAAGAAGGGTACCCATGCATAATCATTCTATGCCTATGCATTAATACTTCTAACGTATTAGGGTTATAGTTTCATGCATCATAACATATGCAATCTTCTTGTGTCATTGCTCCCAGTTTATAGCATGTTTCTTTTTCAAGTTGTTTTGTACTTTTTATTTTATTTTATTTTTTTTATCTTACTTTACATGTTCTATTTTTGAGCGTGTTGAAAAATTCAAAAACCCATAAAAAGTGAAAAATCTCAAAAAGTTTGATCGCTTGTGTTGTGTATTTCACATGTGAGTTTGGCCTAGTACCTCCGTATTAATGATGTAGTGCATTTACGAGCTTAGCTTGTTATGTATACACATTTTCTAAGTGTGAGCGACATCTAGAAATCTATATTTTGATTGTGTTTCATGCATCATAACATATGCAATCTTCTTGTGTCATTGCTTCCAGTTTATAACATGTTTCTTTTTCAAGTTGTTTTGTACTTTTTATTTTATTTTATTTTATCTTACTTTACATTTTCTATTTTTGAGTGTGTTGAAAAATTCAAAAACCCATAAAAAGTGAAAAATCTCAAAAAGTTTGATCGCTTGTGTTGTGTATTTCACATGTGAGTTTGGCCTAGTACCTCTGTATTAATGGTGTAGTGCATTTACGAGCTTAGCTTGTTATGTATACACATTTTCTAAGTGTGAGCGACATTTAGAAATCTATATTTTGATTGTTGTAAATAGATCTTCAAGCTTGTCATGAATGATTGGTCAATAGTCTTGCTTAATCTTGATACATGAGTAGTCTTGTGCATACATATCTCCTTGCACATTTTTTTTTTCTTTTTCAAGAGCTCTACAAATGTCTATCTTGAAAAGAGATATTGAGCTGAAAAAGCCATCACACAAACTAGTATTTGACTAGGAAAAAGGGAAAGCGATTTGTATTAAAATGTATGGTGACAAAGCCAAAGGCTCAATTGTCAAAGTTATCTCAAAATGTTTATGGCATTGTTTATCAAAAATTTGAGTTGCTTTGATCAAAAGTATGTAAAATGGAAGTACAATAAAAAGCTTTCAATCAATTGTAATCACATTAGTGAGTGGTCATATATGTTCATTTCTACAAGTGAGATAGGTCACTCGATTTCGTACTAGTCGTGTATGACTTGATTGAATTGATAGTTGAAACTTCATATTAGACTATAGACTAGTTCATACTTGATCCACATACACAACACACAAGTCTAATGTTTAATGAATACTTATTCTATTTGTGTGATTGTATGTGTTCAAATGTGATGTGTTCAAATGTGATGTGTATACTCAATTGCTTGTCAATCAAACCCAAAAAGATTTTGAGTATTTTATATGTTTTTGAAAGTGTTTTTTTGCTTTTGTGTGTTTAGAGTTTTTGTACATATTGCCTATTTCTTGTTTTCACTAAAAACTCTTTCAAAGGCATTTTCGCAAGAAGCTCACAAGTTAGCTCTTCCCATGAAAATGAGGATGGTAAAAATTGGAAAATATTGAATTTTAGACAGAAACTTTTGCAACTATCTCATGAGAAAAAGCTACCTACGAAACAGTTTATTTGCTTCAGTGGCATTTTCGCAAGTAACTTCATGAGAAGATTACCCACAAAAAGTGTTTTTTTTTTTTTAAGGCAAACAGTGAAAGTTTTTCTAAAATTTATGTTTTGCCTCCTCCGAGCCTCTCTCAACCCAAAACACATTTTCTTTTAAAAACCCACCAAAATCTCAAGATCAATCACTTCTAAGACTTCTCTAAGGTATGTTTCAACATCCTTTTACTTTTGATTCGTTAGATTAAGCCTTAGATTCTAGGATTTCTAGGGTTGGGCTATTTTTGAAAGGGTTGGGGAAAACTTTTTTTTTTTTGCAAAATTTTTTGATTTTTTTTTATTGGGCTTTGTCCCTTTTTGTTTGGTTGTGTTTGTGTTGGCGTAAAGTGGCATTTTAACATGTATTTAGGAAAGTTTTTCATATGTTCATGCATTGTTTTACATGTTAGTGGTGTATATGCATACTAGGTGTTTGATAAAATGGTCGAATGGCATTTTGTTATTGTTTTGGACTTTGATGAGTACCAAACTTTGGGGATTACCATGATTATGCATGTTTATCATGTTTTGATATTTGGTTGTGTGTTTTACATACTTTGACTCATGCATGCTTTATCATGCCTTGATCATGCATCATATATGCACGCCACATACACACTTGATGCACACACTTGATCACTTGACATGTTTTTGCACTTCACTCATGCTAGATAAGCTTTATCACATGTTTAGCTCTTAAAACATTGTCTTGTGATATTAGGTTTTATATTTTTATGTTCTTTTTAGGACTTTTGTTGTTTGATTTATGGACTAACTTGTATCTAATCAAGTTTGTTTCCTTGTTTTTGTTTTTGTCCTTGTTTCTTTGTGCTTGTGACTATTTTTGCAAATGTCTCCTCATAAAAGTGCAGCCAAAAAGAAGTCCTCTAAGCGTCAACGCACTTTTTCGGATGCATTCCCGAGTGATGATGCAGACATGGCCTATAATGATTACTACAAAAGGGCCTCGATCATCTTGGAAAGGACTGTGGAGTTAGAGTCCCTAGAACACACTTTCATCCCTGAAGTGTTCTAGGAAAGGACATGGACAAAGTTGCTGAACCCAATAGGGAATGTCCACGCTGAAATCATTAGGGAATTCTTCTCCAATGCCATTGTAAAAGGGGATCGTATAGGTTGTTGGCTGAGAGGAAGGGAGTTCTATGTCACAAGGGACTCCATTCAAGATATTTTGGAGATTCGTCCAACGACTCCATACTTATCCCTCCAATATGATGAGAGAAGGGAAAAGCAGCGTCCCTCCAAAACACCAAAAAGCGAATCTTTCCCACATGCCACTCCTTCCAATCATTGCTCAGCTGCTCCCACTACCCTTGGGCATCTTGAGACTGCATTTCCTCACACTCTTGAGCCGCAGTCCACTAGCACTCAGCCAGGACCATCTAGTTCTCATTCCGACAAGTTCACTACCTTGGTTGAGGGTTTACATAAGCGTCTTTCTGGTCTTACCAATGTCATATACTCTATCAATATAACCAAGTTCAAATGTGTCTCACAACCATTGAGACATAGTTGGATGAGATTCAGCATAAGCTAGAGGAGAACCTTTAGCTATTCATGCCAAAAAGGGGAAGAGCATCTCAGTACATATATTTTTGGATATAGCATACAGTAAGGGAGAGAGCCTCACATGAAAGGTGAAAGGAGGTGTGCATATTGAAAGGGGGAGTTTTTGTGGGCTCAAAAGGAGGAAGTTGACCTATAGTCACACATAGTTTTGGATAGTTTAACCATCGTTTGGCTAGTCTAGTTTATCTTTTTAAAGTTTTATAACTTATGGATATTTACATTGCATTCTTTTAAAGCTTTAAAGTACTTTAGTTTAAATTTCAATTTATCTTTAGTACTATTTGTGTATCTTGGTTTCTATAACCTCTTTGATGCTTATTGATTTCTATTGTTTTTAGCTTTAGTTTCTTTAATGCATCATGCTTGTTGGACATGCAATTAATTTTAGCATTGCTCTTAATTGCATTGTGTGTCTGGATGATCATTTACTAGTTAAATGTTCATTGTAGTCATTCCTTAATGACTGTTCATGTTTTATAAGTTATGCTTTATAGATTATATCTTGTTTAATATCTTGATCACATTTTACTTGTTCCTATACGTACCTTGTGTTCAACTTGCCATGAGCTTAATGAAAGTTTTGTTTATGTGTAAGTGTTTCCTTCTAGAATTAGGTGTAAGTGAGTTTTGCCTATGTTCCCAAACTCACGTTTAAGTCTAGAGTATGTTTAGGGGATTTGTCATGGAATAGCCAAAGAGGGAGATTGTAAAGTTGTTATTTACAACTATTTTGTGTTGGCTTTAATTTCATGCCAAATTTTATTGTAATTTTATTCAATCAATTTTCCTTGTATTTGTGTGTGGTTTTTAATTGTAAGGGTTGAGTGTGAGAAAGTGTGAAGACTCAAGCTTAAAACAAAGTACAAGTAGATTTCACGAGAAGCTCGCAAGAAGCTAACCCACGAAGTAGTCACGTGTAGAGCACATGACTGGAATGTGAAGAGTCATGATAGCTTAGGGTTTTCGCAAGTGTCTCGCGGGTAAGGCCTTCTCGCAAAATACTCGCGAAACATTCTGTTTGGCTAATTTGTCATGTCTGTTTTATCAAGTCTTTACCCACACTATATATACCATCATTATCCAAATATTGTAAGGAAAACTTTTTAGAGAAAAAACCCTAGCATACACACTTGAGAGTTAGAGATTGTTATATCCACAATCATCTACACATTTCCTTATGGTTTTCCTCTACTCCTACCTCTCCATCTCTAAATCCTTTAGAGGTTAATAGCCCAAACACTTACCATACCCAATCTGAGTGTCCAGTGAAATTTTGGTGTTACTGGGAAGTATTGGAAGAAGCCAATCGTTGGTGGATGCAATCAAGTTGAATTATGGGATCTGATAAAGTTAGAGAAGACAAAGTTTCGAGAAGCCAATTGTTAGGAGGAGCTTGGAGGGCACAAGTACATGGGGTAGACTAGGCTTGGAGAGCCTTTTGTTATTCGTGTACTCCAACTTATTCTCTAGTGGATCGATTTACCGCTTGGAGGGTGACGGAGAGGTTTTTCGCCGAGTTCTTCGGTTTCCTCTTCGATAACATGTCTTGGTGTTATCTTCTATTTGCATCCTTCTTCCCTACTCTTTAAGCTTTTCTTTTATTGTTGATATTGGATGAATATGGCTTAGAGTAGTTTTATCGGTTGTTTGCATGCATTTACTCTTATTTTGCACTTAGTTTAAGTTAGGAGTAAAAGCAACTAAGCCGTAATTTTGATTGTGGGTCTAAACAAGCTCTTTTGTTTTTGCACAAATTTGAGCTTTCAAGTGAAATAGTGAGAAAGTTATTTGGGCACAACTCGCATATAAACACCTTTGAGATCTATTTTATTCTTATAATTAGAAGTTTGAGCTTATGAATAAGCATAGTTTTGTGAGGTAATGAAGGCTGATTAAATTATGGATTGGGACCTAGCTTTATAGTAGATTCAAGGCTAGCCTAATGTCCATCATCTAAGGATCAAAGCTTTTGGTTGCTAAATATTTAAATGAATGGCAACCTTGAGTTTTGTTCTTGTTTTGGATATCAGAACAATTTGGTTTTCTAACAATTTTGGGTCATATGGTGACAAAACTAGCTTTACTGTGCCTTGGGAGAAAACAACGCCTAAAGAAACAGCTAAATTTAAGGAATTGGGTTAATCAACTTTAGATAAGGTTAGATTTCTTTTAAGTAATGCTACTGTCATAAATTATTTTATAACATTTTTACAAACTGTTGATGTGGCTAACTTCTTATTAGTTTTTATCTAGGCCAGTTATTAGTATCGTTTTTTCATTTACCAATAATCACTCACCATATCAGCAGTTTGTAAAAAAAATTGTATTTCCAGCATTACTCATTTCTTTTTCATGGTCAAGTCAATTGGGCCAAAATTTGGGGCAAACCAACACATGAGCTTTCTCATAAGCTCATAGATTTTGCTAGTGTCCCAAGCTCCCTTAACAAACTCCATGCTTTTGGTTCATGGATAAGCCCAAGTAGGCCCAATCTTTACCCTTTTTACCATACTCCTTCAAATTCCCCGTTAATGTTTCATGGGTTTGGATCATACATGAAAAATAAAATATTACAAATAGGGGCCCAAAAGGAATTAGGCCATACTTTGTGTGGGCTTGTAAAACCTTTAGCACAACTATCTATCAACAACTTTAATTTGTTTGCAATTCAATCCTTCTATTTACGTTCTATCAAAAAAAAAAAAAAAAAAATCCTTCTATTTACGGGTGTTAACGATTCAAGTTGAGTAGGATTTGGACTCAACCTGGTCCTAGTGGATGGTAGAAGATGAGACTTGCTATTAACTGAAGAGAAGCAACAGTTCAGTCTCTATTGGTTGTCCGTTGGTGGGGGTCAGTTTCAGTCAAATCTGGAAGAAATGGTGATGAGGAGCTTTCCAGTAAATCTTGTTTGAAGATCACGAGATCTTTGCTAGATCTTGTCGAGGATCACAAGATCTCCGCTAATTCTCATCGGCGATTGTGAAATCTCCTCTAATCTGGGCAAAGATTCCAAAGGAGACAATTTTTTTTTTCTTCCTTTTGGATTGGATTGGAGTCGTCATATTTTGAAGAAGGAAACCCACTACATGACTTACCATTGTTGGATTTTGAAAGAGGAAACCTGTCGCCAACCGATGCAGTCATCGGATTGGTCAATTTCTTATTCAGGTTTGTTCAGATCCATCGAGTGGATTGTTTCCTGCAGATCTTTGAACGACCTCACTTTTGTCTTCCATTAAGTGGGTTGCTGTTAAGTGCATAAAAACGATATAATTTTTTTGTTTTTCCTATTAAAAGATCTTTAAAAACTAATAATATTTTTTTTTTCAAAAAAAAAAAAAATTTATTTTATTTAGAGAGAGAGAGAGAGGGAGAATACCCTAAATAAAATTGAGCAACACTCTTGCCCATAATTTCAAAAGTCTTCTCCTTTAAAAATATGAATATTCTTTTTCAGTCTTTTTTTTTTTTTTTTTAATTTTTTGGGTCTTTATTGATAAATATTTGGAATAAATTTAGAGACACTTCCAATCCAAATACAATTTTTCTATACAGTCCAATATCTAAAATTTCACAAATTCATCAAACTCTATTATTCACAACACTCTGTATCGAATAACTGACAAACCAACAAAGTAAATCCATACTCCTTTTACATGAATAATGTGTTTTAGCATAAATGTATAGTACTTTCGGAAGTATTTATAATTACTTGCATTTCAAAGATAAAGTTTCAACCTATTTCCTTTCAAACCCATTAATAAATCAACTAATCTTGCCTCCTAGTGGCACATACAACTAACCTTTCCGTTATAAAGCTACAATGCGCCAATGCGTCTCTTACAAATCAGCCAGCCTTTTCATTATTAGGATGCATCTCGAAAACTCTCAACTCAGACTTACGATCGTGATTATGACTATTATAGGTGAGACCGAGGAGGGAAAGAATCTCCAATATGAAAGACTTGAATGGAATTCAAATCCGACAAAACTACAGTATGTGGAATCGGAAAGAATTTATATATTATTATTATTATTATTATTATTTTTTCTGTTCAGATGTGGAAAGAGTCTTGTCTTGTGAATATCATTTGGTGGTCTCATAATTCCATTAAAAATAAAATTTCTAAAAATGAGGTGTGGTGTAGGGTCATAAACGAAATTGTAAAACATCTATAGTTGGAGGGGAACATTTAACAATTAACATTATGTTTAGTGCGCAACTAAGACTTGTAAGCAAGTTAAAATTTTCCATTTATAACAAAAAAGTTAGCAAGTTAATTTCAAGAAAAAAAAAAAAAAAAAACTGGGTTTGTACCAATATATATATATATATATATATCTATGAAGCACGGGTGGGTTTCGGGACTCGGGTGCGGGTGCAGATGCGAGACTCGGCAATTTTTGAAAAAGGTGGGTGCGGGTGCGACGGGAATTGGTGATTAAAAAATTATTAAAAATATTTTTATTTATATTTTCTATATATTTTTACTATTAAAATATTCTTAAAAATAGTTTACATAGCACCATTATATTAAATTTTTTAATATTTGGATCTAATTATGTTTAATAAAAAAAAAACAAAATGGTACAAAATGTAATTATACTCAACTGTGCCTAAAAACAGCTAATTAATTGAATTAATTAAAATAAAATTCATTTCTCTTATTTCCTTATTGTTTACCTAGTTTTCTCAGCAACCAAACGAGGAGCAATTGAGCAAGTCAATCATGATCATCTCTAAAAAATGAGATTCCTGTATGATCATCGGCTATTCCAGAAAGATTCAAGGCCTATTTCGGCTAGTTTTGGCCGTTTCGATCGTCGGCCGATACGATCCGATATGACCGATACGGACCGATTCAGCGAATCGACCCGAGTTTGAGCTGCGTCGGTGTGAGTCGGTGCTAGTCATGGAAAAAAAAAAAGAAAACGCGTGGCAGGACGCGGCATCGACGAGCGGGTAGTGGCGTCCCTCGCGCGTCACCGTGTTGGACGGGGGTGCGGCTCCTCTGACGTCGCGTCCGTGCTTCCCAGATATATACACATAGTGGGTTTAGCCAACCCCAAGGAGAAAAATCCACAAGTATAATCAAAGTGCTTAGAATAGATTAATATCAACCCCTAATATCTATTGCAACCTCCACTAAATCCCTATTCACATGCCCAAGTGCAATTCCAACTCGTTGGACTCTTTTACTCTAGATTTTGTTGACACAAACTTTCGGCTCGCGACTTCAAGAACCACCTCGAAGATTCTTCACAGCAACGTGACCATGTAGGCTTTGTGCGGTTTCAAGCTTTTGTATCATAAATATGACCAGCAAACTAGCATGGACCTCTCATGAAAGCACAAGGATAGAGGTTGTATTTTCTCTCTGAACAACACCCAATTCCTGTGTCTACATTTCTTATAACTATGCTTGAGTTGTACGTGTTTAAATAGGTGTTTGAATTAAGGTTAAAACACAAGCTGAAACAGAGAGCAGGCAACTGTTTCTCGCATTCTTGCTTGAGCGGGACTGATCTCTGCTTTAGCGGGATTAATGAGTTGCTTGTGCACATTGCATTGATCAAGGAGTCTATGGTTCCAAGCTCAGTAAAGAGACATTTGATGAACCCAAAACAAAAGCTAAGGGTGCGTTTGTTTTGGGGGAAAATGATTTCAGGAAATCATTTTCCCCTAAACCCGTGTGTTTGGCAGCAACGGAAAATGAAATTTTCCGAAAAATCATTTCCTGTTGACCAACAATTACTCCTTGGACCCAGAATTAATTTTACACCCTTATTTTCACTTCAATTCATTTCCGGAAAGAGAGAGAGAGAGAGAGAGAGAAAAGAGAGAGCCCAGATCGGAGAGAGAAAGAGAGAGAAGAGAGAGCTGATCGCGCCGCTCGTCGGACGATTGCACTGCGCCGACGAGCGGCGCGATCGACGATCGCGATCGATGAGATCGCGCAGTGTGATTGTCCGATGAGCGACGCGATCGACAATCGCGATCGACAAGCGGTGCGATCGTCCGACGAGCGGCGCGATCGTGATCGTCGATCGCGCCGCTCGTTGGACGATTCCACCTATCTCGCCTCCGCTCGATCTCGCCTTCACCGCGCGATCTCATCTTCTCCTCCACCGCGCGATCTCAATTTGACCGGATTTGATGAATTTTTTTTGTTGGGTTTTGTTTCTTTTGTGAATGAGTGTGGAATTGATTCATTATCATGTTTACAATTGAGGAAGTGTATGAAAAATTCGGTATGTAAAGCATTTTCTGTAAAAATGTTTGAATGAACCAAATACCGGAATTGATTTTCCGTAAAACAAATTTTGTGACAACCAAACACATGAAAACATTTTCCTTTCCGGAAAATAACATTTCCGAGAAATGGAATATTTTCTGGAAATGCTTTTACACGAACCAAACACAGCCTAAAGGACTTCCATTTTCCGAAAATGCTTTTACATGAACCAAACACGGCCTAAATGACTCTTTTCCCTCCTATTCATAGTTCCTGATTATCATTTTGTTGGGCTTCTTCCTTTCTCATGTGGAATTGGTCCACACAGCGAGAAGGAAGAGGTCAGTAATTTGGGTCTAAGAAAATTACTTGCTGACTAATGCGTGGGTCCAAGTTTGGCCATTTTCAGCTGTTTTAGTGTCGCAGACTCCATGGGCTAAGTGAATGTCTTTTTACGCTGACTTCATTGAATCCAAGTCGGAGCAAATTAATGAGCCTATTTGTGTGAGCTGTCTTTTCACGAGCTGTTGGCTTGAATTGGTAGTGCTTTAAACTTAAGCTTATGCGCCTCGGGCCTTTTTTTTTTTTTTTTTTTTTTTGGGTGTAGCCTGTTGGTCAGAAAATACCCTAAAAAAGTAGTGTGCCTTCAGCCCAGTCGCTACAAGTTCTAGCTTGTATATTACTACTAATTTCATTGAATCAATTCACTGATTCATTCAAAAAGAGAAAAGACCCATCGAAAACCAAGCGATATGGGCGTCCAATTTGTCCTCACTCCTCAATTTCCAATAAAAATGCAAAATCCAAGGACAACAAAGAACAGAATTATAAAATACCTAGTGTCTGATTTGGCCAGCCTTAAATATATGTCTTGCCCATCCATGACTTATTATTAGGGTATTTCCGGCCGTCATTTCAAATTTTTGTACTAATTGGAGAGTGATTAGTCCTTTTTGCTTTTTGTTTACTTACTTTTTAAAATACATTTTCCAACAAACTTTCTATTCTTTCTTTATCACATATAAATATTATTTCTTTAATATTTCTTTATTCACTTTTCAAACTTCATTCATTCCTTAGTCCTTTCAGTTATATTTTTCAAATTCCTAACAATTATATTTTTAAAATTTCCTAATGGTAATTGTAAGGACATGATTTGCTTCCAAAGCCCAAATGGAAGGTCAATGGCCCAAAGAGCTTAAAACAATGAATTTGTTAGAGAGTGGGCTTGAAAATGAACTTTCAATGAGTTAAGTGGATGTTGATCACAGTAGGTTAGATGTCACTGGAAAGAATATAACAAATAGTTTTATGCAAGAAAAATCCTCCTCAGCCAAGTCCGAGGATAGTCTATTCTTATATATTTCTTTTAGACTTATAAAAAATTACAGTTCTTAAATATATAGTAAATTTTCCTTAGATTTTTTTTATGATCCCTTTGTAATGAGATTTTTCTCCTTTATATTCTCCTTCCTTCTTTCATCTCAGCCTTTCACGTGTAGATTAGATTATTGACTTTGATACTTGTCTCATTAGCACTTTCTTGAAATCTTTGGGGGTAGTTGTAAGGTTGAAGGTTATTGTTTAGGTATCACCTCCACATTAATGTGGCTAGGGGATTAGATGTAAAACATTCAATGCGGTACTAGCAGCTTTCTTCTCAGATATTTCCCAATTCTCTTTTGTCTTATCCCTATCTGATGTTTATCCTTACTAGCACGATTGCTTGTTGCCTTGTTCTTGATGAAAAGTAGGACCTTTGACCTCTACTTTGTTTAGCCGAGGAGATACTTCTCCTCGGACAACATTTCCAACTCCTTATGACCAGACTTCTTCCACGGCCCATTAACCTGTATGCCTTCGTTAGTATTTACCTGTCTCCGGGCTATCTGATGTCCTCGAGCATGGCTTGCGGCCCAATACCTATATTTGAGCCCTTCATCCCTACAATATTATTTTTAAATTTTCCAATGATATTTTTTTTAACAAATCTCGTGGAGCACTTGTAGTAACGATATAGTGAGTTGTAGGATCATCTAATTTTAATGAGAAATGCTACATTCACAACAAATCCTATGTGGTAAGTTGTTACTATTTTAATTTGAATGTATCACTAAAATTATTTTTTTCTCATCAATATTAGCTAATAACAACTTACCACTTAAAATTTATTGTGAAAATATTGTAGTAGCATTGAATAATTTCTTTTCTTCCTTCACCATGGTTTTTCACAGAGTAATTTCTTTCTCTCTTGCTCCTTCTAATAGAAGTTAGTGAATTTATTTTTGTTAGCTTGACGAGTTTTTCCTTTTCATTAAAATTTTAACATGTTTGATATTTGGCTAGAGGTCATGAAGCACTTCTCATTCTATTTGTCCTTACCACAAGGAAAACATTTGGGTAAGATACATAATCTATTTTAAAGTTTGAATGGAAATTACCATATCATACAAAATACAAGAGATAAGTTTTTAAGGGATGAGCTTAATTACTTCTTATTTTCAATAATAAATAATTTTACTGCAATACTGGTAATTGGTTGTGGAAATATAATACTGTATGTTTATATTGCTATAGAGTAGAGAATGGTAGAAGCCAACTTTCATACAACTACTTAAACTGAATTGACTAAATTCCTTAGAGCTAAAAAAAAAAATCCCAGAGTTACTAGGTATAGCATGAAAGATAATAGAGTTAATTTTTGTAATTTTTATTTTCTTTCCATGTCTTGAATTTTCTCTATATTATTATTACAACAAAGCAAATATTGAGAAAGTGATATTACTACTCTAATTTGAAGTTTGATGCATCTCCTCATGTCATGGTCTTCATCCATATCTTTGCAATTTATATTTTCAACTGTTGATAGGAAAATTAAGGTTTGGTTGCACAATATGTAAAAATTCTAACAGAATCAATTCAAAATATATATAATAATTACACACTGAGTTTTGCTTTATTAATTTATGAATTGTGAATTATTTTGTAGGTTTCGGTAATTGTCCACCTAGAGTGAGTTATTGATAGAATAAGCCCATATTTTTGGGATTTTAAGAGTTTACAAATCTTTGCATGACAACAACGAGATTTGTATAGCCAATCATGTTTTCTAGAAGACTGCTTTAAATAACAAGTCATTACATTTCTTGCATTTGGGTATTAGCTAGAATTGTTTTCAAAATAAAAAGAGAAAGTAATGCAATGTTTGATGTGGATAGCTCATTATTTCTTGGAGATGATATGTTGTAATTATTTGAAACTAGTTGATATTCCGCGTGATGTGCGGTGCAATTTGATAAGTTTTGTAAGAAATAATTTATGACCCATTGATTTCATGAATACTATTATTGTTAGTCACACTTAGGTTATGAGGTTTTCTACTAAAACTAAATTCAAACTAAATACATTGGGGGGAAAATTCCTCTAATTCATGCAACCAAGAAATGTCACCATATCATGGTGAAATTGTCACCTACAAACCTATTGGTTCCTAGGTGTCTTTCTTGTATTATTTATGTTTTATATATCAATTAGCTATAAAACCTTCTAGAATTTCATGATACAACAATAGAAAAAATAATGCCATAGTGATGCAATAATATCACAATTTAACCTCCAAATTTTAATTGAACTAAAAGTAGCCAAAAATAGATCCTTACCAAGTATACGCATCATACAGAAAACCAAAAATGTAAATTGACACATAATATGAAAAATAAGCCTAAATAAATTACAATGCTACATAAGTAAAACTGTATGCATAAAATCTAAACAAAATATCTAAGACAAACGTAATATTTTGAAAATTAACATATCTCTTAGAAAGAAAAACAAAGATATTGTGAGAAAATTATGGAAGTTTAATTTTTAAGTCCAATGGAAACGGTAGGGGTGTCAATGTTCGACCTAACTCGCGAACACGACACGAACCCAATAGAGGTTTTTGCGGGGTATGGTTGGATCTTAGTGGGTTAGAGTCATAAAATACTCAACTCATTAATTTACTTGACTTTATAATAGCAATTAGTAAAAATATTGTTCTATTTATTACTAAATAATAATACTAATATAGTAATATGTATTCACTTTATTATCTACCATTACTCTTAAATTGATATATATTTACCATTATATGAAAAAATTCTTAGCAATATATAGAAAATATAAATTAAAATATTTTTAATAATTAATTAATAAATGTATCTTGCTGTTTCAAAAATTACCTTGTTGCTGCACCACACCCGCACCCACATCCGATTCCGCACCTGTGCTTCCTAAATTTGGAGTGCATTATATACAATGGTCAATAATTCCAATTTTCACAATTTGAGTATCAAACCAAAATTGTAATTGTAGTGACTCGTGCAATATTGTTCATACTAATTTATGTATGTGTTTATTTGGTGAAAATATATTCAATTGGAACTATTCTACCTGATTTCCCAATTAATAAATTCTTACATTTCAGATAGGAAAAGAAAACATTGTTTATTGTGCTTGATTGGAAAAATGTTATTTCCTAAATGAAAATCTGTACTTCAGAAACAACACTGCATTATCTTATAGAAAAATGTCATGTCATTGATTCCCTTTGAAGCCTAAAAAGAAAGCCTCAGGCCTCAAACATGCCAGACAGCGTGAAGGATATTAAATTTGTATATTTATTTATGAACACAAATTATTTATTTATTTTTTCTGAATATTATGAGCACAGGATTGTCTGTTTAATTTCTTTCCTTCATGCTCGTATTGCTTAACTCTAACAACATCAACTCATCCCCGTTCGTCTTTTACACAATCAGTTGAATGATATCTTAAATAATAAAAAATAAAAAATAAAAAAAAGGGAAAAAGGATTGAAAATATAAACGTTAGATTGCATGTTTTTTATATTCTTAACATACATGTCAAATTGTATTCAAATTGGATGTTATTTACTATTAGATCAATAAACTTATTTTCACTGCGTAATTTTAAACCACAAAAACTTGAAATTTAATAGTTATTTATCTATGATTTTCTTGAAATTTTACAAATATGAAGAATATAATAAGAATATGCAATCTAACAATTAGATTATCAAAATTTACATCTAACAAAAAAGATATAAGAGAAGTTTGAAGGGTTTTTTTCCAAACTAATTTTGAGAGAAACATTTTCCATTGAATGCTATGTTGTGTAATATATGATTTTTGAATTATAAAATGGTTATATATGTATTTCAATCAAGGTTATCAATACAGTTTTGTACTGGTTAGTATAGAAGATATTTATCATATCGATACTATGAATCCGTTTGGTTAGGGAATTTGGGAGACTAAAAGTGTATTTTTAAAACCCAAAACACTATTTTGCAACAACAATTCTTCATAGTTTTTATTTTTTATTATTAATATCAAACACTCATTTGAAACCCAAAACATTGTTTCACTACATCTTATACAAACGCACCCATATGTGGGACAAGAATAACCATATTTTCGTCTTGCTTCAAATGCCAAACTATTCTAGACTGTACCAACGTTTCCAAAAAATTTGGCCAAAATGACTTGAAATGGACCAAAATTTAGCCCAAGTGGAATGAGGGGGTGGTTTTTCGTTCTGTATTGCTTACCAATATGGTATTTTTTGGCCATTCATGCCAAAATGAAATAGAATCTGTAAAGTTGCGATTTACAATTATGTTTTATGTTGGTTTTATTCCATGACAAAAGTGTTGTAATTGCATTAATTTATTTCCTTGTATTTTTTGGGATTTTATTGTATTGGGTTTAATATTAAGTCGGTGAAGAATCAACTCACAACTCGCGAAAAGGCCATGTGAGAAGCATATGCTGGAAGCTAAAGAGTCAAGTGCCAGGCTTCATTTCGCAAGTGCTTCGCGAGACAGGCCATCTTGTGAGGTACCCACAAAACTCTCTATTTGGAGGATTTTAAGTGTGGCTTTCTTACCCTTCACCCATACTTTATATACCCTCATTACCCACAAAAATATGAGAGGCTATTCAGAGAGAAAAATCCTAGATAGGTTTTCTACAACATAATACACCCATCTTTTAGAGAAAGAGCTAATCATCCTTAGTCAAAAATCATTGTAGCCTCTTCTCCTTCCCTCTCCCATTTTCATACATTGAAAGAAGATTTGTACCTAAACATAAAGCACACATTTTCAGAATGTAGAGAGTGTTTTGGAGCTTGGGAAGCTTTGGGGATTTGCCAAAAGAAGCCGATGAGGCTTGGCGGATGCAGTTGGGTGTATTGCGGGATCTTTAAAGCTAGAGAAGACAGGACTTCGAGAAGTTCATTGGTAGTAGGAGCTTGGAGTGTTGGGTTACACGTGTGAGTGAAGTCCCACATTGCAAGGAAGAGTAAGTAGGACTTGTTCATGGCCCATAGAGAGGTCTTGAAGCCCACAGAGAGGCAGAGACTCACACGTGAGGGGGAGATTGTTGGGTTACACGTGTGAGTGAAGTCCCACATTGAATAAAGATGAGAAGAATGAGTGGTTAATATAACATAATTGAGCACATACCCATTGGGCTTAGATCTTTTGGGTTAAAGTGTGTCTCAATATGTTATATTAATTATTCAAGGAAGCTCCCTAAGGTGTTTATCTCCCCCGACAAGTGGTATCAGAGCCCATGGTGGTGTGTGGCGAAGGTGGTGAGGTGTTCATGGTCCCTATCCAGCGGGGACAGAGAAAGCCTAAATAGCCCACACATAAAGATCCTGGAGAAGAAGAAAAAAAAGAGCCCAACAAATGAATATTGCTAATGGTGCTAAATAATGGTGTGATGCAAGGTTCCCATGGACATGGACGTGCGGGGTTCCCATGGATGTGCGTGCGGGGTTGACACGTGGTTCCCATGGATGGCGTACGAAAGACTCATGGATGATGCATTGATGAAGTGAAAAGCCCATTAGGCAAGGAGGAGTAAGTATGACTTGTTCATGGCCCATAGAGAGGTCTTGAAGCCCACAGAGAGGCAGAGACTCACACGTGAGGGGGAGATTGTTGGGTTACACGTGTGAGTGAAGTCCCACATTGCAAGGAGGAGTAAGTAGGACTTGTTCATGGCCCATAGAGAGGTCTTGAAGCCCACAGAGAGGTAGAGACTCACACGTGAGGGGGAGATTGTTGGGTTACACGTGTGAGTGAAGTCCCACATTGAATAAAGATGAGAAGAATAAGTGGTTAATATAACATAATTGAGCACATACCCATTGGGCTTAGGCCTTTTGGGTTAAAGTGTGTCTCAATATGTTATATTAATTATTCAAGGAAGCTCCCTAAGGTGTTTATCTCCCCCGACATGGAGGGTTCAAGTAAATGAGGTAAACTCGGCTTGGAGAGTCTTTTGTTATTCATGTACTCCAACTTTATTCTCTTGTGGATCAATTTCGACTTGGAGGGTCGCGGAAAGGATTTTCGCCAAGTTCTTCGGTTTCTTCTTCGATAACACGTCTCGGCATTATCTTGTGTTTACATCTCTCTTCCCTACTCTTTAAGCCTTCATTTTATTGTTGATGATGGATGAATATGGCTTAGGGTAGTGTTACCAGTTCATTGCGCTTATTTACTCTTGTTCCACACTTAGTCTAAGTTAAAGTAAAAGCAATCTAGTCGTAATTTTTAATTGAGGGTCTAAACAAGTTCTTGTGTTTTCCACAAATCCGAGCCCTTTTAGAATCCGTAGCTATGATTAATGGCTATTGGATTATGATAAATTATAAATAAATACTAGTTATTTAACAAATTTGATTAGTATAGAATAATAAATAAATTAATAAACATTGAATAAAAGAAAAATAAATAGTAACTAATTTATAAAAATATATTGTTTACACAAATATTAGATTAATCTTAATAACAAATATATATATATATATATATATATATTTGCACTTATGTGCTTGTATTTATCATACCAAATTTTATTGTATTTGCACTCATTTGCTTGTATAATTTTTTATTGAGTTGTATTGTATATGAGATTAAAGGGTCAAAAGCTGAAGACTAACATTGTTGTTCTAGGAATTTCAGTTGATCAAATCAAGACATGTCAGGAGAAATTTCAGGTGAAGGTATAACTTTTTGAAAATTGGTTGGATAGAGAGTTTCGTGAGCAACTTGTGATTAATTCAGTCAAGCAAATTTCCTAACTTGAGAGAAGGTTGTTGCTTTCTTCCTTCCTATCCAATTACCTGTCATATATATCTTGCAATACCCACAAAAATACCCTTCAAATTCTTAATTTGAAGAACTAGAGAACCACCAATTTTCCCTAGGACAAATACTCATTGTAGTCTCTACCTTCACCCTTTCATATTGCCAAATCCTTAGATTGGAGACCCAAGCCTTACACACATAGAAACCTTGAGTGTTCTTTGTTGATGTTTGTGAATCATTAGAGCAATCCCTAAATCTTCAAGAAGTCTTGGAGTGGCCTTGGTCTTGTGGTTTGGGGCTTAACTCGCAGAACCAATGGCTAGCAAGGAGATAAGATTGGTGCAATCAATGGTGAGCAAGATTAAGAAGCTCAAATACATTATCATTTACATAGCTTGGAGGGTTTGTAAGTGAGACATATTGCAAGTTTGCAACTATCCTTATTAGTGAAATTGGTTGATGGCTTGATGCTGCAGGCGCCAAATAGTTTTTTGCCCAATTTGGGGGTTTTTTTTCTTTGTAAACTCCTCATGGTGTTTGGGTGCCTATGATTGTCTTGGAACTTACTGTTGAGTGTGTATCCATGCATATATCAATTGGGTTATCAAATTAACAACCGGACTTAATTTAGTAATTATATCAAAATTTATATAAATCATAATCAAGAGGTTAAATTGGGTGTTTTCTCATACACAAACACACAGAGCTATAAATAAAGAGGGAAGGGTAAAACTTCGGTACATATTTTTTTTAGTATAGTATATTAGATTCCTCAATTAAATTCAAATATATGACTGCATTGAATTTAATTATTTTTTATAATTAAATATAATTTGATAATTACAGTAGAAGGAGGGATTTTAACCCTAAATGTATCTATTGGAAACACGAGAAATTGCAAAGTAGTTTTTTTTTTTTTTTTTTTTTTTTTGGGAGAAATGAGAAATTGCAAAGTAGTTAAGCAATAAGGATCTTGGTAGAAATTAGTAAAACTTAGGTATATTTTTAAAGTATAGTAATTAAATTCCTCAATTAAATTCAAATGCATGATTGTATTGAATTTAATTATTATTTTTGTAAGTATAACTGTGTCTGTGTTTTATTGGTCAACACAAAACATGTATTTAATTTTAATTTGGGAACCTAATGACATGTACCTAACAACAATGACAACTAGAAAAGTGAATGATTAAACAGGGAAAAATCCTTATTCTCCACCCCTACCAAGTTCATTAAAAAAATTAATATATTTAATTGATGAGTCATAAGATAATGCAATTTAAAGTTCAGGGGGTTGGTTAGTCAAACTAAAAAAAAATAATAATTGAATTGAATTTGTGGTTTTACCTTAGTCAGGTTATGTACCAATAAATAATTTTTAGAGGGGTAGTGTACGAGAAAAAAAATCATATATAAATTATAAAGGTCTTGAAGTGAAGTCACATCTTCACTATATGAAATATGACTATTAAGTAATAATAGCTTGGCATTTTGAATTCAATATGATGAATCTTTTTTTCTTTTTCTTTTTTAATTTTAAAATCAATCATTAGATTATATATTAAAAGAATAGTATGAAATGAAGAGCATTTCCAATTTTATCTGATCTATTGGAAGCCTACAAATTTTTTTCAAATTCTTCAATTTTGTAAAATATATATATATATATATATATATATAGGAACAAAAGTGATGGGACTCTTATCTCTTCTTTATATATTAAGAGGATTCGGAAAGTTAATTATGACTTTAAAAAATTTCAAAAATATCCTCAATCTAATTAGATAATCCTTATTCTTAAAAAAAAAAAAAAGGGTTAAAATTGTAATTCAACAAAATTAAAAAAAAAAAAAAAAAAAAAACTACCAGAGAAACTTTTTTCTTAAAAATTAGCATACTTTCTATCTAAACATATCTCACATAATATAATATAATAAAATAAAATTTAATAAACCAATCATATCCCATTTTCGTTTCCCTTTTTACCCAACCAAACATAGTAACATACCAATAGGTTACTCAACCTACTATACTATCAACTCTCAAACCAAAATAAGCAGTGATCATAATTGTATGGCTTTGAGGGACACATGGTTCATCAAACTCTCGAATTCCATTATTTAATGGCATTTCTACTAATTCAGATGTAATTTTGTGGTATGCACTAAAGTACAAATCAGTGAATAAAGTGGCAACACAGAATAGAATGTTCAGTATGAGAGACAAGATATAAAGTCTGAACACTAGAGCAAGAGTTCCCTTGGACCCTTGCACTAAAGTCTAAACCAAAAGAGTTGTTAAATCCTGAGCAATGTCATGTCATTTTACCGTCCCTCTAATAATGTCATGGAAATTTCATTGGTTGAAACTGGCTCATGCTTCGTTGATGAAGAATCTGCTATAGGTCGAGCCTTTTCCGAATAAAAACCAGGCTGCCTGGGCTTAGGCAATAAACTCTCACTGCTTAACATCAGAACCACAGATGACATGTCTGGCCTATCTTCCGGTCTTTGTTGCACACATAACAAGCCCACATGAATGCAGCGTAGCACTTGATCAGATAATGTGAACATGTCGCCTATAGATTTATCAATCAGTTCC